>NC_090650.1:243432207-243744934 GCF_040937935.1 Hyperolius riggenbachi
TGAAAAAAAAAAATTTATGCTGGCCACAAAAGTGATGGAGAAGATGTTTCAAGGGGTCTAACACCTGGAGGGGGGCATGGCGGAGTGGGATACACGCCAAAAGTCCCGGGGAAAAATCTGGATTTGACGCAAAGCAGCGTTTTAAGGGCAGAAATCACATTGAATGCTAAATGACAGGCCTAAAGTGCTTTAAAACATCTTGCATGTGTATACATCAATCAGGTAGTGTAATTAAGGTACTGCTTCACACTGACACACCAAACTCACCGTGTAACGCACCGCAAACAGCTGTTTGTGTAGTGACGGCAGTGGCGGGTTCACTGAACAGGAATACAGTGGCGGGTTCACTGAACAGGAATACAGTGGCGGGTTCACAGAACAGGTATGCAGTGGCAGGTTCACTGAACAGGTATACAGTGGCGGGTTCACTGAACACAACAGGTATGCAGTGGCGGGTTCACAGAACAGGTATGCAGTGGCGGGTTCACTGAGCAGTACAGGTATGCAGTGGCAGGTTCACTGAACACAACAGGTATGCAGTGGTGGGTTCACTGAACAGGTATGCAGTGGTGGGTTCACAGAACAGGTATGCAGTGGTGGGTTCACAGAACAGGTATGCAGTGGTGGGTTCACAGAACAGGTATGCAGTGGCAGGTTCACTGAACAGGTATGCAGTGGTGGGTTCACAGAACAGGTATGCAGTGGTGGGTTCACAGTACAGGTATGCAGTGGTGGGTTCACAGAACAGGTATGCAGTGGTGGGTTCACAGAACAGGTATGCAGTGGCAGGTTCACTGAACAGGTATGCAGTGGTGGGTTCACAGAACAGGTATGCAGTGGCAGGTTCACTGAACAGGTATGCAGTGGTGGGTTCACAGAACAGGTATGCAGTGGCAGGTTCACTGAACAGGTATGTAGTGGTGGGTTCACAGAACAGGTATGCAGTGGTGGGTTCACAGTACAGGTATGCAGTGGTGGGTTCACAGAACAGGTATGCAGTGGCAGGTTCACTGAACAGAACAGGTATGCAGCCAGGAACAAGCTAAGCCTAACTAATCTTTCCCTATGAGAGACAGTCTGCAGCAGCTCGCCCTACTCTCACTAACGCAGGCACACGAGTGAGCGTAATGGCCGCCGCTGCCTGCCTTTTATAAGTGGGGGAGTGGCTCCAGGGGCTAGTGTAGCCTAATTGGCTACACTGGGCCTGCTGACTGTGATGTAGAGGGTCAAAGTTGACCCTCATGGTGCATTATGGGGCGAACCGAACTTCCGCAAAAGTTCGCCTGCGGGACGCGAACGCGAACCACTGAAGTTCGCATGAAACCGTTCGCAGGCGAACCGTTCGGCCCAACTCTAGTTAATACCTCAGAAGTCTACCAGAACCTTATGATTAGCATCTTCCATGATGTTCCTTGCACCTATGTGATCATTTTTCTTGATGACATTTTTTAGACCTTACCTCCAAATTATAGTATGTGACATCTGTGTTGCTTTGGAACCAACAAAAACAAACTTTACTCTAAATTTTGGGTGTCTGATTTAACTCTGAATCTGAAATGCCTATCCGATAATACATTGCTTCTGTCCATTGCATTTCTATCATGTTCCCTGAAATGGCTTCTGTCTTTTTAAGGAGTGGTGTAAAATCTTAAAAAGAACTATATGTTTAGTTTCCATCTACAGTATATTGATCATAATTATCTCTATGATGAAGAGAAGCCTATATTAGAGATGGGCCGAACCTCCGATTTCAGGTTCGCGAACCCTGTTCGCGAACTTCCGCGAAAGGTTTGGTTCGCGAAAAAGTTCGCGAACCGCAATAGACTTCAATGGGGAGGCGAACTTTGAAAGTTTAAAAAAATTCTATCAACTGGAAAAATGATAGAAAACATGTTTCAAAAGCTCTAATACCTGGAGCCACACCTAACTGAGTGAAATACACATCACTGCTGGAGCACCCACCTACCCTCCCTCCTCCAAGCAAGGTCCTTTATACCATTTGCCTACCTACACTAATTAGTTATGGGACAGCTGCTATACACACTCTGCTAGGGAGATTTTAATTTCCCTCGTCCTTTCTAGCCTCCTCCCTCCTACCGGAGGGAGGAGGGTCTCTTCTGCCAGGGAATTATACTATTTTAAAATCCAGTATACATCATACCATAGCTGGGAATCGAACCCAGATCTCACTGTGTGGTGGGCACATCACCCTAAGCACTGTACCACTACAGAAGTAAGTGAAGCTAGCCTAAAATTTAACATTTATGCTCAATGCAATAGAACCATTAGGTTGCTTAAAGGAGAACTGTAGTGAGAGGTATATGGAGGCTGCCATATTGATTTCCTTTTAAGCTATACCAGTTGCCTGGCAGCCCTGCTGATCTATTTGGCTGCAGTAGTGTGAATCACACCAGAAACAAGCATGCAGCTAATCTTGTCAGATCTTACAAAAATGTCAAACACCAGATCTGCTGCATGCTTGTTCAGGGTCTAGGGCTAAAAGTATTGGAGGCAGAGGATCTGCAGGATAGCCAGGTAACTGGTATTGCTTAAAAGGAAATCAATATGGTAGCCTCCATATACCTTTCACTACAGTTCTCCTTTAAAGGGAACCTTAACTGAGAGTGATATGGATGTTTCCTGTAAACAATACCAGTTGCCTGGCAGTCCAGCTGATCTTTGTGACTGCAATAGTGGCTGAATCACACCCTGAAACAAGCATGCAGCTAATCCAGTCTGACTTCAGTCAGAGCACCTGATCTGCATGCTTGTTCAGGGGCTGTGGCTAAAAGTATTAGAGACACAGGATCAGCAGGCGATTCAGGCAACTGGTATTATTTTAAAAGGAAAAATCCATATCCTTCTCCGTTTAGGTTCCCTTTAAGGATTTGTAGCATAAAAGCCAACTCACATTGGCTGGGATTTGAACCTGGGTCTCACTGTATGGTGGACAAGCACACTTACCACTATACCAACTGAAGCTGGCCTGAAATTGCTATCCTGAAATTGCTATCCTGAAATTGCTGGCCTAAAATTTACTATTTATGCTCAATACAAGAGAAAAAGTAGACAAGACAAATAACATTTATATCACACTTTCCTCCTGGCGGACTCAAAGGACCAGAGCTGCAGCCACTAGGGTATGCTCTATAGGCAGTAGCAGTGTTAGGAAGACTTGCCTAAGGTCCCCTACTGAATAGGCGCTGGCTTACTGAACAGACAGAGCTGAGATTTGAACTCTGGTTTCCTTTGTCAGAGGCAGCGCCCTTATCCAATACACCATGCAGCCACTGCTTACAGATATTTAGCCAGACATGGCCTTCTCTTTTGTGTTATTTGTCTTGTCTACTTTTTCTCATGTATTGAGCATAAATAGTAAATTTTAGGCCAGCAATTTCAGGCCAGCAATTTCAGGCCAGCAATTTCAGGCCAGCAATTTCAGGCCAGCAATTTCAGGCCAGCTTCATTTGGTATAGTGGTTAGTGTGCTTGTCCACCATACAGTGAGACCCAGGTTCAAATCCCAGCCAATGTGAGTTGGCTTTTATGCTACAAATCCTTAAAGGGAACCTAAACGGAGAAGGATATGGATTTTTCCTTTTAAAATAATACCAGTTGCCTGAATCGCCTGCTGATCCTGTGTCTCTAATACTTTTAGCCACAGCCCCTGAACAAGCATGCAGATCGGGTGCTCTGACTGAAGTCAGACTGGATTAGCTGCATGCTTGTTTCAGGGTGTGATTCAGCCACTATTGCAGTCACAAAGATCAGCTGGACTGCCAGGCAACTGGTATTGTTTACAGGAAACATCCATATCATTCACAGTTAAGGTTCCCTTTAAAGGAGAACTGTAGTGAAAGGTATATGGAGGCTACCATATTGATTTACTTTTAAGCAATACCAGTTACCTGGCTATCCTGCAGATCCTCTGCCTCCAATACTTTTAGCCCTAGACCCTGAACAAGCATGCAGCAGATCTGGTGTTTGACATTTTTGTAAGATCTGACAAGATTAGCTGCATGCTTGTTTCTGGTGTGATTCACACTACAGTGGCTGGATAGTGTACTGGTTAAGGGCTCTGCCTTTGACATGGGAGACCAGGGTTTGAATCCTGGCTAGGTCAAGTACCTATTCAGTAAGGAGTTCAAGACAAGACTCCCTAACACTGCAGGGTGGCCTCTTGAGCGCGTCCCTGTGGCTGCAGCTCTTGAGCGCTTTGAGTCCTACAGGAGAAAAGCACTATACAAATGTTTGGATTATTATTATTACTGCAGCCAAATAGATCAGCAGGGCTGCCAGGCAACTGGTATAGCTTAAAAGGAAATCAATATGGCAGCCTCCATATACCTCTCACTACAGTTCTCCTTTAAGCAACCTAATGGTTCTATTGCATTGAGCATAAATGTTAAATTTTAGGCTAGCTTCACTTACTACTGTAGTGGTACAGTGCTTAGGGTGACGTGCCCAACACACAGTGAGATCTGGGTTCGATTCCCAGCTATGGTATGATGTATACTGGTTTTTAAAATAGTATAATTCCCTGGCAGAAGAGACCCTCCTCCCTCCCTTAAAATCTCCCTAGCAGAGTGTGTAGCAGCTGTCCCATAACTAATTAGTGTAGGCAGACAACTGAGTCAAATGGTATAAAGGACCTAGCTTGAAGGGAGGGTTCTCTAGCACTGAAAGCAGTGTGTTTGACAATAACATGTCTGCTGACAGTGAAATGGAGGGTAAAAATTTTGCTCAATACAGCATTATGGGGCGAATCGAACTTTCACAAAAGTTCGCCTGATACAGGCGAACGCGAACCCCCAAAGTTCGCCTGGAACCGTTCACCGGCGAACCGTTCGGCCCATCTCTAGCCTATATTCTGTGAGTGTTGGGCTGGTTGAGGAATAAGTGAAACTGGTAGAGTTAAGAAACCTATGTTCCCACCTCTCACTGTTGTGTTGCTTGCTGCTCTCTGTCTTCCAGAGTCAGACACTTCTTCACGTTCAAAAGTCGAGACGATGGAGAACAACATGAAGTGCAATGGTGAGAGGCAGCAACATAAGTAAATTAACGCTCTCTGCTGCCACTAAAAAGCTGATTTTGTTTTGCTTATCACACGCATATCCTGTTGGCGTGGTGCTAAAAAGGGTACACTCAATAGAAAGAAACCAGTTTCAATCGTTGATGACACTTATGTCCAGCACCAGGGGCATATGGCACTTTCTTATACTCGCTGGGATAATACAATTTGAAATACTCTTACTTTAGTATTAACTTTGAAATGGCCTTGTTGTGAAGATAGTTTTGGAGAAAGTGTTAGCAACTATAAGCATTGCATTTATTAACTCCTGTCATTTTACATAGACCTTTTTTTTCCCCAACTAAAATTAAATATATTTTTTGGTGTGCAAAGCAGATGATTTGAATGAGTTAAGGTTCATTGATTTACTAAATAGTTCTGGGAAATAATATTATAAAACTGCATGTAACATGTTAGTCTCTAAGGACTTGGAAACAGACTGCATGTGGGAAACAGTATCTATAAATAAAATATTACTACTGTATTAGACAGTAGAAGTAATGTCCCCTTAATCTTTTATCCAATTAACTGCAGTGAGGCCGAGGTATTCCTAGAATAGAGTTCTGTTTTTGTCCTGGGAAAAAGTCTGAACTGTAGAAATCCATTATTAACTATTTGTATAAGACATGTAAAACACAAAGCATATAATTATTTTATCAATATGTTCTTTGGCTAGCACCTGAATTGCTTTTGCACATTGACATCTATTGAGACGTTATGAATCATTCCGAATTCAACCATGGAAATTAGTACCTAATATCAATAGAACAAGTTTGTAAGCAAAAATCTATATACAATGTGACAAGAAGCATATATAAAAGTGTTATTTTTACTATATTGGTAAAAAAAAACAACAATAGAATAGTTTGGTTTGTGGTAAGTGGCAGATTAAGATTTTCAATGGCCTAAGGCCCGGTTCACATTAGCGGTGGCCGTCCGGAATCGCCGTGCCGGAGCCGGACCGCTTGCAGAACGGACGGAACGGACGCACGGCAATAGCAATGAAAGCCTATGCGTCCGTTCACATGCGTCCGTTCTGCCGGACCGGAGCCGGACCGGATCCGGACCGGATCCGGACTCCGGCGTCCGTTCCAACATGCGCTATTTTTTGGTCCGGCTCCTCCGGCAGCCGTATCCGGAGCGGAGCCGGACTGCACCATCCGGCCAATACAAAGCAATGAGAGCCGGAGAGCGCACAACACACTGGCTACAAAAACCGGACGTTCTACCCCACTTCCTATGCATTTTGGATAGGGACCACATGGGCCAAGCGTTCAAAGAGTGGGGCAGCAGCGATTTCATGCTGGAGCTCGTTTTGGCAGCAACATGTCTGATGTCTGATAACGAGGAGGCGAACAACAGGAAGGAGAGAATTCCCAGGTTTACGAGTAAAAAATGCCTGGATCCATGGTCCCAACTGCAGTCTCTGTATCCACGGATGGTCTCCACACGTCCACCTGTCTCCAACAATGACCCCAGACCCTTCTGCTGACCTCCCAGACCATTACAGGATGGTATCTCCTTAAGAAACCGGATCCGGACCGCAACCGTGTTCACACCGCACGGAAACCGGATGCAAACGGACCGGATCCGGACCGGATCCGGATAGGAACCGTACGGATCAGGTCCGGTCCGGCTCCGGTGCGGTCCGGACATCCGGTGCGGTTTTGACAAAACCGCAAGTGTGAACGGGGCCTAAGGGCTCTGCCTCTGACACAGGAGAGCAAGGATCAAATCTTAGCTCTTCCTTTTCAGTAAGCCAGCACCTATTCAGCATGAGACCTTGGGCAAGACTCCCTAACATTGCTGCTGTCTACAGAGCATGCCCTAGTGGCTGCAGCTCTGGCGCTTTGAGTCCACCAGGAGAAAAGCGCCAGAATGAATGTTCTTTGTAAATGTTCTGTGTCTATCTGTCTATCCTCATCCATTTTAATTGTTGTTGACTGCTTGTATGTCACAATGATCTGTTGGCTTCAGTAGTTTTTAAACACAAGTTTACAACAAGTATTCAGTGAGTGAGATCAGAGCCAAGCAAGAAAATGCTCAAAATAGTCTTGATAGTACTTTTTACCTACCTTTTGATACTTTTTTCATTGCAAAGTGGTAAAATATTATTTTAAATCGAAAATGATTTATTTTTTCTTGTAGGAGAAAACTCAGGTGAAAAAGTGAATTGCATATGGCCCTAAGTGTGTGCCTACTAAGTAGGAGAAAAATGACTTTTAGCAGTTAGTTTACTATACCATAATGCAATACCACTCACACATTATTTGTTGCATTAACCATTGTAACTATCTGGCTATTAAAGGGAACCTAAAGTGAGAGGTATATGGAGGCTGCCTTATTTATTACCTTTTAAGCAATACCTGTTACCTGGCTATCCTGCTGATCCTCTGCATCTCATACTTTTAGCCATAGACCCTGAACAAGCATACAGCCAATCAGGTGTTCCTGACATTTTGTCAAATCTGACAAGATTAGCTGCATGCTTGTTCCTGGTGTGATGCAGAGACACTACTGATGCCAAATAGATCAGCAGGGCTGCCTGGCAATTTGTATTGTTTAAAAGGAAATAAACATGGCAGCCTCTTTATAACTCTCACTTTATGGGCTCGATTCACAAAGCGGTGCTAACCCAGTTAGAGACTTTAGGCATGATAACCATTGCACCACACGGGTGAAAAGTCAGTTTAGGCATGATTAGTTTAGGTGTGATAAGTTTAGGCATGATAAGTTTAGGCATGCTAAGTTTAGATAAGTTTAGATCACGCGCAAAGTCCCACACGCAAAGCAGCGCCATTAAACTCTATGCGAAGTGCACCAGACTTTGCTAGAGCAAAACTTTTGATCAGCTGTGCACTGCGGTGCTAACCCAGTTGGTGCTTAAACTTATCACGCCTAAACTTATCACGCCTAAACTTATCATGCCTAAACTTATCATGCCTAAACTTAGCACGCCTAAACTTATCACACCTGGGGCTCGATTCACAAAGCGGTGCTAACCCAGTTAGAGACTTTAGGCATGATAACCATTGCACCACTCTGGTGAAAAGCCAGTTTAGGGGCCTGATTCACAAAGCGGTGCTAACAGTTAGCACGCTGGTGAAAAGCCCTTTATCATGCCTAAACTCAGTTTAGGCATGATAAGTTTAGGTGTGATAAGTTTAGGTGTGATAAGTTTAGGCATGATAAGTTTAGGTGTGATAAGTTTAGGAGTGATAAGTTTAAGCACCAACTGGGTTAGCACCGCAGTACACAGCTCATCAAAAGTTTTGCGCTAGCAAAGTCTGGTGCACTTCGCATAAAGTTTAATGGCGCTGCTTTGCGTTCGGGACTTTGCAAGCGAACTAAACTTATCTAAACTTAGCATGCCTAAACTTATCACACCTAAACTTATCACGCCTAAACTTATCACACCTAAACTGTCTGTTCACCGGCGTGGTGCAATGGTTATCATGCCTAAAGTCTCTAACTGGGTTAGCACCGCTTTGTGAATCGAGCCCCAGGTGTGATAAGTTTAGGCATGATAAGTTTAGGGGCTCGATTCACCAAGCGGTGCAAAGTGTTAGCACCGTGGTGAAAAGGCCCTTATCACGCCTAAAGTCACTTTAGGCATGATAAGAAGAAACTCGCGCGAAGTTGCCGCGCGCAAAGTTTTGCGCGCGCAACCGCGCGCGTGCGCGCGCAGCGTCCCCGCTTCGCGCGAAGCTCCCATTAAGCCCTATGGGACTTTGCGCGCGCTCTCACGCGCGAACGCGCGAACGCGCGTTCGCGCGGTAACTTCGCGCGAAGAGCAGGAAAAAGCGGTGATAACTCAGTGGTGAAAAGGTCATCACGCCTAAAGTCTTTTAGGCGTGATAACTGGGTTATCACCGCTTTGTGAATCGAGCCCCTAAACTTATCACACCAAAACTTATCATGCCTAAACTGAGTTTAGGCATGATAAAGGGCTTTTCACCAGTGTGCTAACTGTTAGCACCGCTTTGTGAATCAGGCCCCTAAACTGGCTTTTCACCAGAGTGGTGCAATGGTTATCATGCCTAAAGTCTCTAACTGGGTTAGCACCGCTTTGTGAATCGAGCCCATCACACCTAAACTTATCATGCCTAAACTTATCACACCTAAACTTATCACACCTAAACTTATCATGCCTAAACTGAGTTTAGGCATGATAAAGGGCTTTTCACCAGCGTGCTAACTGTTAGCACCGCTTTGTGAATCAGGCCCCATGTGTCCTTTAAGTTTGGGTGTAAAAATTAGTTTTGTCATGATTTTTGATTCACAGTGATTTTCCTTTTTGAAGGTTGGAAACCAACATATATCACTGCAATACACAGTCATTTTGAATGTAATTTTTAGTGAGAGAGTTAGAAGTTTGTTACAGTAATGGAATTCAACCATGGAAATTAGTACCTAATATCAATAGAACAAGTTTGTAAGCAAAAATCTATATACAATGTGACAAGAAGCATATATAAAAGTGTTATTTTTACTATATTGGTAAAAAAAACAACAATAGAATAGTTTGGTTTCTGGTAAGTGGCAGATTAAGATTTTCAATGGCCTTAAACTAATTATCCTGGATAGTGTACTAGTTAAGGGCTCTGCCTCTGACACAGGAGAGCAAGGATCAAATCTTAGCTCTTCCTTTTCAGTAAGCCAGCACCTATTCAGCATGAGACCTTGGGCAAGACTCCCTAACATTGCTGCTGTCTACAGAGCATGCCCTAGTGGCTGCAGCTCTGGCGCTTTGAGTCCACCAGGAGAAAAGCGCCAGAATGAATGTTCTTTGTAAATGTTCTGTGTCTATCTGTCTATCCTCATCCATTTTAATTGTTGTTGACTGCTTGTATGTCACAATGATCTGTTGGCTTCAGTAGTTTTTAAACACAAGTTTACAACAAGTATTCAGTGAGTGAGATCAGAGGCAAGTTAGTACAACTAATCTGCATCTGATCTCAAGGCTGAGGATCACTACAACAGCTAGAAAAGTAAAATTTTCAAAAGGAAGTCAACAATGGTATTTTCTCAAATTCCAGCTGTTTCAGTTTTCTATTAGACAAAATTAATTTGTTCCATTTTTATTGCTATAAACAAACAGCTTATACGTGGGCTAATGCTTACACGTCAGCATGTGCATCACATTGTCACTCTGTTACCTAGTCTTACAGCATATGCACATTCTCACCACCCATTAGATAAACATCACGTCAACATAACATTAATTGTGACTAGATACCCTTGTCCATCTAGTACTGGTGAGCAAGATATTTAACCAACCATCCTCTTAACCATATATGGCTGGTTGGAAGGAATGAATACATCCAGTTGCTCAAAGCAATTGGAGCAGTGGTCCCCAAGACCACCCAATTACTGCATTTTGAGATTTATATGTAAGGTTGAACTAAGTCTAGTATGTCTAGTATAAAGTGGATATTATTTTATGCATACCTACCTCAAAGAATGAACTTGTGGTAAATAATCATTTTAATAACCACCATAAAAGGACAATTTGATAGGTAATACTTTGTATATACTAAGTAACACTTCCAAAAAGAACTAAAGAATAAAAAGAAAAGAAAAAAGAAAAACACAATGGGCCTGATTCACAAAACGGTGCTAACAGTTAGCACTCTGGTGAAAAGCCCTTTATCATGCCTAAACTCAGTTTAGGCATGATAAGTTTAGGTGTGATAAGTTTAGGTGTGATAAGTTTAGGCATGATAAGTTTAGGTGTGATAAGTTTAGGCATGATAAGTTTAAGCACCAACTGCGTTAGCACCGCAGTGCACAGCTGATCAAAAGTTTTACGCTACTAAAGACTGGTGCACTTCGTATAAAGTTTAATGGCGCTGCTTTGCATGCGGGACTTTGCAAGCGATCTAAACTTATCTAAACTTATCATGCCTAAACTTATCACACCTAAACTTATCATGCCTAAACTTATCACACCTAAACTGGCTTTTCACCAGAGTGGTGCAATGGTTATCATGCCTAAAGTCTCTAACTGGGTTAGCACCGCTTTGTGAATCGAGCCCAATGCCTTATTCACCATTCAATGTGATGAGTATTTTGGTATTAAGTCTTATTTCTTTCAACTGATAAATAAAACTACCCAAGAACAACACTTTTACCAAGATGATATTCTAATTAGACAGGGCTAAGAAACAAGCAAAAGTCAATAGATCTAAGGGATTATTGAGTTACCATGGGCATATTACATATTGGAAGATGGATAGGTCAATCTTTTCAAAAACTATGCACAAAAGGGCTATTTTTGGGTGTTAGGTGAAAACTAGGGATAAACAGTTGAAAAGCTCTGGTGATTTCCAGAGATCTGAGACAAGCAGACATCCCTGTATGCAACATTGTACCAACATTTATAGAACATTTTCAGCATAGTGGTGAAGCATTGGGGAAAAGGATGCTATGTTACTAGATATCATATACAAATGCATAGCATTGCTCCCAATGGGAGTTACTATACACTTTGAAAGTTGTAGTAGCCCCCTGTTGGCTTTGGAAACAGATACCTCATAGCCTAGCTCTATATCATAAGACTAAGGCCCATATGCAATTCCATTTTTCACCTGTGTTTTCTCCTAGGTGATATTTTGAAACTTGTTGATAAAATGGCTTTTAAATCATCACCAAGCAAGAAAATGCTCAAAATAGTCTTGATAGTACTTTTTACCTACCTTTTGATACTTTTTTCATTGCAAAGTGGTAAAATATTATTTTAAATCGAAAATGATTTATTTTTTCTCGTAGGAGAAAACTCAGGTGAAAAAGTGAATTGCATATGGCCCTAAGTGTGTGCCTACTAAGTAGGAGAAAAATGACTTTTAGCAGTTAGTTTACTATACCATAATGCAATACCACTCACACATTATTTGTTGCATTAACCATTGTAACTATCTGGCTATTAAAGGGAACCTAAAGTGAGAGGTATATGGAGGCTGCCTTATTTATTACCTTTTAAGCAATACCTGTTACCTGGCTATCCTGCTGATCCTCTGCATCTCATACTTTTAGCCATAGACCCTGAACAAGCATACAGCCAATCAGGTGTTCCTGACATTTTGTCAAATCTGACAAGATTAGCTGCATGCTTGTTCCTGGTGTGATGCAGAGACACTACTGATGCCAAATAGATCAGCAGGGCTGCCTGGCAATTTGTATTGTTTAAAAGGAAATAAACATGGCAGCCTCTTTATAACTCTCACTTTATGGGCTCGATTTACAAAGCGGTGCTAACCCAGTTAGAGACTTTAGGCATGATAACCATTGCACCACGCGGGTGAAAAGTCAGTTTAGGCATGATTAGTTTAGGTGTGATAAGTTTAGGCATGATAAGTTTAGGCATGCTAAGTTTAGATAAGTTTAGATCACGCGCAAAGTCCCACACGCAAAGCAGCGCCATTAAACTCTATGCAAAGTGCACCAGACTTTGCTAGAGCAAAACTTTTGATCAGCTGTGCACTGCGGTGCTAACCCAGTTGGTGCTTAAACTTATCACGCCTAAACTTATCACGCCTAAACTTATCATGCCTAAACTTATCATGCCTAAACTTAGCACGCCTAAACTTATCACACCTAAACTTATCACACCTAGGGCTTGATTCACAAAGCGGTGCAAAGTGTTTGCACGCCAGTGAAAAGCCCCTTATCACGCCTAAACTCACTTTAGGCGTGATAAGAAGAAACTCGCGCGAAGTTACCGCGCGTACGCACGTACGCGCGTACGCGCGTAAGTGCGCGCGCAGCACCCGACGCTTCGCGCGAAGCTCCCATTAAACCCTATGGGACGCGTACGCGCGGTAACTTCGCGCGAAGAGCAGGAAAAAGCGGTGATAACTCAGTGGTGAAAAGGTCATCACGCCTAAAGTCTTTTAGGCGTGATAACTGGGTTATCACCGCTTTGTGAATCGAGGCCCTAAACTTATCGGGCTCGATTCACAAAGCGGTGATAACCCAGTTATCACGCCTAAAAGACTTTAGGCGTGATGACCTTTTCACCACTGAGTTATCACCGATTTTTCCTGCTCTTCGCGCGAAGTTACCGCGCGTAAGCGCGTTCGCGCGTACGCACGTAAGAGCGCGCGCAAAGTCCCATAGGGCTTAATGGGAGCTTCGCGCGAAGCGGCGGGTGTTGCGCGCGCACTTACGCGCGTATGCGCGTACGCGCGTACGCGCGGCAACTTCGCGCAAGTTTCTTCTTATCATGCCTAAAGTGACTTTAGGCGTGATAAGGGCCTTTTCACCATGGTGCTAACACTTTGCACCGCTTTGTGAATCGAGCCCATCATGCCTAAACCGAGTTTAGGCGTGATAAAGGGCTTTTCACCACCGTGCTAACTGTTAGCACCGCTTTGTAAATCAGGCCCTATGGCCCTGATTCACAAAGCGGTGATAACTCAGTTATCACGCCTAAAAGACTTTAGGCGTGATAAGCCGTGCAAAGCTGAGTTATCACCGATTTGTGCTGCTCTTCGCGCGAAGCTCCCGCGCGCAAAGTCCCATAGGGCTCAATGGACGCTGCGCGAAGCATGGTACACTGCGGGTGCGCTACGCGCGCAAAACTTTGCGCGCGGGAGATCGCGCGAGTTTCTTCTTATCACGCCTAAACTGAGTTTAGGCGTGATAAAGGGCTTTTCACAGGCGTGCAAACACTTTGCACCGCTTTGTGAATCAAGCCCTATGTGTCCTTTAAGTTTGGGTGTAAAAATTAGTTTTGTCATGATTTTTGATTCACAGTGATTTTCCTTTTTGAAGGTTGGAAACCAACATATATCACTGCAATACACAGTCATTTTGAATGTAATTTTTAGTGAGAGAGTTAGAGGTTTGTTACAGTAATGGAACTAACTGTACTGCAGCAATCCAGGTTTTAAATTATTTATTTCAAGATTCAGGATACCACAGCAAACCATTTAGTGATGCATGTACCTACAAGCAGGTGGGTGTCTGATAAAAAATGATGGAAATAAACTATCTAAACTAAAATTAAAATACCCACTCTTACGTACATAAAACAACATTTGAAAGCATTCCATGTGTGTAAAAATGTTTATTTTTAATGAGGGCGGCTTTACATTTGTCGGGTAAATGGCCTAAGAGTAAAAAAATGGAAAAAAAAACTAGTTCTTTGAGAACTCTTTTATTTATTTTTTTTGAATGGGTATTCATTGTATTTGTTACGGCCAGAACCCGAAGTCTGGCCACTTCTGGCCGGTCAAAACTAAAAGTTGCCATCTCACTGCAGCCAATGCCTGAAATGATTTGATTCCTGGAGGCTCCCCCCCCCCACTCTGACTCCTCCCCCCTGCTCCCCTCCTATTAACTTGTGACAGACGGGGACACATGCATGCTTCCATAGTCGTTCATTGTGGCAGGGAAGCAGAGCAGGCATGCTGCAGACATTGCTTATGCCTGCACCTGCTCTGCAGGAACGAACGTCATGAATCCATACCTCCCTGCCGCTACAAACGACTCCGGAAGCATGAGTGTGTCCCCGGCTGACAGAAGGTCAATAGGAGGGGGGTAGGGGGAGGAGCCAAAGCCGAGGCGAGGAATAGAACAAAACACACAAAAAAGTAATTTCTTCAGTGTGTGGACTGGGCTATGTAGTTTGCCTTTTTTATTGTTGTCATCTATGGCCATGTTCATGCTTTGGTGAGTGACAATAGTAAAATAAGTAATAAGCATGCACAGTGAGTTTAAAGTTATAAAGAATCATCTATGATGTTTACAGAGAAAATCATGCAAAATAGCATATGGTATTTTCAAATAGACACTCATCCAATCAAAAGAGAATCTGATTGTGCTTCAATACCTGTTGGTTATTATTTCCTAGCTCCTCATCTGTGACTGTGACAGCTATTGATAGAGCCTATTTAGGGGAAACAAGGTTGTTATAGAGTCTGTGTAGTCGTCATGAAAGTTGGTGCTAAACTTGCAGTTTTTGAGACTAACTGATTTTCACATTGTAGCCAGCTTATCTTTATTCAGAAGAGGAAGGACACCATAGCAGAGATGTTATTGCGGTGGTCAGGGTGGTGACATTGGCTAAGGACAGGGGTCCAGCTAAGGTTTTGGTGGCCCTAAGCAGCCCATAACTTGAAGCCCCCCCCACCACACACACACACACACAAAGGTGTGCAAAGCATGTCACAGCAAAAAAGTAGGCGTGGTCATAACATGATGTGAGTGGAGCCAAATGCTAGCAAAATACAGGTAATCCCCAGTCACTAGACTGTATGTCCATTCTTAACTTGAATCCATTCTCTTTTGTTCCCCTCTGCTCACCGTGTGTCTTTTGTGTCCCCCTCTGTATCACCTCATTTTGTGCCTCTTTTGTCCACCTCTGTGTCACCTCTGTTACCCCTGTGCCTCTTTTCTCCCCCTCAGTTCCCATGTACATCTTTGTCCCCTTCTATGTCCCCCTTGTTCAATTCTTGTCCCCCTCTGCATCAGCTCTTGTCCCTCTGTCCTAGCCAGGTATAGGTTCCCCCATATAGGTATACTAGGAGACCTATGTCTCCTAGTATAGGTAGCAGGGCATAGGTGCCCCCAGTATAGGTTATCCAGGTACAGGTGCCCATAGTATAGGTAGTGAGCTATAGGTGCCTCAGTATAAGTAGCCAGGTACAGGTGGTACCCCAGTATATGCTGGGCAGGTGCAGCAGTATAGGTAGCAAGTTTTAGGTGCTCCAGTATAGGTAGCCATGTACAGGTGGTACCCCCAGTATAGGTTAGCCAGGTGCCACAGTATAGGTAGTGAGCTATAGGTGCCCCAGTATATGTAGCCAGGTACAGGTGGTGCATTCAGTATAGGTTAGAGACTTAAAAAACCCCATTTCAGCGTCGGCTCCTCTCGCAAAGCTCACCTCCTCTCCCCACACTCTCCTCCTCTCGCTGCCTTGCAGTGTCCTACTGCCATGGTTACTTCCGGCAGCACCTCTGATGTCATTAAGAGTTGCCACCAGGGTAACCATGGAGACAGGATGTAAACCCAGCGGCAGCGACAATAGGAAGGCGTGGCAAGAGGAGTCAGTTGGAACAGGGTTATGTAAGTTACTGGGGACCCCCGGGGCCGCACAGGGCAGGTCGGTGGCCATCAGCAACAAAGTGAGGCTCCCCTCTAAATTGAGGCCCAAAGCAGTGCCTCGCTTGCCTGCTGGCGGTGCCCCTGATTAAGCATGGCCAGACTGCACATGAAGCATTTATGACAACTACAGCTACTCCAGCTCCTACGTTTTTCAAATTGAATTTTCTTGGTGTGACAACAAGAAGATGATGGACATATGGGAATCTTGAAGTACAAAGAGGAAATCTCACAGACTGAGGTGATAGTAGAAATATTCAACAGTATAAGACATTCAGAAAGAAATGGATACATTTCCAAAAGCTGCATTATTCAGTTATTTCCTATGTTTAATATCTTTAAAGAAAGAGTATTGATTTGATTTTTTACTTTGTACACATCCACAATGTGGCAGGCCACACATGTTTTTATCAGAAACTGCAAGAGTTTGCACCAGGTTTCATATAATCTGTGACATCTGCAAGAGAAATGGGGAAATCCTCTGAGATCCTAGTTCATCTTATTAATAGTCAGCCTTCCCACATTGGCTATTGAAAGACAGATGTGTGTTTTGTTCATACAATCTACCAACTGCACTTAAGACTGTTTCTGATAACACAGTTGTAGCTAGACAAGCTATCACCTCTAAAGCATGCTATGCAAACTCTGGCCACTGGTAAATCTTGGGCACTCTGTAGTCCAGTAAAGGTGGCCATACACTGGTAGATTTGCCATCAGATTCGACCAACAGATAGATCCCTCTTTGATCGAATCTGATCAGAGAGGGATCGTATGGCCACCTTTACTGCAAACAGATTGTGAATCGACTTCAGCCTGAAACCGATCACAATCTGTAGAGCTGCCGCCCCCCCTCCCCCCTGCATACATTACCTGTTCCGGCCGGCGCGAGTTCCCTGGTCCCCGCTGTCTTCTTCTCTGCTCCGGGCTCCAGACCGTTCCTGCAGCTACTGAACTTCCTGTCTAGGGGAAGTTTAAACAGTAGAGGGCGCTCTACTGTTCAAACTTCCTGCCGGGACAGGAAGTTCTGTGTAGCTGCAGCCGGTCCGGAACCCAGTGCGGAAAGAAGACAGCCAGGACCAGGGGACTCGCGCCGGCCGGAACAGGTAATGTATACCCGCTGTATTGCGTCGGTCATCGGGCATTCGAACGCCGCTATCGACGCACTCCCGACCCGCCGGCGATCGAGAAAAATCTTCCGCATGGACGGATCGAGGGGAATCGACGGGAACGATCGATTTCGGATGGAAACCGATTGTTCTGTCAGCGGTGTGCGCGGCGATTTCACAGCCGATTTGATCACTGTGATGGAACCGGCCGTATATCCTCGGGAAAATCGTTAGGTGTATAGGCCCCTTAAGACTTCATTTTGAAGGTTGTAAATGTCAGATGTGGAACTTCAACCTCTGGGAATTAATTAACTACTACTGAAAAGTGCCGCATGTAAGTCAAACATGATGCTGTAGCCTAAACCTTTTGCAATGCTTTTATTAGACATTTTTGTTGGCAGTCATCCTACTTGGTTGCCATGGGTTGTGGAGTTGTCTCTGTTACAAGGGCATAGGTGTAGAAGTCACATTTGCAGCTGGAAGCATGCTCTTGGAGAACCCCCACATGTACAGTGGCAAGTGGGGTGTGCTGGAAAATTTACCCACCCATTCCGTGTGTTCTTCCTTCCTTCTCTGCTCATTGTTATATCTCCATGGATTCACTTGCATCTGCAACATCTCTACTCATCTAACATGGTGGCATGTGACTTTAGTTTGTACATGTCAGCAGGAAACAGTGAGGTTGTATTGATAGGTAAACAGGTGACAGGTAAACACAAGAGGCTCAGAGGAATCATCTGGTGGAAAAAGCAACCATGCAGGATGGTGAGTGACTGTTTTCACCATACTTAATTGTGCCTCCTCTGCATTGGGGGAGGGATACCTTATATTGCTACCTGTGAGTTACAACGACTTCCAATTGCTGTTGTTTAGGGGACACACCTGATAATAATGTTATTGGGCAGGAGGGTTGAAACATCTGACATAATACAATACAATAACATTTGTAAAGTGCTTTTGTTCCATAGGACTCAAAGCGAAAAGATTTGTCTCTGATCAATACAGGGTTGCAGGCTGGACTGTGTTACAGAGGAAATAGTCAGGTGTTCATAAATGCCAGCCTAAACAGGTGGCTTTTTAGTTTGGACTTAAATGCTTCCAGGGATGGAGATGTCCTGATTAGGTTTGGCAGGGAGTTGCAAATTGTAGGGGCAGCATGACAGAAGGCTCTGTCTTCAAAGGTTTTCAGGTCCACTCTGGGAGTGACCAATACCACTATCTAAGTAGTCCATGTGGCTACCTAATACTGTATCTGGAAGGCATACATGACTAACTAATATTACTATCTGGAGGGACACCTGATATTGGTACTTGGGACGGCACATATAGCTACTTAATAGTGCTATCTGGGGGCACATCTTTTACAGGTATCTAGGGCACAGTAACTGTTTTATACTGTTATCTGGGATGACTCATGGCTATCTGGGAGCATGTAGCTGCTGAATTCTGGAAGTGCATGGCTACTTCATTATTTCATTGGTATAAACTATTAAGCCCCAGAACTTTTTTATTTGAGGATTGTGCTTTATTGTAGGAAAGAAAGATGGGGAACAAAAGTCCTAAATTCCACATTTGGTCCCAAAGGTCTGCAACTACACAGATGATAATGTACTGTACTACACACAAGTATCTTAAAATCATAGTAGTACCTATTGCTTTCCCTCTCCTTTGCTGCGATGAACTCTCCCAGTTGGCATCATAGCATTGATCCAACAGTGTGAAAATGACTTTGCTGCGCTCTACACTTGTTTTTTGTTGATCTTGGAGCATTCCAACATGAATATACTCTTGTTTCTCAAAATACCCATGACAATGACCTGGACCAAGAATCCTATGGGTCAAGAACCACCACAAAGTCTTCTGACTGTTCAGCGCATCCACAGACAATGGCTGGTGTTATCAATGGATTCCATGTTTCTTGATTTGTTCCCTTCTTCTTCCTCTTATTCTTGGCTTTTCTTCTTCTTATGTGTTTGATGAAGTTTGGTCTTCTAGCTCCTCTATTTCTTGGGGAAAAAAAACCTTTCCCCATGGCACTGAAACTGGCATTATTGTTAGAGATGGCCCGAATGGTTCGCCGGCGAACGGTTCTCGGCGAACTTCCGGGGTTCGCGATCGCGGAGAACCGCAAACTTTTCCGGAAGTTCAGTTCGCCCCCATTGTGCGCCATTAGGGTCAACTTTGACCCTCTACATCACAGTCAGCAGGCACATTGTAGCCAATCAGGCTACACTCCCTCCTGGAGCCACTCCCCCCCTTATAAAAGGCAGGCACCTCCGGCCATTTTACTCACTCGTGTGCCTGCAGTAAATAGAGAAGGGACAGCTGCTGCTGCTGCAGACTCTCATTGGGAAAGATTAGTTAGGCTCTTGTAGGCTTGTTAGCTTGCTCCTTGCTGATTCTTATTTCTAAAATAGCACCCACAACAGCTCTTTTGAGAGCTAATCTTGTTCTTGTGATCTATTTTTATTCTGTGCATCCCACTGACACTTGTGCTGCATAGACAGCCTTGATAATTCATACTGTGTGTGTGCCATTGCCAGGCCCAGCACATTCAGTGACTACCTGTGTGTGTGACAGGTGCACATTGTAATACCCATTACTGCATATACCTACCTACCTGTTGTTCACAGTGCACCCACCTACCTACCTGAGCGCACGCAGTGTCACTGTGCCTGTCTGCTACCTTTCTGTGTGTGACAGGTGCACATTGTAATACCCAATACTGCATATTTTTACCTACCAGTTGTTCACAGTGCACCCATCTACCTATGTGAGCTCACGCAGTGTCACTGTGCCTGTCCGCTACCTGTTTGTGTGTGACAGGTGCACATTGTAATACCCATCACTGCATATACCTACCTGTTGTGTTCAGTGCACCCACCTCATCACTGCATATACCTACCTGTTGTGTTCAGTGCACCCACCTCATCACACTGCATATACCTATGCATATGTCTGAGTTAGGCGGCGACACTATGGATGTAACATGTGAAGATGATAAAGTACCTACTGTTGGTGCAGTTTATGAGGTGTCTGAGGCAAGCAAAGCTGGGCAGGATGATTATGATGATGACGATGATACGGATCCCAAGTATGTTCCCAATAGAAGAGATTAACAGGGGGGCAGTTCAGAGGGGGAGCCAGAGAGGAGTAGGAGGAGACGAGTTCCTGAAAGAAGCAGGGGGAGCTCGTCGTCAGAAACAGCTGGTGGCAGTGTCCGGCGCCATGTATAGCCACCTATGGACAGCCAGCCAACATGCCCTTCAACGTCAGCTGCTGATGCCACGATAGTGCCATCACCCCAGGGGGGCTCAGCGGTTTGGAAATTTTTTAGTGTGTCTGTCTCAGATTGGAGCAATGCCATCTGTTCTCTCTGCCTCCAAAAATTGAGCCATGGAAAGGCCAACACTCACGTAGGGACAAGTGCCTCATGAAGGCACATGGAGAAAAAGCACAAACTGAAATGGGAAGAGCACCTGAGCAAAAGCAGCACACAAAAGAAAAGCCACCCTCCTTCTCCTCTTCCTCTTCCAGGTGCAGCATCTTCAGCCGCTTTCTCCCTTGCACCTTCACAGCCACCCTCCTCCACTCCGCCTCTCACCTGGAGTGGTTCCTGCTCCTCTGCCCACAGCAGCAGCCAGGTGTCCATGAGGGAAATCTTTGAGTAGAAGAAGCCAACTTCTGCCAGTCGCCCCCTTGCCCGGCATCTGACAGCTGGCTTGGCGGAACTGTTAGCTCGCCAGCTGTTACCATACCAGCTGGTGGACTCTGAGGCCTTCTGTAAATTTGTGGCAATTGGGACACCGCAGTGAAAGATACCAGGCCGCAATTATCTCTCTAAAAAGGCGATACCCAAACTGTACCGTGAAGTTGAAAGGCAAGTGGTGTCATCTCTGGCACACAGCATTGGGTCAAAGGGCCACCTGACCACAGATGCCTGGTCTGCCAAGCACAGTCAGGGGCAGGTACATAACTTACACAGCCCATTGAGTCAACCTGGTGACCGATGGCAAGCAGGGAGTACTTTGCTGTGCAGCGGACCAACTTGTGACACCTCCACGGCTTGCAGGCAGGCCTCCTGCCACCTCCTCTCCTCCTGCTACATCCTCTTCGCTGTCATCATCCTCCTCCTCCTTGGCTGAGTGGCAGTTCAACTCTACTGGTGCTGCGATCTCCTCTCCAGCTACACAGCCCCAGCTCCCCATTGCCTATGCTGCATGCCAGGTACGACGGTGTCACACCATCTTAGACATGTGTTGCCTCAAAGCAGAGAGTCACACTGAGCAGCTCTCCTGGCTGCTCTTAACAGGTGGATCAGTGGCTGACCCCGCACCAGCTGGAGATCGGCAACGTGGTGTTTGACAATGGCAGCAATCTCCTTTCCGCTTTGAATTTGGGAAAGCAGACACATGTACCCTGCATGGCACATGTGCTCAATCTAGTCATTCAAAGATTTGTGTCGAAGTACCCAGGCTTAGAGGACGTCCTGAAGCAGGCCAGGAAATTGTGTGGGCATTTCAGGCGGTCTTACACGGCCATGGCACGCTTTGCGGACATTCAGTCGAGAAACAATGTGCCGGTGAGACGCGCGATATGTGATAGCCAGACTTGCTGGAATTCGGCCCTGGTCATGTTCTCTCGCCTGCTAGAAAAGGAGAAAGCCATCACCCAGTACCTGTACAATTACAGTAGAAGGACATAATCTGGGGAGATGGGGATGTTCTGGCCCCGGAACTGGACACTGATGCAAAATGCATGCAGGCTCATGCGGCCGTTTAAGGAAGTGACCAACCTGGTGAGTCGCAGTGAAGGCACCATCAGCGACTCGATCCCGTACGCTTACTTCCTGGAGCGTGCCGTGCGTAGAGTGGTGGATCAAGCTGTGGAGGAGCGTGAAGAGGAACAGTTATGGCAGGAACAGTTGTGGGAGCAATTTTCATGAGAATCAGATGTTTCCTCAACACCTGCGGCAGCACAGAGGGGGGCGGAGGAGGAAGAGTTGTGTGGGGAAGAGGAGTCAGACTCGGATGATGTGGAAGGTGTTTATTTGGAGGAGGAGGAAGAGGGGCACGCGGCGGCAGAAGAACAACCGCAGCAGGCATCACAGGGGGCTTGTGCTGCTCAATGTTCCCGTGGTATTGTTCGTGGCTGGGGGAGGAGGAAGACTTACCTGACGTCACTGAGGAAGAGCAAGAGGAGATGGCTAGTACGTCTGGATCCAACTTTGTGCAGATGGCGTCTTTCATGCTGTCCAGCCTGTTGAGGGACCCCCGTATAAAAAAACTCAAAGGGACATCATAAATTATGTATGTATGCTGATGATGTTATCCTAACCCTAACACAACCACGCGAATCCTTATCCACTTTAGCAGACATCCTTTTGACCTTTGAGGACATATCCGGGCTAAAAATAAATAGCCTTAAATCTAAAGCGCTAAATATCACTCTGCCCCCGAAAGTTGTACAGGATCTGCAAAACTCCTTTGAATTTAAATGGGAACTACATAAACTAAAATACCTAGGTATCTTCCTAACTAATTCGTATAATACCCTCTTTGGGGCTAATTATCCTGGGCTGCTGACAGAAGTAACGCAACTGCTGGAATGTTGGAAACGATATGCAATTTCTTGGCTGGGTCGGATAACAGCGATTAAAATGACCATATTACCAAAGTTTTTGTATGCATTCAGAGTTTTGCCAATCCCTGTACCCTCCCCCCCTCTTCCTTAAAAAAGTGCAAGCAACATTGCTCGCCTTCATCTGGAAAAGCTCTGGCCCCCAAGTCTCTCGCGAGACCCTATATAGAATGCATCCGGATGGTGGTCTGGGAGTACCCAACTTATTAACCTATTACAAGTCAGCCCAAATCGCACAATTGACCTTATGGCATGAAGAAAAGCATGTCCCATTATGGTGTGAAAAAGAAAGCTCTCTATGTTCACCTGTGGCAATCAACAACTTGCTCTGGCTCACATCCGCTCAGTACAAAACTATCAAGAACCCAATAATGACACATTCTTTGCGTGTCTGGAGTCAGGCCAAGATTAAAGACAAACTAATCTCCCCACACCTGCCGCTCCTATGCTTTTTGGGCCACCCAGGCTTCCTTCCAGGGTTGAATAGTTCTTCTACTTTCAAATGGTGGCGGCTAAAAGGTCTAACAACTATTTATAGTTTAGTGAATGATGTAGCCCTCAAGACATTCTCCTCTCTTAAAGAACACAAGCAAATACCAGACGCAGAGCTTTTTCGCTTCCTTCAAATTTCCTATTTTATAAATAAGCACATTAACCCCCCTGGCGGTATAAAAAATTCCGCCAGGGGGCAGCGCAGCAGTTTTTTTTTTTTTTTTTTAAATCATGTAGCGAGCCCAGGGCTCGCTACATGATAGCTGCTGCTCAGCGGCATCCCCCCAGCCCCGCCGATCGCCTCCGGCGATAGGCGATCAGGAAATCCCGTTCAAAGAACGGGATTTCCTGGAGGGCTTCCCCCGTCGCCATGGCGACGGGGCGGGATTACGTCACCGACGTCAGCGACGTCGGGACGTTATTAGGAGTCCGAACAACCCCTCGGCGCTGCCTGGCACTGATTGGCCAGGCAGCGCACGGGGTCTGGGGGGGGGGGTGCGCGCCGCATCAGATAGCGGCGATCGGGCGGGGGCCGGCGGCGATCAGAGTGCTGGCGCAGCAAAAAACTCCCAGCAAAAAAAAAATTATGAAAATCGGCCCAGCAGGGCCTGAGCGGCACCCTCCGGCGGCTTACCCCGTGTCCAGCACGGGGTTACCGCTAAGGAGGTTAAATCTTGTAAGTCGCTTCTTACTAGAACATGGTTTGAGCACGTTTACGCTACGAGCCCGGGCTCCCCAGGCCTTATTTTACAACTACATAAAAACGCAATATCGCCCCCTAATTTGCCTAAGCCTCAATACATCTTGAGATGGGAAAAAGATCTTAATAATACATTCGATATAGAAGACCTACGGCACGTGTGGTGAGATACTCTTGGCCTCTCTATAAGCTCCTCCTTAGTGGAGACCCAATATATAGTACTTTTACGATGGTACCTGACCCCAGACCATCTTGAGAAATTTTGCCCAACCAATAAAGGGTTATGCTTCAGAGAATGCGGCCAGCGGGACCTTTATACACGTGTGGTGGTCTTGCCCGAGAGTACGCAGGTTCTGGATTAGAGTTTACCAAGTAATTTACACTACCATCCGAGCGAAAGTACCTAAGCTACCAGAGGTTGCCCTCCTAGGTATTAAACCTCCTGAACTTACAAAACCTCAGCATAAACTACTAATGCATATTTGTCTTGCCGCAAAAAGAGTGATAGCGGGCTCCTGGAGGACTCCCTCACTCCTCTTTAGCTCATTTAAAACTAAGCTTAGTTATGCGTTCTGTTTTGAGAAAATGAAAGCTATCCTGGATGATTCGCTACGGCAGTTTGAAAAGGTGTGGAGGCCATATTTTACCTACTATTCACATTGGCTCCCAGCTTCCCTCACTAATGTCTGAACCTACTGCTCCTGTTTCCTGGGGGGGGGGTGTCTGGTGGGGTGGCGACGGAGCGGCGAACAGTTTCTTTTTTCTTAACCTACTTCTTTCTATTTTCCTTCTTTCTACTTACTTCTTCCTGTAAATAGTTCTGTCCCATTTGCCTAGCAACTCCTGTAGCCTTATAGCTAAGAGACTAATGGAGTCTGGGATTACTTCTCTTCAGATTGAGTTGCCAGTTTAAACAATTCCCAGTTAACTTAACAAGAAATAGGGTACCTTTTAGTCGAGTGCTACTGGACCACCAAGACTGAGTGGTGGCTATTGTTATAGTGTTTGATTTCTAGCTATCTGTCGACTTTTTGGGGTGTTGGTGAATGTTGCCCTGTGCCGCCGACACCTATGTTAATATTATGTTAAATTTCTGCGGTTGCAGACTCTGTTGTACCTTATGTCATGTATATTTCATTGCATATGTATATTTCATATATGTCTTATAAAGAGCTGTTCACTTTTATTTTGAAAATAATACAATTTTATGTGACAAAAAAAAAAAACACTCAAGGGGAATGAACTATACTGTGTGGCCACGCTACTAGACCCTCGATATAGGCACAAAGTGGCGGACATGTTAACAATTCACCTGAAGGCAGAAAGGATGCAGCACATGCAGAACAAGCTGGCAACTATGCTTTACAATGCATTTAAGGGTGATGTCACAGCACAATGCAATAATGGTACCACTGCCAGTAATCCTTCTCCCATGTCCACGCAGGCAAGGACAGGACGCTCCAGCGATCTTATGGTGATGTCTGACTTGCGGACCTTCTTTAGTCAAATGCCTTGCCTTAGCCCTTCCGGATCCACCCTCCACCAATGCCTGGACCGGCAGGTAGCCGACTACCTGGCTATAAGTGTGGATGTAAACACTGTGAGCAGTGATGAACCTTTGGACTACTGGGTGCGCAGGCTTGACCTGTGGCCAGAGCTGTTCCAATTTGCCATACATCTTCTGTCTTGCCCTGCCTCAAGCGTCCTGTCAGAAAGGACCTTCAGCGCAGCTGGAGGCATTGTCACTGAGAAGAGAAGTCGCCTAAGTCACAAAAGTGTTCAGTACCCCACCTTTATCAAAATTAATGAGGCATGGATCCCGGAGGGCTACTGAAGACTAAGTCAGTCCCCACACACAGCATCTCTGCCTGCACGCCGTGTGACTGGCTGCCTACCCCAAGACTGAGTGGCTCCCCACACAGCACCTCTGCCCACAGGCCGCTTGACTGCCTTCTCCGCCACCACCAACAGGGTCCAGGACTCCAGGCAGATTCCTGAATTTTTATATAATAATTTTTCTGGTGTGTGTACATGCCTGCCTAATTTTTCTGGCTGCACTGCGGCTGCAACAACAAAACAAAAGGCATGTACATGTGTCCATTCCCCTTTGTGATCATTACCTTTCTGCGGTGAAGGGGCTACAATGAAGCAATGACCGCCGGCTATATGAGTGTCTCGGGGGGTGGCACACCAAAGATAATAAGGTTGTTGCTTCATTGTGGACAGACCAAATTTGATCAGCTGGACAGTCACTGTTCTGTCATTCAGCTACCTCAGCCCGGCAACCATATGGGCTGGAAAGCCGCCATCACCTGCACTCTCGTCATGATGTGCACCAGTGCAGCATGGCCATCACTACACAGACAGCTGTTTGTAGTCACTGCATACCTTTCACTGCATCTTTGACTGCACATTGTATTATACCTGGCAGTCAGTGCATACAGTACCTTTCGCTTGAATGGATGGAAGACTTGCCCTCCATAACAGATTCTCATTAAAGGTTTTAAAGTGAATTCATCTCACATATACAGCAGGGCCTCGAAAGTCCTCCTGTATTGTTATTTTTGGTCACAAACTTGGGATGTGCATGCTATGCCTGCTGCCTTCCTTGGATGTGTGTGGTAGCCGTTCCTTCTCCTTTGCCCACAGCATGCCTGCTGCCTTCCTTGGATGTGTGGTTGTGGTAGCCGTTTCTTAGGCTCCCACTCCAGACCAGAATCAAACCAGGATTCCTTGGCCATTACCTGAGGTCACTCGCAATGGCAGACTTGCCCTCTATAAAAGATTCTTGATGCAGGTACTGAACAGCAAGCAGAGCAAGTATTTAAAAATATAAATGTAAGCTTTAACAATGGTAGAGAAAGAACCATCGAAAGTTGATAAGGCAGTCAGACATTACCTGACATCACTGAGTGAGGAAGAGCAATCTTGCCATGGTGCGCACCAGTCCAGCACGGCTGTCACAATGCAAACAGATGTTTGCGGTGCGTTACACAGTGAGTTTGGCATGTCAGTGTGAAGCAGTACTCTAATTACACTCCCTGATTGATGTATACACATGCAAGACGTTTTAAAGCACTTTAGGCCTGCAATTTAGCATTCGATGTAGTTTCTGCCCTTAAAACGCTGCTTTGCATCCAATCCAGATTCTTCCCAGGGACTTTTGGCATCTATCCCACTCCGCCATGCCCCCCTCCAGGTGTTAGACCCCTTGAAACATCTTTTCCATCACTTTTGTGGCCAGCATAAATTTTTCTAGTTTTCAAAGTTCGCTCGAACCGAACTTTTGCGGGCCGTTCGCGAACCTAAAATCGGAGGTTCGGGCCACCTCTAAGTATTGTCAGCTCTTCTTCCTCCTCCTATAACCTCATCAATTTCAGCATCTGTTTCAGCAGGTAGAGAATTGAAGTGTTGTGATTGATAACTAACTTACCCCAAAAGTTCTGGTTCCTGATTATGGTTAAAAAGCAAATTAATACAGATTTTCTCAAAAGTTCTCTGATCAGCTACTGATGGGGATGAAGTTCAGTTCTTGGTCATGGTCTCTCTTTAATTGACTGTTTTGTGACAGAAAAACAAAACACAGGCAGCACTATTTTCAATAAGAGGAATGATGATGAGGGTCTATTAAAGTACCAAATTATAAATTACAGTTTGCTTTAAAAACTAATAAGTTGCCAAGATATATAAAATCACACATAATAAAGTGTGATTATCTCACCTCCAGGGTCCGTATTCCACATATGGGGCCTGATTCACAAAGCGGTGCTAACCCAGTTAGCATGCCTAAAAACTTTTAGTCGTGCTAACCTTTGCACCAGCTGAGTTAGCACCACTTTGTGCTGCTGATTGCACGCAAAGTCCTGCGCGCAAAGTTTTGCGGGCACAATCGTGCAAGTGCGCGCGCAACGCCCATAGGGTTTAATGAGCGCATTGCACGCACCGCAAAAAACTTTGCGCACGGGAATTTCACGCGAGTTTCTTTTTATCACGCCTAAACTGAGTTTAGGCGTGATAAAGGGCTTTTCACAGGTGTGCTAACTGTTAGCACCACTTTGTGAATCAGGCCCAAGGTCCTGAAATCCCCACCTCCACTGTGAAACTGGGTCTGGGTGTTTTTTTTTTCTTTCCAAACCACAGGTACAAATGATGCTGGGGGATTAATGTCATAACTCAACCCCCATGCCCTGCTCCCAGCCCACACAACTGTGAAAAGAGATGTGATCTAATCCAGGCAAGCAGAGAGGCATCATAAATAAGAATTCTAGCAAACAGACATAAGAAGACAGGCTGCAGCAGTTCTCCTTTCTCTCCTTTCTTTGAAAAGAGATTTAATTTGATCCAGGCAGACAGAGTGCAGAGGAGGAAGGGGCAGGGGAGGGAACCAGGCTGTAGGGGAGGACCAGAGGGTGCTGAGGGTGTACTTTGACAAGGCTTCAGCATGAGAAAGAAGGAAGTGCTTCTACAGATATAAATGTTAGTCTTTTCTATTCACTACAATGTACCAGATGTAAACTTTATATGTTCATCTAACTGTACACAGTGCATAGACGGTATATGTATATTGCTATTCAAACCTTTTTTTGGCCGAAGGTGCTCTTTAAATGCTAATAATTCCAGCTTTGGTCGACCTACTGATTTTGATTGTCCTAATTCTAAGCTTTATACAATCTGCATTAACTTTGCATGCAAGATGTAATTCTTAGCATCTCATTGACCATCTCTGTTGAGAAATATTTCTTATTGTACTAAGATGTTTGAATAGCCGGGCCTTTATTTATTTAACATGATTAAGTTCTAAGTAACCCTCACATTTTTTTTTAATGTTTTCATATTTTATGCAACCATTTGAGAGATATCCTCATTGGAGAAATCATTCAGCTGACTCAGAGATAAAGATGCAGAGCCGGCCCGCCCATGAGGCGGGGTGAGGCGGGTTCCTCAGGCGGCAGGAAGTGAAGGGGCGGCACCACTCCGCCTCCCTTCTCTTCATTGCTAGACTACAGCTAGCTCAGACCCCGTTTGCCCCGCCTCCGTCAACTCGGCGGCTGGTTCAACTTTGTAGGATGTTTAGTTCCTTCTCTCCTGCCCACCTCCTGTCTCTCTCTCTCTCTCTCTCTCCCCTGTCTCTCCCACCTGTCTCTTCCTTCTCTCTCTCTCTCTCTTCCCACCCGGGGCTTCACGTGGGACTTGGATCTCTGCCGCGATTGGGGAGGATCGTATCCCTGATGCTGCTGCTGCCGCCACCGCTGCACTGCCGCCACGGCTGCACTGCCGCCTGGGGCAATCAGATGCTGCCAACTGCCAAGCGATGGCAGTGCTCTGCTCTTCCTTCCAGGCAGGCTCATATCATGGGGATCCCAGGGACGGGAGGCGAGCCCACCGCTGCGACCATGTCAGCCACTGCTTCCTCTCGGCTGCTCTGCTCATCTCCCGACCAGCTGGGCCACCCAGGCACACCATCCGTGAACACCAGGTATGGATCTTACTTGCACCTTCCATTGCAGTCAGTACACCATCCCTGCCAGCTGCCAGTGTCTCTCTTCGCCCGTCTCTCTCTCCTTCCTTCTCTCTGACTGTCTCTGCTCTCTCTCCCACCTGTCTCTCTTCCTTCTCTCCTGTTCCCCCTCCTGTCTCTCTCTCTCCCCTGTCTCTCCCACCTGTCTCTTCCTTCTCTCTCTCTCTCTCTCTGCTCTGTCCCTCCCTTCTGTCTCTCTCTGCTCTGTGTCTCTCTCTCTCTGCTCTGTCTCTCTCTCTCTCTGCTCTGTCTCTCTCTCTCTGCTCTGTCTCTCTCTCTCTCTCTGCTCTGTCTCTCTCTCTCTCTCTGCTCTGTCTCTCTCTCTCTCTCTGCTCTCTCTCTCTCTCTCTCTCTGCTCTGTCTCTCTCTCTCTCTCTCTGCTCTGTCTCTCTCTCTCTCTGCTCTGTCTCTCTGACTGTCTCTGCTCTCTCTCCCACCTGTCGCTCTTCCTTCTCTCCTGTCCCCCCTCCTGTCTCTCTCTCTCTCTCTCTCTCTCCCACCTGTCTCTCTTCCTTCTCTCCTGTCCCCCTCCTGTCTCTCTCTCTCTCTCTCCTGTCAACCCCTCCTGTCTCTCTCTCTCTCTCTGCTCTGTCCCTCCCTTCTGTCTCTCTCTCTCTCTCTCTGCTCTCTCTGCTCTCTCTCTCTCTCTCTGCTCTGTCTCTCTCTCTCTCTCTCTGCTCTGTCTCTCTCTCTCTCTCTGCTCTGTCCATCCCTTCTGTCTCTCTCTCTCTCTCTCTCTCTGCTGTGTCCCTCCCTTCTCTCTCTCTCTCTCTCTCTCTCTGCTCTGTCTCTCTCTCTCTGCTCTGTCTCTCTCTCTCTCTGCTCTGTCTCTCTCTCTCTCTGCTCTGTCTGTCTCTCTCTCTCTCTGCTCTGTCTGTCTCTCTCTCTCTCTGCTCTGTCCCTCCCTTCTGTCTCTCTCTCTCTCTCTCTCCCACCCATCTCTCTCTGCTCTGTCTCTCTCTCTCTCCCTCTCTCTCTCTCTCTCTTCTCTCTCCCTCTTACTCTCTGTTTATCTTCTCTCTCTCTCTCTCTTTGCTCAGTCCCCCCCCCCCCTCCTGTGTGTGTCTGTCTCTCTCTCTCTCTCTCTCCTCTCTCCCCTCTCTCTTCGGTCGCTCTCTCTGCTCAGTCTCCCTCCTGTCTTCTGCCTCCTGTCTCTCTCTGCTCTCTCTCTCGCTCTCGTGTGTCTGTATACGTGTGTTCACAAGGTGGTCACTCAGCCAGAAATACATTGGACATATACAGGGGAATCTGACTATATCTGACTATATACAATGGCTGTGTACAGGGGGATCTGGCTATATACAGGGGCGATCTGAATATATACACTGGATATATACTAAAGGGGGACTCTGGCTATATACTAAAGGGAGATCTGGCTATATATACTGTAATTGGGTATCATGTTGGTTACCTATCCTAAATGGGGGGGTTATATAGCTACCTATACTATAAATAGGGGGTTCATCTGGCTACCTGTGCTAAAGGGGGGGATTATCTGGCTACCTAATTGCTGCCACATTATATATATTTTGGCAAAACACTGCTGCTGCATCGTGTATTTTGTAGGGAAACACTGCCTATACTGTGGCTATACTACACTACCTAAACTGGTGGTAATAATCCCAGGATACCTATACTGGGGGCACCCATACCTGACATTACCCGCCGTGGCATGCACCGGGTGTCATATGCCCTAGGTACGCCACTGGGCACCAGGCATAACGAGGAAGTGATTGGCTGCTTCCTCAATTTGCCTGCAGGCTGCAGTGCAGACTCTGCAGTGAAGTCCTGGCTGTGACGCCTCCGTGCCTGCACACACCGTGAGTCATTGACTCGGCCGGCCGGACTGTGTTCTGCCTGGGACCCACCCCCTGCCCGCCCCCAACTAGGCTGTGCAGTGCACCACATGCCAGTTCTGCTGCCACATGCCCCCCACCGTGATGCCGCCGGCCTCCGAGTCCGACGACTCCGAGCTCTGCGGCCTCTCCAACAGCGATAATGAGGATGGTGGCGGCCGCCGCCCGCCCTGTTGTCCCTGATTGTGTCAGTCACGGTCACTGAGCGCCACCGTGACGACGATGATGACGAGCCTGCCGCCGCTGTTCACCGGCCTTGCCAGCTAGCGCGAGATGGAGCATGCCCGCCGCAGCCGTCTGTCCCCTGCCTGCCAGTGCAGGATGGATCATGCTGGATGCCCGACGCCTGCCCTCCACCATCAGACCCCATCCCCGGTGAGTCACTTTGCTGGATGCCTCAGTCCTCTCAGGCTTGAGGAGCCACGGTTGGTCGGCCGTGGATTCCCTTTTTTTTTTTTTTTTTTTACTGCTATGTGATGATGATGATGTCTGTACTGGCTGCCTGCCTGCTATAATAAAAGGGGTCGGGTCGGGGACATACAGGAGGGTGGCAGCAGCAGCAGGCTTCACCAACTGCACGGTCTGCTACTGCACCATACTTACAACCTGGGCTGGCTAGGCTAGCTATATTGCCAGTGGGACTGACTGAAGGCACCTTTCATGAAAGCATGGTCTGTCTGCGCTCCAACTATTTACGTCTGTAACGTCTCTGAGATGATCTCTGACAGCAGGGTGGTGAATCACAGTGGCATAGACTCTTAACGACTGAATCATAATTGAATGTGTGTACCAGGCTTTAGCCCTCATCTTAAAAGAGTTAGAGGATTTAAATGAATCATCATGTATAATCCAGGGAGTGGGACCGAGTTGGTTTGCTGAGACAGTGTGTTGGTTGGGTCAGGTGCACCGTGTTGGGTGGAATCGTCACGATTCCTCTCCACACCCAACCAACACACTGTCTCAGCAAACCAACTCGGTCCCACTCCCTGGATTATACATGATTCATTTAAATCCTCTAACACATCCACTTCTAAGATGAGGGCTAAAGCCTGGTACACACTTTCAATTATGATTGGCCAATCACTGACCAATTTTACCACCTGCGTCATGTACATAGTTACATAGTTACATAGTTATTTTGGTTGAAAAAAGACATACGTCCATCGAGTTCAACCAGTACAAAGTACAACTCCAGCCCGTCCCCCACATACCCCTGTTGATCCAGAGGAAGGCGAAAAAAAACCCACAAGGCATGGTCCAATTAGCCCCAAAAGGGAAAAATTCCTTCCTGACTCCAGATGGCAATCAGATAAAATCCCTGGATCAACATCATTAGGCATAACCTAGTAATTGTAGCCATGGATGTCTTTCAACGCAAGGAAAGCATCTAAGCCCCCTTTAAATGCAGGTATAGAGTTTGCCATAACGACTTCCTGTGGCAATGCATTCCACATCTTAATCACTCTTACTGTAAAGAACCCTTTCCTAAATAAATGGCTAAAACGTTTTTCCTCCATGCGCAGCTCATGTCCTCTAGTCCTTTGAGAAGGCCTAGGGACAAAAAGCTCATCCGCCAAGCTATTATATTGCCCTCTGATGTATTTATACATGTTAATTAGATCTCCTCTAAGGCGTCTTTTCTCTAGACTAAATAAACCCAGTTTATCTAACCTATCTTGGTAAGCGAGACCTTCCATCCCATGTATCAATTTTGTAGCTCGTCTCTGCACCTGCTCTAAAACTGCAATATCTTTTTTGTAATGTGGTGCCCAGAACTGAATTCTATATTCCAGATGTGGCCTTACTAGAGAGTTAAACAGGGGCAATATTATGCTAGCATCTCGAGTTTTTATTTCCCTTTTAATGCATCCCAAAATTTTGTTCGCTTTAGCTGCAGCGGCTTGGCATTGAGTACAATTATTTAACTTGTTGTCGATGAGTACTCCTAAGTCCTTCTCCAAGTTTGATGTTCCCAACTGTATCCCATTTATTTTGTATGGTGCTAGACCATTGGTACGACCAAAATGCATGACTTTACATTTGTCAACATTGAATTTCATCTGCCATGTATGTGCCCATATAGCCATCCTATCCAGATCCTGTTGCAATATGACACTATCTTCCTGAGAGTTGATGATTCTGCACAATTTTGTATCATCTGCAAAAATAGCAACATTACTCACTACTGCATCTACTAGGTCATTAATAAATAAATTGAAGAGCACTGGACCCAGTACAGACCCCTGTGGGACCCCACTGCTAACAGTCTCCCATTTTGAGTACGATCCATTGACCACAACTCTTTGTTTTCTGTCCATGTAGTATGAGGCTGGGCAGCAGATATTGCACACTATGAGCAGATTATGTAGGTATCCCTTATACTACATGAAGGAAGGTGGTAAAATTGGTCAATGATTGGCCAATCGTAATTTAAAGTGTGTATCAGGCTTAATTCCGCTAAGAAAGACAGGAGGGACAACAAGCAGATGGAGACAGAAAGGGATATATGGGGGGGGGGTATCGGCTGGGGGAGGGGGGTATCGGCTGGGGTTGGGGGGGGGGCGCCTTCACGGTCTTTGCCTCAGGCAGCAGAAAGTCCAGGACCGGCCCTGTAGAGATGTGGCGAACATCTCTAAATCCATGGGCCTCTTACTACTTCTGGGTCGCAATGACCCGGAGTAGTACGCCTGCGCTGCCCGGCGGAGCGCGTCCTAGATCGCGCTCCCGTTGCCGGGCACTCTCTGCGCATGTGCGTGATGTCATGAGTGACGTCACGCTCATGCGCAGAGAGTGCCCGGCAACAGGAGCGCGATCTAGGACGCGCTCCGCCGGGCAGCGCAGGCGTACTACTCCGGGTCATTGCGACCCGGAAGTAGTAAGAGGCCCAGAGAGGTTCGCCAGGCGAACTGTTCGGCCCAACACTACTCAGAGATCTGTGCACAAACTACAGAGCTGCCAGCAGAGAAGGCGCGACCTTATTCCTCTATGTAGAGCAATCACCTGACTACACCTCACTCCCACCTCTTCCCTCTGCTACTTCCCCTGGTCAGGGACAAATATGCAGTCAGAGAAAATGACTCAATGGTGGAACCTCCAAGCTTCTCCATGAATAACTCCTGTGGGTGATGATTGGATGGAATGGAGCTTTTCCCACTCAAAGACTGTGTTTATGCTAGATAAGTGCATTTGAAATTATGCCTGTAACCACCAAGGGCTTACATACTCACCTAGCAGAAAGGGAAGGCTGTGGATCCCTTAGAGCCTTCCCAGTCCTCTCTGTGACTCCTCAACTGAGGTGGTACGCAGTTCTCTGAGTACTTCTAAAGACAAGTGGCTCTGTACTGCGCACATGTGAACGTGGACTCGTGCATGCACAGTACAGAGCCACTCATCTTTTAAAGTGCGAGATGAAAAGAGGTGCCAGAAGAGTAAAAACAATCCTAAAATGATTAAAAATGCTTGGAAGGCATTGGTGGACTTACCTCCTATAAGCAGACACTAGAAACAGTCAATTATTTAAATAAACAATTTATTGACATACTCCACGCTAGGCGCCTGGCGTTTACTGGACCCTATACTGTTGTATGCTCCCATATTTATTTTTGCCTGAGGAAGCAGGGTTACGCCTGCAAAACGCGTTGCACCTTATTGTGGAGTATACCAATAAATCATTTATTTAAATAATTGAAAGTTTCTAGTGTCTGCTTATAGGAGGTAATTTCACCACTGCCTTCCAAGCATTTTTAACCATTTTAGGATTGTTTTTACTCTGCTGGTGCTTCTGTTCATCTTGCAGTTTTGTATCCACCCTTGGTGGAGGGGGATCCTGCCTTGTTTCCTGTCTACGGAGAGCGACTTCTTAATCCTGAGTGAGGACAGGTTACACTCGTCACCTGCCTATACAGTGGTTGCCTTGGAGGTAGCCCATGTTTGTGAGTATAATAAGTTTATACTTTTCCCTGTATCCAGATTCAAGTACATATTACACTATATTGGGCTCTCGGTATCTCTTTTTCTCTACATCTTTGGAAGTACTCCGAGACCAAAGTACCTCTGTAGTCTTCCAATAAGACCTGAAGACAAAGCCAGCAGGAAATTCGAGGGATGGGATGCAGAGAGGACCGGGAAATCTTTTAGGGATCCAGAGCCTTCGTTCTTCTGAGATATGGAACTTTTTTCCCCTGGTGGTAACATGTATCATTTAAGTTATGATATATTCCAGTCAATATGCATTAAAAAAAACACAAGCCCGAACTAGAGATTTCAATGCATGTAAGAAATGGAAATACTGCCTTAGCCACCTGAAGTGCAAAGGAAGTTAAGTTATAATTGAGGTATGCTGACCTAGCAGAGCCTATTAATTACATTGGCGTTTCAACTCCCCTTGTACTATACTGACTGTTCAAATAAACAAACAAATGTTAGATCCACACAAGACTCATAAACTATAATTCTCTGTCAATTAGTAGTTATGGAAACACTTTCAAAATTATATGCATTTTGTAATTACATGTAGTGTTGGGCGAACACCTGGATGTTCGGGTTCGGGCCGAACAGGCCGAACATGGGCCAGATGTTCGGCATGTTCGGCCCGAACGCCGAACTCAATGGGAGTCAATGGGACCCCCGAACATGCCCATTTTGGGGGCCCTATGGGGTCGCAGGCATAAGGGGGGAGCATGCCCCGGTCGCGGGGGGGGTCGGAAATTCCCCCCACCCCCTCCGCTAGCGCTCCCCCCTCTGCCCGCTTCTCCATACAAAAAGTTTGAAACAAGTTCAATAGTACCTGGCTGGTGGCACTGGCTGGCAGTGGAGTGAGGAGGAGGAGGAGTCCGAGTAGCAGAGTGACGTTGAGGCCGGGCAGCGGGCGGTTCAGCGCTAGTACCCTTGTGGTACTTCCGCCCTTTCTCTGACCTCACGTCCTCTGCGTGATGACGCATACGAGGGTACGCGTGATGCGTACCCTCGTATGCAGAGGACGTGAGGTCAGAGAAAGGGCGGAAGTACCACAAGGGTACTAGCGCTGAACCGCCCGCTGCCCGGCCTCAACGTCACTCTGCTACTCGGACTCCTCCTCACTCCACTGCCAGCCAGTGCCACCAGCCAGGTACTATTGAACTTGTTTCAAACTTTTTGTATGGGGAAGCGGGCAGAGGGGGGAGCGCTAGCGGATGGGGTGGGGGGAATTTCCGACCCCCCCCCGCGATCGGGGCATGCTCCCCCCTTATGCCTGCGACCCCATAGGGGGCATAGGGGGGCAGTATTCGGCCGAACAGGGCCCTGTTCGGCCGAACAGGGGCCCTGTTCGGCCATGTTCGGCCATGCATTCTGCAGTTCGGGCGAACCCCGAACAGTTTGGCCGAACACCACCAGGTGTTCGGCCGAACTCGAACATCACCCGAACAGGGTGATGTTCTGCAGAACCCGAACAGTGGCGAACACTGTTCGCCCAACACTAATTACATGCAGCTGAATAACCCTACACTGCTGTGTAGAAAATTAAGTTTATATTGCAATAAGTTTATTAATTAAAAATGTTGAAAAATGTTTGATTTATGAATGACATTTAGTTTGCTCATATTTCACTTTCATGAATGTTCTGTGAATGGGTAACTGTATTTTTTTTTGTAACCAGCAGATTCTAACTACTCTATGGAGCAGTAGCAGGAATGTCAGTTATTTGATTTACTATCCTGAAGCATAGGCAGACAGCTCTGTTTAGTCTGAATACATTTACCATCTGTTGAATACCTACCTTGTGACCAGAGGAAACAGGAGAAGATTCTCATCCCCAATTTCAACTGCCACACATTTGTACAGACAATTCTGGTACTACCAAAAATTAGTTGGAATTGCATAAGTGTACACTAAAGATACACTAGGGATATCCACAAAGATACACTAGGGATTTCCAGTGCTAATTCATTAGGAATTTGGATGCAGTGAACAGTTAAACTGAATACTCACCTTACCGTAACAAAAAAAGTTTAAAAGAGGTGTAAATTGAAGTCTCGACTGAGACCCTCAGGGTACAAACTACCCAATCTATCAATCCAATATACTTCACGTCTTTTGAGCAACAAAGTGCGGTCACCCCCTCTTTTTGGTTTGGGGACATGATCAATCACCATGAATTTTAATTCAATGTCTTTATGATCCAATTTTTGGATGTGACGAGCCACTGCTAGGTCAGACTTGACATTCCTGACAGAGCTCCTATGTTGTGATATACGAACCCTAACTTTTTGGTTCGTTTCCCCTATGTAGTATAACCCAACTTGGCATTGTAGCACCGATGGGACCAATGGGTCCAACAGCGTCCCATTGACAACGAATGTTCAGTTACTCCATCGGATCATGTGAAGCGTGACTTGAAAAGCAGATCCGTGACTCTCTCCACAAGTAATAGTGCTGAAGTGCTTTGGATGGCATTATCCAATTTCCAAAATATCCAAGAAATTTTTTTCTTGAGATTTTTTTCTCCAAGAGATCATTTTTTATCCTATCTGAAAAATAACTTTAAGCACTTTGCAATTGAAAAAGTATTGAAAAAATAAATGAATATTAAACTTATTTTGAGTGATTTCTTGTTTGATGGGAGGTGAAGTCTGGTTTCACACAAGAAGGTTGATTCATTAAGCTGCGCTGCTAGAGCAGAGTAGCTTAATGAGAAGAGCACGAGTTATGCGCATGCTACGAGCGGTAGTGCAGCGTAGCATGCACTGCTAACTTACTTGCGCTCTCTCTAAGTAATGGCTGCTCCACTGAACCTGCCCTGAGCCCTGGCTGGTTAAGTAGCTTTAATAGACTTGATCCCCACACTGACCCAATAGGCTGTCAGTCGAGTGACAAGCAGCCTATTGGGCCAATCAAAGTGCAGGGATCATGTAGCAACACAGTAGCTCGCCGCAGGACAATCACACCACACTATTTCTTGCGGGCCCTCGTAAACACACCAATACACACACACACACACACACACACACACACACACACACACACACACACACACACACACACACACACACACACACACACACACACCTGCCCATAATTATTCATACCCCTGGCAGATTTTGACTGAAAGTTACTTTTATTCAACTAGCAAGTGTGAGAATCTGCTCAGCTGCCTGTGCAGACAGGCAGCGTTTTGATCACTGTTCACGTCTGCATTCTGCAGGTCTCTTTAAGAGAGACATTTTGTCAGTTCTGCAGCTTGCTGCTGAGGAATTTGCATACATTCGTTATGCAAATCCCCTACCTGCCTCCTGTGATGACTGGCAGTATAAAGGTTGGGCTTACCCACAGTCCTTTGCTGGTCATTCCTTCAGGGTTTGTAGTACACACTCCTAGAGAGTGTCAGCCATGCTACTTCTTGTTGAAGTTATCTTAGAGTAATTCCTGGAAGCTGTGCTAGGCAGATTTCCCTAGTGCAGTGAGGATTGTTTATCTGTTTTGTTTGTCTGTTGCGATTGTCCTGTCCCAGCGGTGGTCGATAGGAAATCGTTCTGATCTCTGTTCTTGGAGCATAGCTGGTGCAGCGGTTGCTACCAGCTATCTCTTCTGTTCTGCCTCTCTGGATCGCGCTAGCCACTTTTCGCTAGCGCTGGGGGTCCTTCTGTTCTGTCTACTGGGATTGCGCTAGCCACTTTTCGCTAGCGCCGGGGATCCTTCTGTTCTGCCTCTCTGGATCGCGCTAGCCACTTTTCGCTAGCGCTGGGGATCCTTCTATTCTGTCTTCTGGGATCGCGCTAGCCACTTTTCGCTAGTGCTGTGGATCCTTCTGTTCTGCTACTCTGTACCTGGATCGCACTCGCTTCTCGCTAGTGCTGTGGATCCTATCTCTCGCTTGTCCCTGTTTTCGTGTGTCTGTCTTGTCTGCTATGGACGCTTGCTGGAGGCTCGGTGAGGTAACCGTTAAGCAAGCGTTCGTGTCCTCTGTTTCATGTTTGTCTGTCGATGGTTAGTTAGGCGTGCTTGTCTCTATTGTGCTTGTCTCTATTGTGCTTATCACGTGGAGACCGCGCGTAACCGCGTGCACTGTTGCGAATGAGTGCGGTGTTCGGGGTTAGCTAGCGTTTGTTATTTTCCATATTTCCTCATTGTATGATTTGCTGTGCCTTTGCTACTCTCGTGCTCCGCCTTGCTGTAGCCTTGTGTCACGCTTGGCGATCGCACCTCTCGCGATCGCGTTCCTGCTTCGTATCTGCTGTGGTGTGTGCACAGTCGCGGGTTGGCGACTAGCTTTATGCACACACACACAATCTGTCTCTGTGCTCACTCTCAATCGCTTCTCTTGCGATTACAGTTCTTCCCTTCGTACAATTCCTGTCTGGCGTGTGTGGTAGAGCAGAGGAGCTGTTCCTCTGCACTCCACAGCTCCACCTGCCGTCAGGAATTTCCCTCTGCAGGTGCATTGCACCTACTGCTGGGTTCCTGCAAATTTATACGCTTGTGGAGGAAATCCGCCGTGTCAGCGCACGTCTGGTGCGCTGACCACGGAGACGATTCCACAATCGTTACAGAATGACCAGCCAAACCAAAATTCCCAGGGCAGAGGGAACCTTTGATTTGCTTCAGATGTCATCGCCTGAGACAAAAGCGTATGTGGATCCTATTATAGGTAGGATCGCACACTATATAAAAGCAGTTAAAAAATCGGTGCTCGTCCCTGATCCCCACCCATATGGGGATTATCTCGATACCGGGTTATTTGAACCGCCATTTGCCTCATGGGAAATTGGGGCCTTGGTGGAGGAATTTGATTTGGATTGGAAGGCCTTTTGCGATTTCTATATCACAAAAAGCGAGGATATCCTGAATGATTGTCTCGACTCTATGTACCTTTTGATTGATTCTGGTGAATGTGACGAATGTATCTGGTGATTTATGTGTGGGAAACCATTTTGGACGAATTGCACACACACCAACCAATTACTTTCAATAAAGAGACACCATTGTCACATGATTCTTCCTGTCTTCCTGGGGTAAAGCAAGTGAGTTTAAGCACTGTGCAGCCTGAGATGAATGAGTGTGCCTCGTTTGTGGACACCTGTGTGAATTCTGATGAAGTTTCTTCTGTTTGTTTGGAGGTTGAATCTGTGAGATCTGATGCCTGTTTCTCAGATGTTCCTGCCGATTGTGATCGGCGTGGGTGTGTCAGTTTTGTCAATGATATGTGGGATCCCTTGTCTTGTAAAAACAGATCTTCTTCTCCCAGTACTACTTTAAGATCCTCCATCTATGATCTTGCTATGGGGAAAATTCCCAAACTATGCAGTTTCAAGAGTAAGGGTAATGTGATTAATAAAGTTTCTCATGTTGTTGTCACAACTCCTTCTTCTAATATTGTTCAGTATGTATGCTCAGACCTAGTCAGGTGTGAATGGGAGCCCCCGTTCCAGAAAAAGCAGCTCGAATCGCTGGTGTACGAATTGGAGAACGATTCAAAGTCATTTTGTGAGTACTACATTGCCAGAAGTGAGTCTGTCTTGAGAGCATGTATAAGTTCTGCTTCTGCCTTAAAGAGACTCTGTAACAAATTGTTTATCTTTATTTCTTCTATGCTATAAGTTCCTATGCCTTTTCTAATGTGGTCTGGCTTACTGCAGCTTTTCCTAATTGCACAGTAGCTGTGTTATCTCTGTTATATGATCTAATCTTCTCTCTATAGTCGGCACAGTCAGGCTGAGGCAGTCAGACTGGAATGTGCAGGGCTGCTTGTGATTAGCTAGAAGCTGTACACACCCCCTGCAGGCTCTGTGTGACTAACACACTCTGCTTAGCTGAGCCTATTAGAAGCTGGTTAGTTTGTTTGTAAACACTGCCTAAAACTGGCAATTACAAGCCAGGTTTGCAGCAGAGAATGGCAGAAACAGCACAGAGGGGACCAGGAGCACATAATGAATAGAATGGTATGCTTTTTATTGTAAGAATTTCAGAGTACAGATTCTCTTTAAGAAAAGGAAAGGGGTGTGAATTTGACTTTGTGAGTCCGCTGATTTGTATGTGGAAAATGATTCTGAATGAACAACGTGTACTTCATTGAGTTGATGTTTGTAAAAGCACATTGTCAGCTGGCGTTTCTGAGATCCAGCAATCCAGCCTGGAGACCTCTGAATCCCTGTCTTCGAAATGTCCACTTTGGCAATCGACTGCGATCTTGGATTCGCAAATTTTGCGTTCTGACTCCTCGGATTCGACATCGTTAGCCGAGTCCAAGAGTGAGACAGCACCTTGGGTTTGCGAACCTGATACTGAAGCACCTTTGCTCTGTCCAGAGAAGATGTCTCTGAGCCTGCCCTGTATCATGAATAAAGACATTATGTCCACTCGCATTGACATTTGCGAGAAAGTATTGACTCTCCACCCAGTACTCTGGATGAGTCAATATTGCCTTGTACAATATCTCCTGCAGTGCCCCTAGAGGCTCGTCTAGGTATTGCTGCTATTTTCACCTGTTTTTCTGCACTTTTGGAATTGCAAGCTAGTTTGACTGCTACGCAGAATTCTGGGTGCAGTGAGAGTGAAGTTGGGGAGTCAGTGTGTGTTCCAATAAATATTCCTGTACATCCCGCTAATTATAATGAAGTTCAGTCTCAGTTTATAGTGGAACCTTCCCTGGGACATCTGCCCTGTCCACAAAATAAAGTTCCAGTTTTGCCCTGTAACTTGGATTGTTCAGAATCCTTCTTAGAAAACCTGGAAAATGATGTTCCTGAGGTCTTGTTTGATGTTCTGGAGGTCTCCGAGTTCCTCCCAAAGGGAGCAGAACTTGTAGGAGATGTCTCCTGCCCCCCAAGTCCTTCTGAGGTGTTGCCCACTTCAGTAGGCATTGCTGTTGTGCTAACTACCTTTGCAGCTCTAGTGGAGCTTCACTCATATGTAGTCAATGATGATATTATTGTCACAGAAATTTCTGAATTTATATCCGAGTCTTCTTTTGAAAGTCCAGTGCCTGTGACCTCCACTCATGATGATTCTCTGCCCGGTACTGGTTTTGGTCTTGTCGTGCCGGACTCTGAGGTTGGCAGTTCCCCAACATGTCCTGAGGTTTCTCCTGTGCTGGTGTACCCCAGTGTGCTCTGTGACCCAGAAAGCCCAAGTGTACCTCGGTTACCAGCGTACTCAGATGCTTCCTCGGTGGAGACATGTTCTGATTTAGCCTGCCTGCTTGCATGCACAGAAGTGGTCCCTGAAAGTCCTGATCTTGATGGGTGTCCTGCTAATTCTGAATCTGGAACTGTCATAGGTTCCATGGGGGTGCTTGGTAGCTCTCCATGTGAGCCTGGTGAGCGTTCTGGCTTCTTGGAATCTCTGCGGAGCTTCAAGGCGTTCTGGGAGATTCCGAGAGAAGTTTTGCTTGGTACCCTGAATACGATCAACAGCGGCTTTTGTTTTGAAAGAGACACTTCGAACAGGTTTTGTGGCAGATCTGGTATTTTCGGACGCTCCTTGGAAGGTGGTGGGTATTGTCTGGAGGGTGTCGATGGCTTCTTCTCTGGCGTTCACAGTCCTGATGGGCGTTATACTGAGACTGGTAGTACTGATGGGCATGTTTCGGTGGCTTCTGTTTCCGATGAGGTCGGTTTCGGGTGGACTGACTCTGGAATTGGACCTTGTCGGGCTGCCCCGACCTTCATGAGTCTTCTGTTAGAGTGGTTTGGAGATATCAGTTTTGAGGGTCGTCTGGAATTCGACCCTAGAAGGGGGGGTACTGTGAGAATCTGCTCAGCTGCTTGTGCAGACAGGCAGCGTTTTGATCACTGTTCACGTCTGCATTCTGCAGGTCTCTTTAAGAGAGACAATTTGTCAGTTCTGCAGCTTGCTGCTGAGGAATTTGCATACATTCGTTATGCAAATCCCCTACCTGCCTCCTGTGATGACTGGCAGTATAAAGGTTGGGATTACCCACAGTCCTTTGCTGGTCATTCCTTCAGGGTTTGTAGTACACACTCCTAGAGAGTGTCAGCCATGCTACTTCTTGTTGAAGTTATCTTAGAGTAATTCCTGGAAGCTGTGCTAGGCAGATTTCCCTAGTGCAGTGAGGATTGTTGATCTGTTTTGTTTGCCTGTTGTGATTGTCCTGTCCCAGCGGTGGTCGATAGGAAATCGTTCTGATCTCTGTTCTTGGAGCATAGCTGGTGCAGTGGTTGCTACCAGCTATCTCTTCTGTTCTGCCTCTCTGGATCGCGCTAGCCACTTTTCGCTAGCGCTGGGGATCCTTCTGTTCTGTCTCCTGGGATTGCGCTAGCCACTTTTCGCTAGCGCCGGGGATCCTTCTGTTCTGTCTCCTGGGATCGCGCTAGCCACTTTTCGCTAGCGCTGGGGATCCTTCTGTTCTGTCTCCTGGGATCGCGCTAGCCACTTTTCGCTAGCGCTGGGGATCCTTCTGTTCTGTCTTCTGGGATCGCGCTAGCCACTTTTTGCTAGTGCTGTGGATCCTTCTGTTCTGCTACTCTGTACCTGGATCACACTCGCTTCTCGCTAGTGCTGTGGATCCTATCTCTCGCTTGTCCCTGTTTTCGTGTGTCTGTCTTGTCTGCTATGGACGCTTGCTGGAGGCTCGGTGAGGTAACCGTTAAGCAAGCGTTCACGTCCTCTGTTTCATGTTTGTCTGTCGATGGTTAGTTAGGCGTGCTTGTCTCTATTGTGCTTATCACGTGGAGACCGCGCGTAACCGCGTGCACTGTTGCGAATGAGTGCGGTGTTCGGGGTTAGCTAGCGTTTGTTATTTTCCATATTTCCTCATTGTATGATTTGCTGTGCCTTTGCTACTCTCATGCTCCGCCTTGCTGTAGCCTTGTGTCACGCTTGGCGATCGCACCTCTCGCGATCGCGTTCCTGCTTCGTATCTGCTGTGGTGTGTGCACAGTCGCGGGTTGGCGACTAGCTTTATGCACACACACACACAATCTGTCTCTGTGCTCACTCTCAATCGCTTCTCTTGCGATTACAGTTCTTCCCTTCGTACAATTCCTGTCTGGCGTGTGTGGTAGAGCAGAGGAGCTGTTCCTCTGCACTCCACAGCTCCACCTGCCGTCAGGAATTTCCCTCTGCAGGTGCATTGCACCTACTGCTGGGTTTCTGCAAATTTATACGCTTGTGGAGGAAATCCGCCGTGTCAGCGCACGTCTGGTGCACTGACCACGGAGACGATTCCACAATCATTACAGCAAGTAATTTTTTGATGTGAAATGACATAAGTGTCTCCCAACAGATAATAAGATGATGTACAAGAGGAATTATTATAGAAAAAAAACATTTCTCAGCTTTTATTTACATTTGAGCAAAAACTGTCTAGTACAAAATTATCCATACTCTTCTCAATAATCAATAGAAAAACCTTTATTGGCTGTTACAGCAATCAAACACTTCCTATAATTGCAGACCAGCTTTTTGCATGTCTCCACAGGTATTTTTGCCAATTTATCTTTAGCAATGAGCTCCAAATCTTTCAGGTTGGAGGGTCTTCTTGCCATCACTCTGATCTTTAGCTCCTTCCACAGATTCTCAGTTGGATTCAAGTCAGGACTTTGGCTGGGCCACTCTAAAACCTTAATGTTGTTGTCTGCTAACCATTCCTTCACCATTGTGCTGTGTGTTTTGGGTCATTGTCATGCTGAAATGTCCACTGGTGGCCAAAGCCAAGTTTTTCTGCAGACTGCTAGATATTGTAGTTGAGAATCCTCATCTATTGCTCTTTTTTCATGGTGCTGTTTACTGTGATTAGGTTCCCTGGTCCATTGGCTGAAAAATACCCCTAAAGCATTAGGTTCCCACCACCTTGTTTGACAGTGGGGATGGTTATAGGCTTCTGCTTTTTTACGTCAAATGAAGGAAACATCATTGTGACCAAACAATTCAATTTTGGTTTCATTTGACCATATCACAGAAGACCAGAAGTCTTCTTCTATGTTCAGATGAGCATTTGCAAAGGCCAAGCAAGCTTTTATGTTCCTTTATCTTTATCTGGAGAAGTGGTGTCCTCCTTGGTCTGCATCTGTGAAACCCAGCAGTGTGCGGTGTCCAATGGATTGTCTGCCTTAAGACATTGCCACCAGCAGAGCACAGATTCACCAGGATGGCCTTGGTGGTGATCTTTGGACTCTTTTTCACCTCTCTTACTATACTCCTGGCCAGCACAGGTGTCACTTTTGGCCTCTGACCACGTCCTCTGAGATTTTCCACAGTGCGTAACATCTTGTATTTTTTAATAATACTTTGCACTGTAGCCACTGGAACTTGAAAACATTTAGAAATGGTCTTGTAGCCCTTTCCTGACTTGTAAGCAGCCTCAATGCGCAGCCGCAGGTCCTCACTGAGCTCCTTTGTCTTAACCAGGACTGTCCACAAACCAACTGCAGAGAGCTGCTGCTTTTCACCTGTTGAGTTGATTAAAACAGATGTTCCTAATTAAGCAGGGTAGTTGTGATGCTTTAGAACAGCTTGGACTATTTGGAATGTTATAGAAATTTGGATTTTCCTACAGACTGTGACAGTTTGTGAATGGTATGAGTAATTTTAGACTGAACACTTTTTGCTCAAATGTAAATAAAAGCTGAGAAATGTTGTTGTTTTTTTCACAATAATGCCTCTTGTACATTGTTGGATTATCTTTTGGGAGACTCCTATGTCATTTCCCGTCAAAAATGACTTGCTGGTTGAATAAAAGTAACTTTAAGTCAAAATTTGCCAGGGGTATGACTAATTACGGGCAACACTATATATATATATATATATATATATATATATATATATATATATATATATATATATATATATATATATATATATATATATATATATATATACAGTGGGTTGCAAAAGTATTCGCCCCCCTTGAAGTTTTCCACATTTTGTCAAATTGCTGCCACAAACATGTATCAAATTTATTGGAATTCCACGTGACAGACCAATACAAAGTGGTGTACACGTGAGAAGTGGATCGAAAATCATACATCATTCCAAGCATTTTTTACAAATCAATAACTGCAAAGTGGGATGTGCGTAATTATTTGGCCCCCTGAGTCAATACTTTGTAGAACCAACTTTTGCTGCAATTACAGCTGCCAGTCTTTTAGGGTATGTCTCTACCAGCTTTGCACATCTAGAGACTAAAATCCTTGCCCATTCTTCTTTGCAAAACAGCTCCAGCTCAGTCAGATTAGATGGACAGCGCTTGTGAACAGCAGTTTTCAGATCTTGCCACAGATTCTCGATTGGATTTAGATCTGGACTTTGACTGGGCCATTCTAACACATAGATATGTTTTGTTTTAAACCATTCCATTGTTGCCCTGGCTTTATGTTTAGGGTCATTGTCCTGCTGGAAGGTGAACCTCCGCCCCAGTCTCAAGTCTTTTGCAGTCTCCAAGAGGTTTTTTCCCAAGTTTGCCCTATATTTGGCTCCATCCATCTTCCCATCAACTCTGACCAGCTTCCCTGTCCCTGCTGAAGAGATGCACCCCCCAAGCATGATGCTGCCACCACGATATTTGACAGTGGGGATGGTGTGTTCAGAGTGATGTGCAGTGTTAGTTTTCCGCCACACATAGCGTTTTGCATTTTGGCCCAAAAGTTCCATTTTGGTCTCATCTGACCAGAGAGCCTTCTTCCACATGTTTGCTGTGTCCCCCACATGGCTTGTTGAAAACTGCAAATGAGACTTCTTATGCTTTCTGTTAACAATACCTTTCTTCTTGCCACTCTTCCATAAAGGCCAACTTTGTACAGTGTATGACTAATAGTTGTCCCATGGACAGAGTCTCCCACCTAAGCTGTAGATCTCTGCAGCTCGTCCAGAGTCACCATGGGCCTCTTGACTGCATTTCTGATCAGCGCTATCCTTGTTCGGCCTGTGAGTTTAGGTGGATGGCCTTGTCTTGGTAGGTTTACAGTTGTGCCATACTCCTTCCATTTCTGAATGATCGCTTGAACAGTTGTGATGATCCGCTCAGCTGGCTGCACAGGCAGACAGCTGTTTGTCCATTCCTCTAGTCTGTGGGCTGTAGGTCTCTGGAACAGAGACCTGTCTTTCCATTGCAAGTTTCTGGTCTGTTCTCTTGCTGGGGAATTTGCATACATTCGTTATGCAAATCCCCTACCTGCCTTCTTTGATGACTGGCACTATAAGAGCTTTATGTTTCCCAGAAGGCTTGGCTGGTCATTTCCTTTCCATGGTCTGTTCCTGATGGACACTGCTGGAGTGTCAGCCATTGCTATCTAGTATAGTTATTCCTGGGGGTTGCTTTAGGCTCCCCTTCTAGCCCAGTCAGGTTGTATTATCTGTATTGCCTATTCTGTCTTGTCTTGCCTGTTGCCATTGTCCTGTCCCAACGGTGGTCGACAGGAAATGGTTCTGATCTCTGTTCTTGGAGTATAGCTGGTGCAGCGGTTGCTACCAGCTATCTCTTCTGTTCTGTCTCCTGGGATCGCGCTAGCCACTTTTCGCTAGCACTGGGGATCCTTCTGTTCTGTCTTCTGGGATCGCGCTAGCTACTTTTCACTAGCGCTGGGGATCCTTCTGTTCTGTCTTCTGGGATCGCGCTAGCTACTTTTCGCTAGCGCTGGGGATCCTTCTGTTCTGCTACTCTGTACCTGGATCGCGCTAGCCACTTTTCGCTAGTGCTGTGGATCCTATCTCTCGCTTGTCCCTGTTTTCGTGTGTCTGTCTTGTCCGCTACGCTTGCTGGAGGCTCGGTGAAGTAACCGTTAAGCAAGCGCTCGCGTCCTCTGTTTCATGTTTGTCTGTTAATGGTTAGTTAGGCGTGCTTGTCTCTATTGTGCTTATCACGTGGAGATCGCGCATAACCGCGTGCACTGTTGCGAATGAGTGCGGTGTTCGCGGTTAGCTAGCGTTTGTTATTTTCCGTATCTCCTTATTGTATTATTTGCTGTGCTTTTGCTACCCTCGTATTCTATTCTGATCTGCCTTGTGTCACGTCTGGCGATCGCACCTCTCGTGATCGCGTTCCTATTTCATATCTGCTGTTGTGTGTGCGCGGTCGCGGGGTGGCGAATGGATTGGCGCACACACATACAACCTGTCCCTTTGCTCAATCTCATTCGCAATCGCCTCTCTTGCGATTGCGTTCTGCGCTTCGTACAATTCCTGTCTGGCACTTGTGGAGGTACAGAGGATTGGTTCCTCTGCACTCCCCAGCGCCATCTGCCGACAGGAATTTCCCTCTACAGGTGCGTAGCACCTTTTGCTGGGTGCCTGCAAATATACCCTTGTGGAGGATTTCCGCCGTGTCAGCGCACGCGTTGTGCGCTGATCACGGAGAAAGTTCCACAGTCGTTACAGAATGACCAGCCCAACCCAAAACCCCAGTGTAGACGAAATTTCCGATTTGTACGATTTTGTCGAATATGGCTCTTGTACCTTTAAGAGATTTAAAAAACTTGAACCTGAATCAGCAGACGAATTTTTGTCTGAGTGTACGAAACTGTTAGCGAACCCTAAATTCCAATGCACCCCAGTGTCTACCTGGGCCCCCCAAATGGTCTACATTCTGTTGGGGGGCGAAATGTCAATGTGGGCTTACGATGTGTTAGATCATACCACCCTGAGTCAAAGACCCCTGGAATTCTTGGCCTTTTTAATTCACAATTGGCTGAGATTACCTCAATTACCATACCCCCTTAATGAGTTGATGTCAGCAGCTCAATCAGCTGTTCCATCTACTCTTTCATCCATAAAGCAGCCATCCAAAGCCTCTAAGTCTAAACGTAAAAGATCTAGGAAGGCTTCCCAGCGGAAAGATCCGTTGCCCATGGCAACCAACGATAGAGAGGTTATTTCTATCAAGTCTGAAATGGGCAAAACCATGCAGTATGATACTGATGTTTATAATGCATCTGCTGATCAGTTTCCAGGTTTTTTGCCCCAATCCAAAGCTTATGTGGATCCTGCTATAGGTAGGATCGCACACTACATTAAAGCAGTTAAAAAAATCTGTTCTTGTTCCTGAACTCCACCCCTATGGAGATTATCTGGATACTGGCCTGTTTGAACCCCCATTTGCTTCCTGGGATGTTGGGGCCTTGCTGGAGGAATTCGATTTTGATTGGAAAGCCTTTTGCGATTTTTACATCTCAAAAAGCGAAGATGTCTTGAATGCTTGTCTTGATTCTATGTACCTTCTGATTGATTCCGATGAATGTGACAAGGATGATGTGGATCTGGTGATCTATGTATGGCAAACGATTTTGGATGAGTTGCACACACACCAACCAATTGATTCCAATAAAGAGACATCGTTGTCGGATGATTGTTCCTGCCTTTCTGGGGTAAAGCATGAGAGTCTTGACTTTGTGCAATCTGAAATGAATGAGTATGCCGCTGTGGTTGATTCCTGTGCAAATCCTGAAGGATTCTCTCCTGACAGTGTGCAGTTTGAATCTGTGCGATCTGATGCCTGTTTCTCGGATGTTCCTGCAGATTGTGATCGGCATGAGTCTGCCGGTTTCCTCAAGGATGTGTGGGATCCTTTGTCATTTAGAAACAGATCTTTGAGATCTTCCATCTGTGACCCTGCTATGGGGAAAGTTTCTCGACTGTGCAGCGTCAAAAGTAAAATTAATATGCCTAATAAAGTTTATCCTGTTGATGTCGCTATTTCTTCTGCAAATGATTCCCTGTCTCACCCTGTTCTCACCTGTAAGGGCCCGTTGCCTGGAGACAGTTGCTCCAGTGTTTCGGTCCTAGATGCCTTGCAGTCTGCTCCGCAGATCGCGGAGGTTTGCGCTATGGAAGCATCAGTTTCACAACCTAAAGTGAATTTTGATTCGCAGGTTTTGCGTTCTGATTCCTCGGATTCAACATTGTTAGCCGAATCTAAGAGTGAGACAGCGCTTCGGTTTTGCGAATCTGATGCTGAACCTTCTTTGCCTTATTCAGAGACGCTTTCTCTGAGCCTGCCCTGTACCATGAATAACAAAACGATGTCCAATCACACTGACATTTGGGAGTCCCTTTCTTGCTTTAAGGAAAGTTCTGACTCTCCACCCTGTACTCTGGATGAGTCAATATTGCCTTGTACAATATCTCCTGCCCTGCCCCTAGAGGCTCGTCTAGGTATTGCTGCTATTTTTACCTGTCTTTCTGCAGTTTTGGAGTTGCAAGCTAGTTTGACTACTACGCAGAATTCTGGGTGCAGCGAGATTAAAGTAAGGGAGTCAGTGTGTGGTCCAGTGAATATTCCTGTACGTTCCACTCATGATGATGAAATTCAGTCTCAGTTTATGGTGGAACCTTCCCTGGGACATCTGCCCTGTTCTCAAAATAAAGTTCCAGTTTTGCCCTGTAACATGGATAGTACAGAATCCTTCTTAGAAAACTTGAAAAATGATGTTCCTGAGGTCTTGTTTGATGATCTGAAGGTCTCCGAGTTCCTCCCAAAGGGTGCAGAACTTGTAGGAGATGTCTCCTGCCCCCACAGGTCCTTCTGAGGTGTTGCCCACTTCAGTAGGCATTGCTGCCTTGCTGACTACTTTTGCAGCTCTTGTGGAGCTTCATTCGTGTGTAGTCAATGATGATATTACAGTTACAGAAAATTCTGAGTTTGAGTCCGAGTCTTCTTTTGAAAGACCAGTACCTGTGACCTTTACTCGTGATGATTTTCTGCCCGGTGCTGGTTTTGGTCTTGTCGTGTCGGACTCTGAGGTTGGCAGTTCCCCGACATGTCCTGAGGTTTCTCCTGTACTAGTGTACCCCGATGTGCTCTGTGACCCAGAAAGCCCAAGTGTGCCTCGGTTACCAGCATACTCAGATGCTTCCTCAGTGGAGACATGTTCTGATATAGCCTGCCTGCTTGCATGCCCAGAAGTGGTCCCTGAAAGCCCTGATCTTGATGGGTGTCCTGCTAATTTTGAGTCTGGAATGATCATAGGTTCCATAGGGGTTCTTGGTGGTTCTCCATGTGAGCCTGGTGAGCGTTCTGGCTTCTTGGGATCTCTGTGGAGCTTCAAGGCGTTCTGGGAGATTCCGGGAAAGGTTTTGCTTGGTGCCCTGAATACGATCAGCAATGGCTTTGGTGTTGTAAGGGACACTTCGAACAGGTATTGCGGCAGGTTTGGTATTCTTGGACGCTCCTTGGAAGGTGGTGGGTATTGTCTGGAGGGTGTCGATGGCTTCTTCTCTGGTGTCCATGTTCCTGATGGGTGTTACGCTGAGACTTGTAGTGCTGATGGGCATGTTTCGGTGGCTTCTGCTTCCGATGAGGTCGGTTTCGGATGGACTGACTCTGGAATTGGGCCTTGTCGGGCTGTTCCGACCTTCATGAGTCTTCAGTTAGAGTTTTGTGATGATACCAGTTTTGAGGGATGTCTGGAATCCATCCCTAGAGGGGGGGGGGGGTACTGTGATGATCCGCTCAGCTGACTGCACAGGCAGACAGCTGTTTGTCCATTCCTCTAGTCTGTGGGCTGTAGGTCTCTGGAACAGAGACCTGTCTTTCCATTGCAAGTTTCTGGTCTGTTCTCTTGCTGGGGAATTTGCATACATTCGTTACGCAAATCCCCTACCTGCCTTCTTTGATGACTGGCACTATAAGAGCTTTATGTTTCCCAGAAGGCTTGGCTGGTCATTTCCTTTCCATGGTCTGTTCCTGATGGACACTGCTGGAGTGTCAGCCATTGCTATCTAGTATAGTTATTCCTGGGGGTTGCTTTAGGCTCCCCTTCTAGCCCAGTCAGGTTGTATTATCTGTATTGCCTGTTCTGTCTTGTCTTGCCTGTTGCCATTGTCCTGTCCCAACGGTGGTCGACAGGAAATGGTTCTGATCTCTGTTCTTGGAGTATAGCTGGTGCAGCGGTTGCTACCACCTATCTCTTCTGTTCTGTCTCCTGGGATCGCGCTAGCCACTTTTCGCTAGCGCTGGGGATCCCTCTGTTCTGTCTTCTGGGATCGCGCTAGCTACTTTTCGCTAGCGCTGGGGATCCTTCTGTTCTGCTACTCTGTACCTGGATCGCGCTAGCCACTTTTTGCTAGTGCTGTGGATCCTATCTCTCGCTTGTCCCTGTTTTCTTGTGTCTGTCTTGTCCGCTACGCTTGCTGGAGGCTCGGTGAAGTAACCGTTAAGCAAGCGCTCGCGTCCTTTGTTTCATGTTTGTCTGTTAATGGTTAGTTAGGCGTGCTTGTCTCTATTGTGCTTATCACGTGGAGATCGCGCATAACCACGTGCACTGTTGCGAATGAGTGTGGTGTTCGCGGTTAGCTAGCGTTTGTTATTTTCCGTATCTCCTTATATTATTTGCTGTGCCTTTGCTACCCTCATATTCTATTCTGATCTGCCTTGTGTCACGTCTGGCGATCACACTTCTCGCGATCGCGTTCCTATTTCATATCTGCTGTTGTGTGTGCGCGGTCGCGGGGTGGCGACTGGATTGGCGCACACACATACAACCTGTCCCTTTGCTCAATCTCATTCGCAATCGCCTCTCTTGCGATTGCGTTCTGGGCTTCATACAATTCCTGTCTGGCACTTGTGGAGGTACAGAGGATTGGTTCCTCTGCACTCCCCAGCGCCATCTGCCGACAGGAATTTCCCTCTACAGGTGTGTAGCACCTTTTGCTGGGTGCCTGCAAATATACGCTTGTGGAGGATTTCCGCCGTGTCAGCGCACGCGTTGTGCGCTGATCACGGAGAAAGTTCCACAGTCGTTACAACAGTGCTCCGTGGGATGTTCAAGGCTTTGGAAATCTTTTTTTAGCCTAAGCCTGCTTTAAATTTCTCAATAACTTGATCCCTGACCTGTCTAGTATGTTCTTTGGACTTCACGGTGTTGTTGCTACCAAGATTCTCTTAGACAACCTCTGAGGCCCTCACAGAGCAGCTGTATTTGTACTGACATTAGATTACACACAGGTGCACTCTATTTAGTCATTAGCACTCATCAGGCAATGTCTATAGGCAACTGACTGCACTCAGATCAAAGGGGGCCGAATAATTATGCACACACCACTTTGCAGTTATTTATTTGTAAAAAAATGTTTGGGATCATGTATGATTTTCGTTCCACTTCTCATGTGTACACTACTTTGTGTTGGTCTTTTATGTGGAATTCCAATAAAATTGATTCATGTTTTGGCAGGAATATGACAAAATGTGGAAAACTTCAAGAGGGCCGAATACTTTTGCAACCCACTATATATATATATATATATATATATATATATATATATATATATATATATATATATATATATATATATATATATGCGTATATATATATATATATATATATATATATATATATATATATATATATATATATATAGGTCCTTCTCAAAAAATTAGCATACTGTGATAAAGTTCATTATTTTCTGTAATGTACTGATAAACATTAGACTTTCATATTTTAGATTCATTACACACAACTGAAGTAGTTCAAGCCTTTTATCTTTTTAATATTGATGATTTTGACATACATCTCATGAAAACCTAAAATTTCTATCTCAAAAAATTAGCATATTTCATCCGACCAATAAAAGAAAAGTGTTTTTAAAACAAAAAAAGTCAACCTTCAAATAATTATGTTCAGTTATGCACTCAATACTTGGTCGGGAATCCTTTTGCAGAAATGACTGCTTCAATGCGGCGTGGCATGGAGGCAATCAGCCTGTGGCACTGCTCAGGTGTTATGGAGGCCCAGGATGCTTCGATAGCGGCCTTAAGGTCCGTACACATGCCGGACTGCAGGCAACGACGGGTCTGTCGTCATCTCCTGCTGGGAGGGTTTTCAGCAGACAGTCCGGCGTGTGTACAGTCTGTCGGCGGACTGATGTGGCTGTCTCTGAGCGATCCGCCGGGCGGATCACTCAGAAACAGCCGTATCAGTCTGCAGACAGACTGTACACACGCCGGACTGTCGCTGGAACGTCCGCCCAGTCCGACGTGTGTACGGACCTTTAAGCTCATCCAGAGTGTTGGGTCTTGCGTGTCTCAACTTTCTCTTCACAATATCCCACAGATTCTCTATGGGGTTCAGGTCAGGAGAGTTGGCAGGCCAATTGAGCCCAGTAAACCATTTACCAGTGGTTTTGGCACTGTGAGCAGGTGGAAAAAAATGAAATCTTCATCTCCATAAAGCTTTTCAGCAGATGGAAGCATGAAATGCTCCAAAATCTCCTGATCGCTAGCTGCATTGACAAAACACAGTGGACCAACACCAGCAGCTGACATGGCACCCCAGACCATAACTGGCCATGGGTACTTGACACTGGACTTCAGGCATTTTGGCATTTCCCTCTCCCCAGTCTTCTTCCAGACTCTGGCACCTTGATTTCCGAATGACATGCAAAAATTGCTTTCATCCGAAAAAAAGTACTTTGGACCATTGAGCAACAGTCCAGTGCTGCTTCTCTGTAGCCCAGGTCAGGCGCTTCTTCCGCTGTTCCTGGTTCAAAAGTGGCTTGACCTTGGGAATGCGGCACCTGTAGCCCATTTCCTGCACAAGCCTGTACACTGTGGCTCTGGATGTTTCTACTCCAGACTCAGTCCACTGCTTCCGCAGGTCCCCCAAGGTCTGGAATCGGTCCTTCTCCACAATTTTCCTCAGGGTCCGGTCACCTCTTATCGTTGTGCAGCGTTTTCTGCCACACTTTTTCCTTCCCACAGACTTCCCAATGAGGTGCCTTGATACAGCACTCTGGGAACAGCCTATTCGTTCAGAAATTTCTTTCTGTGTCTTACCCTCTTGCTTGAGGGTGTCAATGATGGCCTTCTGGACCGCAGTCAGGTCAGCAGTCTTACACATGATTGCGGTTTTGAGTAATGAACCAGGCTGGGAGTTTTTAAAAACCTCAGGAATCTTTTGCAGGTGTTTGAAGTTAATTAGTTGATTCAGATGATTAGGTTAATAGCTCATTTAGAGAACCTTTTCATGATATGCTAATTTTTGGAGATAGGAATTTTGGGTTTTCATGAGCTGTATGCCAAAATCATCAATATTAAAACAATAAAAGGCTTGAACTACTTCAGTTGTGTGTAATGAATCTAAAATATATGAAAGTCTAATGTTTATCAGTACATTACAGAAAATAATGAACTTTATCACAATATGCTAATTTTTTTAGAAGGACCTGTATATACATATACATACACAGCGGGGCTGCAGCACACAACAGAAAAACAGTGACAGGAGCTCTTGATCATGCTTTAACATGCTCAAGCTCACCTACTACGCCAAAGTGTTCCCAATCTGGTGAGTTCTACTCTAACCATGCAAAAATGCTAGTTTTTATTAGCTTACTAGTGGGAACTATTCCAAAAGACATATATAGTGTGTGCGTGTGTGTGTGTGTGTGTGTGTGTGTGTGTGTGTGTGTGTGTGTGTGTGTGTGTGTGTGTGTGTGTGTGTGTGTGTGTGTGTGTGTAAAGTTCCCCTTAAGAGTTAATGGAATCTCAATTTATAATATAGCAAGCAGTAGGGAAGCAGTTGGCACATGCAGTGTTACAGCATAAAAAAGCTTTATTCCATTTGGCTTCATGCAAATTGCTAAGCATACATGTCCATATAAAATTGATCCTACCCGATACTTAGATGGCTGTGGGGTGAGGTGGGAGCGGTGGGGGTCGCCTTACGACCGTTTCGCTCTCCTGAGCGTCTTCAGAGGCAATGCGCACGTTACAGCGTCGGCTCTCGCCGTATTTAAAAATAAGGGAACTTCCCGTGATGCTAAGCGTGCGTGTCCCCGCCGTGCGTCTACTCTTCCGGGAGGTTGTCATCATCTGACAAGTTCCGCCAGGAAGCTGTAGCGTTCCACGTTGGTTGTAGCCACATGCGCACAATGGTATTGCGTCCGCATGATGGTAGTACAGCCACTAGATGGCAGCAAAGTAAAGGGAGGTTGCTAACCTGTATCCATATGCAAATGTGTCATTGCTATACAATGGATACAGGTACACAAGTTCTGCGGAATAAGAAATTAGGTTAAAACATAAACAATCACAATGATAGTGTCCTCAGTACAGGGATAGGCTTAAATCATTTCATGTACACATACTTATTAGTATTATGCTTGTAGTATGATTACGGTTTAGGGGGTGCTGGGTTCCAACGAGCTATTTATTACTTTTTTGGGGGATGATCACCTTATCCTCCCTTTACTTTGAGCTTCATGTCTCTCGAGCCTGCTCCCCACCAATTAGCCATAACCCTATTTCCATTAAAGACACTTACACAGTAACCGTATTAAAAACACATTTTAAAGCATCCTGATCTAAGCTACCTAATAGATGAAACCAGCAATATCTGACATTATCTGACACTATCTAAGGGTCTAGAAAACAGGCCATGTCTATATGGTCATTTAGCCCTAATGCTCCCATAGCGTCCGTTTTAATGATCCATCTGGATTCTCTTCTTAATAAGAGCTTTTCTCTATTCCCTCCTCTAGAAGGGATGTTTACTTGTTCCAGTCCTACGAATCTTAAGCAGTTCGGGTTACTCTGATGATCAGACCTTACATGTTCAATCAGGCGTGGAGAGCCTCTACCTGAAGCTATTGACCTAACATGGTCCTGTATCCTTTCTTTCAATCTTCTCGTGGTCATTCCTATGTAGAAACGATGACAAGGGCACCAGATGACATATACTATGAACTTTGTCTGGCATGTAATTAAGGTTTTGAATTTCGTATCTATTGGGCCTAAGTGTAAACGGGGGCATTGCATCATAAGGGGGCAAACTGAGCAGCGGCCACATTTAAAGTTGCCTTTAGGTTGTAGCTCTTCTAGCCAGTTCTTATTAATTGGGGTTTTGTATTCACTATTTGTTATTTTATCTCCTATAGTGGGGGCTCGTTTGAATGTGACCAAGGGTGGTTTACTGTATATCGCTCCTAAGATCGGGTCCCTCTTGATCACTTTCCAATTGCTTAAAATACTCCTCCTGATCTCTTTTGACATAGGGGTGTACTCGAATGTGAAAGTTGCTCTTTCCTCTGTGCTCATTTTTCTTTTTTTATTATTAATGTTCTTTCTGTGTAACAGATCTGCCCTATTGGCTCGTCTAGCTCTATAAAGGGCCTGCTCCAACTCTTCTGTGTTGTATCCTCTCTTTTCCAAGTTAACTTTCAATTCTTGTGCTTGTTGCTCAAAGTCCTCTTCCCTCATGTTGTTTCTCTTTAATCTTAAGAATTGACCGTAGGGTAGAGATTTGAAGGTGTGCTCGGGATGGTAGCTATGGCGGTGTAGGAGTGAGTTGCCAGACACTGGTTTTTTATAACCCCTGGAGATTAGTCTACCCTGCTGGATATCTAGAATCAGATCAAGATAGGGCACCTGACTATCACTGTATTCGCAGGTGAACTGCATATTATGTTTGCCACTATTCAAGTAATTAAAAAACTCCATAAAGGTATCTTTTGTCCCGCTCCAGAACACCAGGACATCGTCCACATATCTGGACCATCTCCTGAGGCAACCGCCATGGGGAACAGCGGGACCGTACACATACTGGTCTTCCCACCAAGCCAAAAAAAGATTGGCGTATGTGCACGATACCGACGTCCCCATGGCCGTGCCCGACACCTGCCAATACCACCTCCCGTCGTACGTGAAGGCGTTGTGATCCAACACAAACATCAGGCATTCACATATAAAGTCGATATACTCAATCTCAATTTATTTGTTCCACAATCAAAAACAGGTATAGAAAAATATTTAATAACAATGTAAACAAGACTTTCACTATAACTAACAGAATCATTGTTATCTGTTGGCTCACCCCAACCTTTTTTTGTGTGCGACTTTAATAAGATTTTTTACTTTGACTTATTTTATTGTCTGTTTGTGTATTACACTTGTTCAGAGTTGCACGGTTGCCATGAACTCTTATTCCTAGAATCGTCTGTTGTGTCAGGCACATGGAACATGTTATAGGTAGCATGTTATTTATGACATATCCACTGTCTGGAATCCTCATGGTGGCTGCTACTGCTGGCACAGTGATGGCTGCTAGATGGTGGCTACTGCCGCTGCTCTTAAACGCTCTTGGCTCCAGCTGGCAAAGTGGTAGCTGTTATATGCGGTCTATATTTGTATTTATCCATCTTTTTGACAATGCACAGTGCCACCACATAAGTTGTTGGTGTTTTATAAATTAATAATTCTGTTATTGGTGCATAAAAAAGTTGAGATAACTGTAAAGAAACGCGGAAAAGCCGCCGCTTCTACTCAGAGCAAGGCGGCTGTTTCCGCGGATGGCATGGCGGAACGCGGAAAAACCGCCGCTTCTGACACGGCGGTTAGCACGCATGGACCTGGCACTGACAATTTGTCCCAGCGCGGGGAGACCGCCGCCGCCTATGTGGGTAGCGGTGCGGCCAACCCCGCGCATGGCTCTGGAGGGACATTGCAAGACTCGACAGGTGTGGCTGGGACCAGTAGTCCACCTAGATTCAGAATGACACGCGTGCGCGCGGAGAGGCAGAGCTTATATGGCAGCCAGAAAAGGGTCAGCTGACCAAGCCGGTCAGCTGACAACTCTGCTTCTTTTCATTGGTCCAGCACTTAGGGGAGGTGCTGGAGAGCACTGGTGTATATATACTGGGTGCTGGTCATTCTCTGGTTGTCTGGCGTTGCGATCACAACGTGGTAGCACTCAGGCCTTGTTCGTATCTGTGTTCTAGCATAGTTTCCAAAGGTGTTGACGATCACGGACCTCACACCTTAGCGTTAGGAATTTGAACTGTATTATTTGTTATGACCTTTTGCCTGCCTGACTATCCTCCTGAATTCTGATTCTGTACCTTGCTATTTTCTGATACCCTGTTGCCAAACTCTGCTAGTACCTGAACTCTGTATTTGCCTTCTGACTCTGTACCTCGCTACCTCTGATACCCGTTGCCGAACCCTGCCTGTCCATTGGATTACGAATCTGTCTCCTGAATCTGTACCTTATCTGTCTGTGTGTTAACGACCTGGATTGTCCGACCTCAAAAACTGGCCTTACTGTTAGAGGCAGTTCCCAGATCTGTTAGTGACACCCCCTCATTGGTGTCACTCACGCTCTGTCCTTCCTACTCTTAGCCTAGCTCCTCCCCTAGGAGAGTCTAGGCCATAGGAAGGAACTTACTTCTGGGCAGTACTCCTTACTGCTCCTGCACCTCCTCCTGAGGTGCCGTTCTTGAAGTATATTGTTACACCAAACACTCTTACTACTCAGGTGTCCAGAGGTTAGTAGATATATCTGATTATCGGTGATACTGCAGATCATCTATAATCGGGTATATTCTGCATTCTCGGTGATACTGCAGATCACCGGTAATCAGACCCTCTCTGTGTTACGCCGATCGTTACAGAACGCCAGACCAAAACAATATGGACGCACGCACTGACCGTCTGGGCGCACTTGTCACTTCGGTGGATAACATCTACCAAGTGCTGGGTAATCACAAAGCGTTAATTGATGCCCTAACAGGGTCTGTACAAACCCTCCAGACGTCAGTGGACGAGGTGCGATCTCCTCCTAGCATTGACATACGTATGCCTGTACCTGAAAGATTTTCTGGCCACAGATCTGACTTTTGTAATTTTAGGAGTAGAGTGTTATCCTATTTCGAGTTGAGACCCCGATCTTCAGGAACCGAAGCCCAAAAGGTCACATTTATTAAAACCTTGTTATCTGGTGACTCCCAGACATGGGCATACAGTTTGCCCACCGGAGATTTAGCCCTTACCTCTGTAGAGGAATTCTTTAAAGCCATGGCTGTAATTTACGATGATCCGGACCTTGCCTCGACTTCTGAACGGAAGCTCAAGCTCTTGCGTCAAGGCAAAGGTCCGGTCGAAGATTATGCAGCGGAATTTAGGAGGTGGTCAGTTACAGCTAGGTGGGACACTTATGCCTTATTAGATTGTTTCTTGTCAGGGCTGTCCGATGAGGTCTCTGATCTGATGCTAAGTCAGCCTGAGCCCAGAACAGTTGATGAGGCCATCTCAGCGGCCATTCGAATCGACCGCAGACTGCGCTATCAAAAACAGACCAGGGGTAGTCACCGTGTTAGAGTGGTCTCTTACGCAGCAACCCCAGGGACCCCTCCTCCTGCTGTCTCGTCTCCTCCCGTCTTGCCTCCACCCGAGCCAATGCAGATTGGTCGGTCTAGGCTGTCCCAGGTGGAGCAAAGACGGAGGATGACTGAACAACTGTGTCTGTACTGCGCTGAAGAGGGACATAGAGTACAGAATTGTCCTAATAAGCCGGGAAACGCTACCGCCTAGGAGTTGTAGGGGGTAAAACCCTAGGCGTACGTCTCTTACCCCAAGAGGATAAATGGTTACTCCTCCCTTGTACAGTTACATGGGAGGATAAAACCGAGATCACAGAAGCCTTTATTGATTCAGGCTCTGAGGCTAATTTTATGGATTTTGAATTTGCTAAGAAATTGGGTATTGCGATCGCCCCGGTAAAACCACCCATTCAGGTTATGGCAGTAGATGATTCCTCTTTGCAGAAAGATCATCCGCTGTCTCGGACACCGGAGGTGGGAATCACTATAGGGGTACTACATACAGAGAAACTGCAGTTTTTTGTATTACACATGACATCCTCCACTATCATCTTAGGGATGCCCTGGTTGCACCTTCTCTCCCCACAGATCAATTGGGTCACCGGTCAGCTAACGAGTTGGTCAGATCACTGTGTTCAACACTGCTTAGGGAGGGTGACTTTGGGCCAAACCAGGATGCATGTGGAAGGGGTACCCGAGCAGTATTCGGACTATTCAGATGTGTTTTGTCCCAAGGCTGCTGATAAGTTACCTCCACATCGCCCTTTCGATTGCCCCATCGATCTCCGGTCTGGTTGTATGCCTCCTCTGGGCCATCTGTACAACTTGTCTGGGCCTGAAAAATTGGCCATGCAGGAGTATATCCGTGAAAATTTGGCTAAGGGCTTTATCCGCCCATCCCGATCGCCGGCCGGGGCAGGCTTCTTTTTCATAAAGAAAAAAGATGGGGGCCTGCGGCCATGCATTGATTACCGGGGCCTGGATAAAATCACAGTGAAGAATCGCTATCCGTTACCCTTAATAGACGATCTATTCACGCAGGTCACCGACGCTAAGATTTTTTCGAAGATAGATTTACGAGGGGCATACAACCTGGTACGAATTAGAGAGGGCGATGAGTGGAAAACGGCCTTTAACACACCTTGACGGGCATTACGAGTACCTAGTGATGCCCTTTGGGTTGTGTAATGCCCCGGCCGTTTTCCAAGAACTCATCAATGAGGTCTTCACAGAGGTGTTGGGGAGATTCGTTTTAGTTTATCTTGACGATATACTTATTTTTTCCAACAACCTCTCTGAGCATAGGATCCATGTTAGATTTGTGTTAGACAAACTGAGACAGAACTTGCTCTATGCTAAATTGGAAAAGTGTATACTCGAGGTAACATCTGTCGTTTTTTTTAGGGTACATAATTTCCACCTCGGGCTTGTCTATGGACCCTGCCAAAGTCTCCGCTGTTCTAGAATGGCCTCAGCCGGTTGGGTTGAAGTCTCTTCAGCGGTTTTTAGGCTTTGCAAATTACTATAGAAGGTTCATAAGGGGGTACTCCACAGTCATTTCGCCCCTCACCAGTCTCACAAAGAAAGGGGCGGATACCACCCACTGGTCCCCTGAGGCTTTTCAGGCATTTTCTACCTTGAAGGAATTGTTCTGCTCGGCCCACATCCTAAGACACGTGGATACTTCCTTTCCTTTTGTTGTTGAGGTAGACGCCTCGGAGGTCGGAGTGGGGGCTGTGCTGTCTCAGCGGTCAGGCTTGCAGGGTAGATTGCATCCGTGCAATTTTTATTTTTCTCGTAGGTTCTCTCCAGTAGAGAGAAACTATGATATAGGCAACAGGGAGCTCTTAGCCATTAAACTGGCCTTTGAAGAGTGGCGTCATTGGTTAGAAGGAGCAGAACATACGATCACGGTTTACACTGATCACAAAAATCTGGAATACATCGAGGGGGCTAAAAGGTTGAGCCCTCGTCAGGCTCGATGGTCCCTGTTTTTCTTTTTTTTTTCGTTATACAAAGTTTTTTATTGTAAATTGTAATAGGTAAGATAGGCAGTTCACTACAAATTATTGGGAAACACAGCTCATTGTACAAATGCGGAACAATGAAAAAGAGATAACATCATTATACTTAACAAGACAAGTCATTAATCAGGAGGAGAGCCCCTTATCTGACATTTACACAACCCTTAGGGTAGTCATCAAGGGGGGTGAGGCCAATTACTAAAACCGGCGGGACCAGATGGCCATAAGGCCACCCGCCAGTGTAGGTATATCGTCTGGTTTGACTTGTAGTTGGTTTCCAAGAAGAGAAATGGCTATAAGTAATAACCTTCAACCTTAACATAAACATATAGAACATAAGGAACAGACATAACAACAGACATAACAAACCAAGGTCTAAACATTATTAGCTGAAGACAGACTTTGATGTCATCATTGAATATAGAGAACAAAATTGCATATACATAAACCTAAGCCAGGGGTTTATAACCAAGATTTAGGGATAATGTAGTGTTCAGATTTAACTCCTAATCTAGCTCTGATCTTTTGCTCTAGTTGGATGTTTGAACAGGTAGAGGATAGTACCTGTCGAAATACCAAGTTTTCCTGAGATTTCCAGTTCGAAGAGATTGTGTAGAGTGTGTTCAGGATGAGATGGGCAATAATGGGTTGTAGATTGGGAGGAATTTTATCTATGTCAACCATCAATAATGCTAAAGAAGGGCATAATTTGAAGCCAGAAAGGCATGTTCTGCTAATATGAGATTCTACTTCTGTCCAAAGTGGTGAAACTTCAGGACAGCTCCAAAACATATGTAGGTAGGTACCGGTGTCAGAGTTGCATTTCCAGCAAGTCGGGGAGGCATTAGGTGCAAATGAGGCAATCTTCCTCGGAGTTATGTACCATCTATAGAGAATCTTACAGGACATTTCCCAGTGGGAGTTACATTTGGACAGTCTAGAGATCATGTTGTTGGATTTTATTAGTTGAGGTACCGAGATATCTCTATGAAGGTCCGTAGACCAAATTCTGGAGTATCGTAGTAATGGTGAAGTCTTGCCTGTTCTAATTGTTTCATACCAAACTGAAATGCCACCTTTATAATGGCCTTTAAAGTTAAGCATGGCTAAAATTTCAGGTTGTATAGAAGGTGGACATAGATTTTTAGAGGAGATCAGATGATACAGTCTGTGGTAAGTAAACAGTTGGTTTGGGGGGAGATGGAATTGGCTGCTTAATGAACTGAAGGATTTGAGTTGGTTGTTTACGAAAAGGTCAGAGAAGGAGGATATTCCCAGTTGATTCCATACCGACAGGTTTAGGTCTGGTGTGAAATATCTTAGGGCTCTTAAATTAGTCTGAATTACAATGTAGTTAGATTTGGGAGGGGGTGTTTAAAAAAGCTTTCCCAGGCTTTTAATGAAGCTTGTATGGAAGGATACGGATTTGGGGGAAGTTTTGCCCCCATTATAAAGCTAGTTAGTAAGTCCCTCAAGTTTGCGCCTGTGAGGAGTTGTTCAAGTTGTACCCAGGGTCTATCTGAAGACCACCAGTGTCTGATCATATCTAGGTTTGCAGCTTTATAATATGATTTTATACAAGGTAAACCCATACCTCCAAATTTTTTTGATAGGGTCATTATCTTGTGTGAGGTACGAGGTTTTTTTCCATTCCAGACAAAGTTGTTGATGCATTTTTGAACATCAATAAACCACGTTTTATTATTAGGAATATGTAGGGTTCGGAAAATGTAAAGGATCTTTGGGAGGATAAATAGTTTGAAAGCTGCTATTCGGCCTGACCATGAGAGTTGAAATTTAGACATATTAGAGCATTATTTTTTAACCTCTGAAAGTAACGGAATGAAATTGTACTTAAATAGGGATGATGAAGATCTGGTTAGGTGAATACCTAGGTAGGGAACCGCTTCCTCTGCCCAAGAAAAGGCAAATGCTTGTCTTATGCTGGGAATACACGGTTCGTTTTTGCCTTCGTTTAAACCTTCGATTCGTTCGGTAAACGAATCGAGTGTTGAAAACGTATGTGAAAATAGTCATAATCTCATTATAGTTTCGATTAATAGACCCCAAAAACGAACGACTAGTGATCGAACATGTTTGATATTATCTCTCTTTATCCATCTAATCGAGCCATTGGTAGGCTTGATGGCTGTTCAGATCGATTATATATTCGTTTATGCTAGTCCGTCCCTGTAAAAAGGGATTTTCGTTTCGTTTCTTTGCAGCCTTCGATCATTGGAAAAACGAAACCATCAGAATCGGAAAAAAAAACGAAACCGTGGGTGGTGATATTAACCGTATGACTGATTATTTCGGGATCGAAAAGGACAAAAGGCACAATCGAAACGAAGGTTTAAACGAAGGCAAAAACGAACCGTGTATTCCCAGCATTAGTTTAGAACTTAGATCATTGGATAAGTTTAGGCCTAATCCTATAGATTTGTTTTGATTCAATTTGTACAAAGATGCATCTGCAAAGCTGGTTAAATCCTGCAGTAATGATGGGAGGGAAATCAGTGGATTTGTTAATAATAAAGCTACGTCATCTGCGAATAGGCTGATGAGATGGGAGGAGCCTTTGTACTGCACACCTGTAATAAGAGGATTAGAACGTATTTTTTGGGCAATCGTTTCCATGATTAACACAAAATGATAGGTGACAGGGGGCAGCCTTGGCGTGTTCCATTGGAAATGGAAAAGGAATTGGATATAAAGCCAGCTGCATTGACTTGGGCAGAGGGAGCGGTGTACAAAGCCATGATAGCAGATATAATAGTTCCTGAAAACCCACATTTGAGTAGAGTGGCTCTTAAGAACTGCCAGTGGACTCTGTCGAATGCCTTCTCTGCATCCAGAGTAAGGAACAGAGAGGGCACCCGACAGAGCTCCACATGGCGTAAGGCAGCAGCCATTCTCCTAGTAGCATCTGATGCTTGACGGTTTCTTGTAAACCCTACTTGATCCTGGGCTAATAATGAGGGGGTAATTAACATGAGCCGGTTTGCTAATAGTTTCGCATACAATTTTATATCAGAGTTAAGCAAAGAAATCGGTCTGAAGTTGGTCACAGAACTTTGATCTTTTCCTGGCTTGGGAATAACTGTAATAATAGCTTTTAAATATTCCGGAGGGATCGTGCCCGAGGAGGCAAATTTATTAAATAGATCTGTAAGCAAGGGGGAGAAAATATCTGCAAATTTGATTAAATATTCGTTGCTGAAGCCATCTGGGCCAGGGGCTTTGTTTCGTTTAAGGGATTTTATTGTGGAACGAATATCTTTTTCCGTAAAGGGGGAGTTGAGGGTATCTAGCTGTGATGAGGATAACTTGGGGAGTTGAATAGAATCCAAAAAGGAATCTATTATTTCAGGAGTTGGTTGATGAGTAGTTGAGTCAGAGTTTAGGTTATATAATTTTGCATAGTATTCGCGGAATAAATCTGCGATATGTTTTGGGTTCGTAACTATTGTTTTGGTAGAGGGGTTAGTCAAGGAGTGTATTTTTGTTTTCAGTTGTTTATGTCGTAGGAGGTTGGCTAAATATTTTCCAGCCTTGTTGCTTTGGGAATAAAAATTAAGTTTGAATTTTTGCAGTAGGTAATCATATTGAGAGTGGAGGATATTAGCTAATTCTTGCCTGAGTGAGAACAATTCTTTTTCTAAAGATATATTATGGAAAATTTTATGTAGCTTTTCTTTGTCCTGTATCAGGGACAGTAATGAGGAATATCTTTCTAATCTCTTTTTTTTGATGCGGGAACCTTGTCTTATAAGTATGCCTCTAGAGAAGGCTTTAAGAGCAGACCAGACAGAATCTAGACCGACTTCCGGAGTCCGATTGAATTGCAGAAACTCTTTGATTTCCTCTGATAGTTTGCAAACAAAGGAGTCATCAGACAATAGTGATGTGTTTAGTTTCCAAAGGAAAGGTTTGTTTACAGAGAGACCATCTTCTAGGGTAATACTGACTGGGGCGTGATCGGAACATATTCGGGGGCTGATTGAGGTGTCAGAAACTTTTTGCAGGAGTATATTATCTGTAAGGAAGAAATCTATCCTAGAGTATGTTTTGTGAACCGTGGAGAAATACGAGTAATCCCTCTCAGAGGAGTGCAGAATGCGCTATGGATCGTATAAATTGTACCAATGCATCTGCTTATCTGTGAGGGTTATTTTATGTAGAGATTTAGAGGAAGAATCCAACCTAGAAGGGCACGCATTGAAATCACCCCCTATAAGTAATAGACCTTTTTGGATAGATTTTATTTTTGCAAAAAGTTTCTGAGTAAAGGCCCGTTGAGCTGTATTAGGACCATAAAGAGAGACTAATGTAAACAATTCCCCATTAATATGGCCAACAAAAATAATATACCTTCCCTGTGGATCAGTGATGATAGTAATAGGATCAACCTTGAGGTCTCTATGGAAGGCCATCAACACGCCCCTTTTTTTCTTTTGGAAAGTACTGTAGTATATTAAAGGATATGCCTGATGAGAACAGAGATGAGAATCTTTCTCGAGGAGGTGTGTCTCCTGGATAAAGATAATCTGCGGGTTTAGGGGTATGATTTCCCTCCACATAAGGTGTCTCTTATATGGAGAATTGAGTCCCCGGACATTTAAAGATGTTATCTTCAAGGGCATTGTGAGGGGAACATAGCTTTAAGCAGATGTGGATATATATTGCATGAATAATGACATCCTTGTACAGTTACAGAATATGGAGACCTTGGAATAGAAACAACTACATAACAGTGACTAGACTTATAAAACATAGATTTGTCATATGAACTTATAACTTTCATAAAGTGTACATTAAGTGATAGAAAACTTAGCAAAAAGCAAAAAGCTTTAACTGTACTGTGTGTCATAGTTCGTAGAACACACTCAGTGGGGGGAATACAGGGATTCTGTGAAACCACAGAGAAAGGGCTAAGTGGAGTCTGAAGGAGAGCAAACAGTTGCTTTATTTAATGATTAACTCTTTGGTGCCATTCCTGCTGTAATTTAGAAGAGCCAGAGGAGGAGCCAGGGTGGTCAGTTAGCTCAGGAATCTGCAGCTTAAGCTGGTAAAAAAGTTTCTTGCCATTAGAGGTGGAGGAGATCACGTACTGCTTGCTTTGAAAAGAAAAAATTAGTTTGGTCGGGAATCCCCATTTGTAGGGAATTTGCATATTGCGAAAAGCTTTAGTGAAAGGTTGTAGGTCACGTCTGAGAGATAATGTATTTGCAGACAGGTCAGCATAAAGGTGGATATTTGCATACGGATCTGGTAAAGAGCCTGATTTACGAATAGAGTTCATAAGATCATCTTTCACATGGTAAAAAAGAAATCTGGCCAAGACATCTCTAGGGACTGAGTCTGGAAGATGTGAAGGTTTGGGTATGCGGTGGGCACGGTCAATCGTGAGCTCAATGTCTGCAGTATCAAGAAGAACTGTCTTCGCTAACTTTTGAATAAAATGTTTAAGTTCAGTAGATTGTACTTGCTCCGGAATGCCTCTGAATTTAATATTGTTGCGGCGACTGCGGTCCTCTAAATCAGCTGCTTTAGCCTTTAACCAACTGATATCATTAGATTGGGCTGTGGAAGCATCTACCATTATGTTATGTTCTTTAGTGAGTTCCTCTATTTTATCTTCCGTGACTCTGACCCTGTCACCTAAGGATGCAATGTCTGCACGTACATCTGCTGTAAGAGCAGAGATATCTGCCATGAGTGATGTTTTGAAAGACAGGAGAATGTCTTTAATAAAAGTCTGCGTGGCTGCAGTTTCAGAGGCAGGTAAGGATTCTATCGTCGCTGCACATGAGTTAAGTGGGAGCAGGGCTGGGGCTGGAGGGCTTACCCGATCTTCAAAGGAGTCCCTTCTGGGTCTAGACTTGGCTGGACTGTCAGAGGGTGACGAATGGTGTTCAGCTTGTGCCTCCTCCGACTGTGTGTTTGTTTTAGAGGTCGCGTGAGGTCCATGCTGGGGATCAACGCCATCTTGTGTCATGCCTGTCTTGCGAGCTGGCTGGGCCCTGAAGAAATCTGAGACTTTCCTGGGTTGCAGAGGGCTTCTTTTCCTCCATTTGGAGTTGTCTACCTCCAGCTGCATCTCCTCTTCCATTTAACCTTTGGAAGCCTGTGGTATGTGCTTGCTTTGAGCCGGTTTTAGTGCTCTCTGTTGGGAGCTCAGCTACACAGCGTCCTCTCCGTCCAGCTTGCTAGCCACACCCCCTGGTCCCTGTTTTTCTCAAGATTCAGATTTATTATTACGTACACTCTGGGTAGCAAGAATACCAAGGCAGATGCCCTCTCCAGGTGCTTTGAACCAGAGACAGCACAGCCCTCTGTTCCTGAGACCATTGTCCCACAAAGATTGGTGCTAGCTACAACTGAAACTTGGGAAGACTGGAAGGAGACTTTAAGTCCCTTCCAGCAGGACATCCTGGAAGGGAAGCTGGATGGGGTTATGTTTATTCCGCTACCATTTCATCTCCAGGTCTTGGAGATGTTCCATTCGCACAAGAATGCGGGACACCCTGGGGCATCTAGAACACAAGATCTCGTGGCCAGGTGTGCGTGGTGGCCTTCTCTGGCAGCGGACTGCAAAGAGTTTGTTAGGGAGTGTGCGGTTTGTGCAGAAAGTAAGCCCTCCCGGCTGGCACCTGTAGGTACGTTGCAGCCTTTGCCCACCCCGAGTGAGCCATGGACCCACTTGTCCATGGATTTTGTGGGTGAGCTTCCCAGGTCTCAGGGCATGTCAGTCATTTGGGTGGTAGTCGACCGCTTCAGCAAAATGGCCCATTTTGTGCCCTTGAAAGGACTCCCCTCGGCCCAGGAATTGGCCGACTTGTTCATCATCCACGTTTTCCGGCTGCATGGCATTCCAGAAAACATAGTGTCAGATCGGGGAGTCCAATTCATTCCTAGATTCTGGAGGGCATTTTGTGACCAAATGGGCATGAAGCTGTAATTTTAGTCAGGCTACCACCCACAGACCAATGGTCAGACTGAAAGAGTTAATCAGTCATTGGAGCAATTTCTGAGGTGTTACGTTGCCGAAGCGCAGAATGACTGGGTCAAATTTCTGCCCTTCGCAGAATTTGCACAAAATAATTTAAAGAGTTCTTCCTCTGGATTCTCTCCGTTTCAGGTAGTGAATGTGAGATTGCCCAAGTTCTCCCCATTGCCAGTGGCCTCCACTCCGTTTCCAGCTCTGAAGGCCTGGCAAAAGTCTTTTAAGGACATTTGGTGGACCGTGAGAAACAATTTGGAAAAGGCGTTTCAGAGTCAAAAGGGTCAAGCTGACAAGAGAAGTTCCTTAGAGTGGAGGTTCCAACCAGGAGATTTGGTTTGGGTGTCCACACGTCACTTGACCCTGAAGCAGCCTTCAGACAAGTTGGGCCCCAGGTTTGTAGGTCAGTTTCCAGTAGCTAAAAGAATCAACAATGTCACTTATGCCATTGATCTTCCGGTCAGCATGCGTGGCGTGAGATCCTTTCATGTGTCCCTACTCAAGCCAGCAGTCCATGTGGGTCCCACTCCTCCTCCTCCTGTGATGGTAGATGATCGACCTGATTACGAGGTAGAAAAGATTTTAGATTCACGAGTAGTACAGAACTCGGTACAGTATCTGGTGCACTGGAAGGGGTACGGTATTGAGGAAAGAACATGGGTACCTGAGGGTCGCATGCATGCTGATAATTTGAGAAGGGAGTTCCACGCCCTACACCCTGAGAAGCCTGGAAGGAGCTGTCCGGAGTCCACTCCTCTGGGGGGGGGGGGGGGGTACTGTAAAGAAACGCGAAAAAGCCGCCGCTTCTACTCAGAGCTAGGCGGCTGTTTCCACGGATGGCATGGCGGAACGCGGAAAAACCGCCGCGTCAGACGTTAGCACGCATGGACCTGGCACTGACAATTTGTCCCGGCGCGGGGAGACCGCCGCCGCCTATGCGGGTAGCGGTGCGGCCAACCCCGCGCATGGCTCTGCAGGGACATTGCAAGACTCAACAGGTGTGGCTGGGACCAGTAGTCCACCTAGATTCAGAATGACACGCGTGCGCGCGGAGAGGCAGAGCTTATATGGCAGCCAGAAAAGAGTCAGCTGACCAAGCCGGTCAGCTGAAAACTCTGCTTCTTTTCATTGGTCCAGCACTTAGGGGAGGTGCTGGAGAGCACTGGTGTATATATACTGGGTGCTGGTCATTCTCTGGTCTTCTGGCGTTGCGATCACAACGTGGTAGCACTCAGGCCTTGTTCGTATCTGTGTTCTAGCATAGTTTCCAAAGGTGTTGACGATCACGGACCTCACACCTTAGCGTTAGGAATTTGAACTGTATTATTTGTTATGACCTTTTGCCTGCCTGACTATCCTCCTGAATTCTGATTCTGTACCTTGCTATTTTCTGATACCCTGTTGCCAAACTCTGCTAGTACCTGAACTCTGTATTTGCCTTCTGACTCTGTACCTCGCTACCTCTGATACCCGTTGCCGAACCCTGCCTGTCCAATGGATTACGAATCTGTCCCCTGAATCTGTACCTTATCTGTCTGTGTGTTAACGACCTGGATTGGCCAACCTCGAGAACTGGCCTTACTGTTAGAGGCAGTTCCCAGATCTGTTAGTGACACCCCCTCATTGGTGTCACTCACGCTCTGTCCTTCCTACTATTAGCCTAGCTCCTCCCCCGGGAGAGTCTAGGCCATAGAAAGGAACTTACTTCTGGGCAGTACTCCTTAATGCTCCTGCACCTCCTCCTGAGGTGCCGTTCTTGAAGTATATTGTTACACCAAACACTCTTACTACTCAGGTGTCCAGAGGTTAGTAGATATATCTGATTATCGGTGATACTGCAGATCATCTATAATCGGGTATATTCTGCATTCTCGGTGATACTGCAGATCACCAGTAATCAGACCCTCTCTGTGTTACACCGATCGTTACAATAACTATGTGTAATTTTAAATTCATTGTGCAAATGGAATAGACAGCAGGTGGCAATTATAGGCAATTACAAGACATCCCCCAAAAAAGGAGTGGTTATAAAGGATGATTAGGAACACCTGTTCAATTTCTCATTAATGCAATTATCTAATCAACAAATCACATGGCAGTTGCTTCAATGCATTTAGGGTGTGGTCCTGGTCAAGACAATCTCCTGAACTCCAAACTGAATTTCAGAATGGGAAAGAAAGGTGATTTAAGCAATTCTGAGCGTGGCATGGTTTGTTGGTGCCAGATGGGCCGGTCTGTGTATTGCACAATCTGCTCAGTTACTGGTATTTTCACGCACAACCATTTCTAGGATTTACAAACAATGGTGCGAAAAGGGAAAAACATCCAGTATGCAGCAGTCCTGTAGGCGAAAAGGCCTTGTTGATGCTAGAGATCAGAGGAGAATGGGCCGACTGATTTAAGTTGATAGAAGAGCAACGTTGACTGAAATAACCACTTGTTATAACCGAGGTATGCAGCAAAAAATGTTTGAAGCCACAACACGTACAACCTTGAGGCGGATAGGCTACAACAGCAGAAGACCCCACCGGGTACCACTCATCTCCACTACAAATAGGAAAAAGAGGCTACAATTTGTACAAGCTCACCAAAATTGGGCAGTAGAAGACTGGAAAAATGTTGCCTGGTCTGATGAGTCTCGAGAGAGTCAGAATTTGGCATAAACAGAATGAGAACATTGATCCATCATGCCTTGTTACCACTGTGCAGGCTGCTGGTGGTGATGTAATGGTGTGGGGGATGTTTTCTTGGAACACTTTAGGCCCCTTAGTGCCAACTGGGCATCGTTTAAATGCCACGGGCTACCTGAGCATTGTTTCTGACCATGTCCATCCTTTCATGACCACCATGTACCCATCCTCTGATAGCTACTTCCAGCAGAATAATGCACCCTGTCATAAAGCTCGAATCATTTCAAATTGGTTTTCTTGAACATGACAATGAGTTCACTGTACTAAAATGGCCTCCACTGTCACCAGATCTCAACCCAATACAGCATCTTTGGGACGTGATGGAACGGGAGCTTTGTGCCATGGATGTGCATCCCACAAATCTCCGTCAAATGCAAGAGGCTATCCTAACAATATGGGCCAACATTTCTAAAGAATGCTTTTAGCACCTTGTTGAATCAATGCCACATAGAATTAAGGCAGTTCTGACGGCGAAAGGGGGGTTAAACACCGTATTAGTATGGTGTTCCTAATAATCCTTTAGGTGAGTGTACTTTTTAGTTCCTATGCTTTCTGCCTAATGTTTTAGTCACTTTAGAATGCTGGCACTGTGCTTTCACTCTAGTGGTAGCATGAGACGGAGTCTACAACCCACACAAGTGGCTCAGGTAGTGCAGCTCATCCAGGAAGGCACATCAATGTGAGCTGTGGCAAGAAGGTTTACTGTGTTTATCAGCATAGTGTCTAGAGCATGGAGGCACTACCAGGAGACAGGCCAGTACATCAGGAGATGTGCAGGAGGCTGTAGGAGGGCAACAACTCAGCAGCAGGACCACTACCTCTGCCTTTGTGCAAGGAGGAGTACTGCCGCAGCCCTGCCAAATGACCTCCAGCGGGCCACAAATGTGCATGTGTCTGCTCAAACAGACTCCATGAGGGTGGTATGATAGCCCGACGTCCACAGATGGGGGTTGTTCTTACAGCCCAACACCATTCAGGACGTTTAGCATTTGCCAAAGAACACCAAGATTGAAAAATTCCCCCTTGGCACCCTGTGCTCTTCACATATGAAAACAGGTTCACACTGAGCACATGTGACAGACATGACAGAGTCTGGAAATGCCATGGAGAACGTTCTGCTGCCTGCAACATCCTCCAGCATGACCGGTTTGGCAGTGGGTCAGTAATGGTGTGGAGTGGCATTTCTTTGGGGGGCCACTCAGGCTTCCATGTGCTCACCAGAGGTAGCCTGACTGCCATTAGGTACCGAGATGAGATCCTCGGACCCCTTGTGAGACCATATGCTGGCGTGGTTAGCCCTGGGTTCCTCCTACTGCAAGACAATGCTAGACCTCATGTGGCTGGAGCGTGTTAGCAGTTCCTGCAAGATGAAGGCATTGATGCTTTGGATTGGCCCGTCCGTGCCCCAGACCTTATTCCAATTGAGCACATGTGGGACATAATTTCTTGCTCCATCCACCAACTCCATGATCCACCACAGACTGTCCAGTAGTTGGTGGATGCTTTAGTCCAGGTCTGGGAGGAGATTCCTCAGGATACCATCCACAACCTCATCAGAAGCATGCCCAGGCATTGTAGTGAGGTCATACAGGCATGTGGAGGCCACACATACTGCTGAGTCTCATTTTGTCTTGTTTAAAGGACATTACATCAAAGTTGGATCAGCCTGTAGTGTTTTTTCCACTTACACTTTGAATGTGACTCCTATTCCAGATCTCCATGGGTTGGTTGTTGCTTGGTTTTCATTGATAATTTATGTGTGATTTTGTTGTCAGGAAAAACAAAAGTTTGCTTTCCTAAAACAGAAAGAATTTGCGATAATTCAGGTTGGAGTGAGCTCGAGATGTCTCCCAGGCACCACTGCTGAATATATGCAAATTAACCATTTAATTTTGTTGTCAGCACATACTTTATTTTACATTTTTTTTTACTAGTTTTTCAGTGATCACTAGCAGTAATAATGATCATTGAGGGACTAGGAGTGTATGAATTTTTGGTTAGGGTTGGGTGTGGTCATTGTTTGTTTGGGAGATGAGAGAATATGAAGGAAGACATGTTAAGAGTTAAGCTAAGACATTAGACACAAACTCAAGGATAATATTTGAGGGGCTGGCTATAACCACATTTTATTCTAAAGCTCTATCTCTTTAGCATAACCAATATGACATGTTGCATTCTAAAGTGTAATACTCATATGGCAAAACAAAAATGTCTGCATTTATGCTGCAAAGATTTCATAAACATCAATTTATTTTATAACTCCTTACTTTAGAGATGGATTTAATTCTCATCTGTTTCTTGTAGCAAAACATGTTCCCATTTAGTAAAACCACATTATGTTCTGAAATGAGCTACAAGGATATACAAGTAAGGTGGCCATAAATCTAAAACTTGAAAATCTTTGACAAAACCACATTTTACAGCACAGTTTTTTTTCCCCTAAATATCTAATTGTTTCTATATTATTTTCTCCCAACGTCTTGCTAGATTTATTACTACTATTTCAAATATGTCATGCAAAACTGTGTAAAGCCATTCCAGTTTGCTGTTGATGTTAAATGTAAGTAATTGGGAGCAAATGTTTAATCATGATGTAAGAAAACACTGCGGTCTCTCTCTCCCTCTCTCTCTCAAACCTTCATTTTTATATTTACTTTCAATAGCCAATGGTAATTAGGGATAAGCGACCTCATCACTGAGAGGTCCGCAAGATTTTTGTTGAACTTCTAGGTTGCAAGGATATTGCAAAACTTTTTTGTGTAATGTGTTCACATGGCTTCAATGGTGTGTTTTGTGTATACAATATTATTATACTCAATTCTGAGTAGCTATATGCAGTACTTTTTTTTTGTCTGTAATATACCTCATGTGGTATTTTCCTCCTTTTTTAGCAATTCTGAAAGATTTTTCTGCATTTCGGAACATGCGGTAAAACGTGGAGTAAATGCATAAAGTGTGGTAAAACGTGCGGTATTTCAGTGGTAAGCAGGCGGCACATAAATAAAAATAGTCTTTAATTGTCTTCCAGTAAGGATAATCTTTGGAAGATGTGTTTTTTTTGGGGGGAAGGTGTATTTTATTATGTAGCAACCTATGGAATGTACATTTATAGGCATCTCCTATAAAAAAAAATCCTGTAAATAAATGAAGTTTTATTTCTACTATTCTTTTCTATTACACAGCCTGAATAGGAACTCCACTAAAACAGCAATAGGAACTCCATGAAAAACTGCTAAATGCACACAAATTGACTTTACTACCAGGTACAGGCAGGTCTTAAACTGATCTGTAAATGATGTGCTAACAGTCCCCCTAATTTTTATGATAATAGCAATTTTTGGTAAAATCACATAATTTACCACATGAGGTAATTCATGACAAATCTAGTAGAATCGCTTAATGTCATTACTGCATGTGGTAATGTAACACCTCTATAATGCTTGAACTGCAAAGAAAACCTCCAGACACCAATTAAGTTCTTTTTAAGAAATATCTGTATTAAATCATATGGATAAAAAAAGTTTAGTGACAAAACACATTCATAAACTTCTTAGCAGATGAGTATAGGTAGGCCTCTGTATACATCCGCCTGCTAGGATCAGGGCTAGTTCAGGAAACATATATGTGATACAGTTTATTTGCATGAACTTGCCAGAATTTTCCTCACACAGCGCTTCGCTAGCTGACAGTTCTTCACCACTGTCTTTTTAAAGTGGACCTGAATTCTTGCACAGGACAGAAGGAAACTTAGAGAAATGTCTGGCGGTTACCTAGCAACATCCAGGATAGGACAGAATATGTGAAATTGATGATTGTGAATGATCACTTAACATATAAGAAGCACCGCTGTCTCCTCTGTATTTTGTCTGACAGCTGTTGTCACACAATCTCTTTAGACACTGCACTGCAGTCTTCACTGCTTTTCTTTAATCCTGTCACTTGTTTCTCTGTCTCACTCTTGTATGCTTTGCTGTCCTGCTGTCTCTGTGTCACTGTAATGTCTCTGCTGGTTTCTGTTATCTCTCTCTGTTACAGGTACATTTTAATATCCTTGTCTTTCATTCTTATTGCTTACTGTTTCTCTTCTGGCTTATCTCTCCAGTATTGTTGCTCTTTACTGGCCTGTAGTTGTGAATGATCTCTCTCCTCTCATGTAATGACTCTGCAGCTCTCTCTCTTCCTTATTTTAGTTTTCAGTAGTGCTCACTTGTCTGTGGCTCTGCCTTGCTCAGACTGTCTCACCAATAGCTGGTCTCTTCTTGTCTCTCTCCTATATCTCCTCACAAATCAAGCTTATATCTTGCTGCCTCATCAGCTCAGTCTCCACGGCTACTTGACTCCTCCCCCTCACTAGCCTACAACTGCCAAAAACCTGTTACTTCCACCCTGCACATGCCCAGCTTCTCTCTCCTCTTTCCTGCTCATGGGCTCCCCCTGGCGGCACCTGCAGATTCCCCTTATAGCAGCCCTCCCCACAAAAAGTTAATGCATATTTAACCCTTGGTGTGTGTGTCCGTTGCAATGACACGCACACAGGGTTACATTCACCCCCTTTTTTTAAATTGTAGTCCCTACAATTTTTCTTTTAACTAAAGCACAATGTCAACATATGTTCCAAACTGTTCAGGAAGCGGTGAAGGTAAATTATTTTTCCATTTTGACTCGTGGTCTAGTTCTGTTTATGTAGAACATCTTTGCTATTCCTTCTCTGAATTCCCAAACTCTTTGTCTTGAGCTTCCTTGACGCTTGTAAGTTGTAGGATTTCTGGTGAATGTAGAGTCCTTTTATAGCGCTTGATCCGTTGAGGTTGGGGCAACAGCTGCCAATATGATTCCAACTCCTTTCTTCGAGAAGGCTCCATTTTCCATTGTATCAATCCATCTTCAGTCTTCTCTGAAAGTTGTTTAGGATCAGCCATCTGAGTAGAGTACTGGTTTACTACAGGCTTGTTTTTTCTGCAGGAGTCCAGATAATTTCCTTCTTGCTCATTATTTCCATCTTTCATTGATCTTTTACTATCAAAGAATGTACTGTACAATTTAGGAGGAAGTGAACCCTGGACATGTTTCAATCTAGAATCCTGTTCCAACATTGATGATATAGAACATCTTAGCTCTTCTTTCTCTGATATATCAAAACTCCTAGGTTCTTCTCTCAGTGTTGCAACCTTGATAGGTGGATGTCTAATTGTTGAAGCTCTACAATGATATGGTACACTGGGACACCTCCAGGAGGACTGATGTTCTTCTTCTTGTTGGTCATTGGACATTCCACCATGGGAGCAATTACTTCGACTTCCATACGACTGAAACTGTTTGCATACTGTAGCATATCCACTGCATTGAATTTTAGTACCACCAGGTCCAGTCACATTAGCGGCCTGTTTTCCTTTTCTTCCTTCCACAACATCAAACTGGACGATTGCTCCACTCCTCACACTAAACAGAATTTTCCATGGGTTGTTCTTTTTAATAGCAGTCCAGTGTACAAACAAATCTTCCTTAGTGTCCTTCCGGGTTATAAATCCATAACCTCGTTTCATATTAAACCAACTTACAGTACCCAAGACCTTACTGGCCAAGATATTCTTTTCCATTTTCCATAGATTTTTCTTCCATCTTCTTCTGACTTGTTTTAATGGTTTGGCCATCTGACACCCAACAAAAGTTCCTAAATGATTAACATGGGCCTGCTGGATGTCTTCTGCAGTTCGACACTTACGTACAGGATACCTATCTATGGTTATGTCATTTGGAGATATGCTTCGTGACAGACTCAATTGCTGCTTTAACACAGAAACTTCTTCACTCATAGTTTTCACAATTTCTTTAATTTCTTCTCTTTCCTCTGGAGTTTGTCTACATTTTTGTGATATCCCGAGTCCTAGACAGTTGTTTTTAAGGTGAACCAGTTCCTCCTTTATTTCTTGTATGGACACTCTTAACTCTTTTAGCTCTTTCTCTGTTTGTTCACTCGTATCTTCTTTAGGGAGGTAGGTATTGCTAGATCCAGCCATCTCTCGATGGAGAAAAGACATTTGAAATGGTTCTTCCTCTTGCCCATATTTGATAGCCAAATTCTGCAGCTTAAGGAAATCAAGATCAGGTTTTGTTTCCAATCTTTGCTTCAGGGCTTGACGGACGAAATTGCTTTTGATTCCTAAAACAAATTGATCTCGCAACCAAGTAGTATCATCTGCAGGGTTATTAACTCCATCCACTTCCTCTCTCTTGTGCAGAGCTCCCATCAATTCCTTCAGTGCATTAGCATATTGTGGTAATGTTTCATTTTCTTTTTGATTGCGCTCCAGAAACCTCTTTCTTAATACGTGCGTGTCAGACGGATCACCATACACTTCTTCTAACACCAAAATAATGTCCTCCAGCGGAACAGGAGCTCTCAGATTTGCATTTATCACTGTTCTACGAGCATCTCCTTCTAGGGCAGTTGTCGCTACCTCCATCTGCAGCTCTATGGGCACTTTATAAGCCAGCACAGCACTCTGGATTCTTTCACTCCACTCTCTTAGGATCACATTATAACCATTAAACTTTGGTAAGTACACAGCTAGCATTCCCATGGCAGTCATTGTTAGTGCAGAGGGTACAGCCATGGCCCTTTCTCCAGCTGCTGAAGTGGAAGACTCTGACAGGGGTGAAACCTCCGCTGCATGAGCGTCCATCCTGCCGACTGTACGCCAAATGTAACACCTCTATAATGCTTGAACTGCAAAGAAAACCTCCAGACACCAATTAAGTTCTTTTTAAGAAATATCTGTATTAAATCATATGGATAAAAAAAGTTTAGTGACAAAACACATTCATAAACTTCTTAGCAGATGAGTATAGGTAGGCCTCTGTATACATCCGCCTGCTAGGATCAGGGCTAGTTCAGGAAACATATATGTGATACAGTTTATTTGCATGAACTTGCCAGAATTTTCCTCACACAGCGCTTCGCTAGCTGACAGTTCTTCACCACTGTCTTTTTAAAGTGGACCTGAATTCTTGCACAGGACAGAAGGAAACTTAGAGAAATGTCTGGCGGTTACCTAGCAACATCCAGGATAGGACAGAATATGTGAAATTGATGATTGTGAATGATCACTTAACATATAAGAAGCACCGCTGTCTCCTCTGTATTTTGTCTGACAGCTGTTGTCACACAATCTCTTTAGACACTGCACTGCAGTCTTCACTGCTTTTCTTTAATCCTGTCACTTGTTTCTCTGTCTCACTCTTGTATGCTTTGCTGTCCTGCTGTCTCTGTGTCACTGTAATGTCTCTGCTGGTTTCTGTTATCTCTCTCTGTTACAGGTACATTTTAATATCCTTGTCTTTCATTCTTATTGCTTACTGTTTCTCTTCTGGCTTATCTCTCCAGTATTGTTGCTCTTTACTGGCCTGTAGTTGTGAATGATCTCTCTCCTCTCATGTAATGACTCTGCAGCTCTCTCTCTTCCTTATTTTAGTTTTCAGTAGTGCTCACTTGTCTGTGGCTCTGCCTTGCTCAGACTGTCTCACCAATAGCTGGTCTCTTCTTGTCTCTCTCCTATATCTCCTCACAAATCAAGCTTATATCTTGCTGCCTCATCAGCTCAGTCTCCACGGCTACTTGACTCCTCCCCCTCACTAGCCTACAACTGCCAAAAACCTGTTACTTCCACCCTGCACATGCCCAGCTTCTCTCTCCTCTTTCCTGCTCATGGGCTCCCCCTGGCGGCACCTGCAGATTCCCCTTATAGCAGCCCTCCCCACAAAAAGTTAATGCATATTTAACCCTTGGTGTGTGTGTCCGTTGCAATGACACGCACACAGGGTTACATTCACCCCCTTTTTTTAAATTGTAGTCCCTACAATTTTTCTTTTAACTAAAGCACAATGTCAACATATGTTCCAAACTGTTCAGGAAGCGGTGAAGGTAAATTATTTTTCCATTTTGACTCGTGGTCTAGTTCTGTTTATGTAGAACATCTTTGCTATTCCTTCTCTGAATTCCCAAACTCTTTGTCTTGAGCTTCCTTGACGCTTGTAAGTTGTAGGATTTCTGGTGAATGTAGAGTCCTTTTATAGCGCTTGATCCGTTGAGGTTGGGGCAACAGCTGCCAATATGATTCCAACTCCTTTCTTCGAGAAGGCTCCATTTTCCATTGTATCAATCCATCTTCAGTCTTCTCTGAAAGTTGTTTAGGATCAGCCATCTGAGTAGAGTACTGGTTTACTACAGGCTTGTTTTTTCTGCAGGAGTCCAGATAATTTCCTTCTTGCTCATTATTTCCATCTTTCATTGATCTTTTACTATCAAAGAATGTACTGTACAATTTAGGAGGAAGTGAACCCTGGACATGTTTCAATCTAGAATCCTGTTCCAACATTGATGATATAGAACATCTTAGCTCTTCTTTCTCTGATATATCAAAACTCCTAGGTTCTTCTCTCAGTGTTGCAACCTTGATAGGTGGATGTCTAATTGTTGAAGCTCTACAATGATATGGTACACTGGGACACCTCCAGGAGGACTGATGTTCTTCTTCTTGTTGGTCATTGGACATTCCACCATGGGAGCAATTACTTCGACTTCCATACGACTGAAACTGTTTGCATACTGTAGCATATCCACTGCATTGAATTTTAGTACCACCAGGTCCAGTCACATTAGCGGCCTGTTTTCCTTTTCTTCCTTCCACAACATCAAACTGGACGATTGCTCCACTCCTCACACTAAACAGAATTTTCCATGGGTTGTTCTTTTTAATAGCAGTCCAGTGTACAAACAAATCTTCCTTAGTGTCCTTCCGGGTTATAAATCCATAACCTCGTTTCATATTAAACCAACTTACAGTACCCAAGACCTTACTGGCCAAGATATTCTTTTCCATTTTCCATAGATTTTTCTTCCATCTTCTTCTGACTTGTTTTAATGGTTTGGCCATCTGACACCCAACAAAAGTTCCTAAATGATTAACATGGGCCTGCTGGATGTCTTCTGCAGTTCGACACTTACGTACAGGATACCTATCTATGGTTATGTCATTTGGAGATATGCTTCGTGACAGACTCAATTGCTGCTTTAACACAGAAACTTCTTCACTCATAGTTTTCACAATTTCTTTAATTTCTTCTCTTTCCTCTGGAGTTTGTCTACATTTTTGTGATATCCCGAGTCCTAGACAGTTGTTTTTAAGGTGAACCAGTTCCTCCTTTATTTCTTGTATGGACACTCTTAACTCTTTTAGCTCTTTCTCTGTTTGTTCACTCGTATCTTCTTTAGGGAGGTAGGTATTGCTAGATCCAGCCATCTCTCGATGGAGAAAAGACATTTGAAATGGTTCTTCCTCTTGCCCATATTTGATAGCCAAATTCTGCAGCTTAAGGAAATCAAGATCAGGTTTTGTTTCCAATCTTTGCTTCAGGGCTTGACGGACGAAATTGCTTTTGATTCCTAAAACAAATTGATCTCGCAACCAAGTAGTATCATCTGCAGGGTTATTAACTCCATCCACTTCCTCTCTCTTGTGCAGAGCTCCCATCAATTCCTTCAGTGCATTAGCATATTGTGGTAATGTTTTATTTTCTTTTTGATTGCGCTCCAGAAACCTCTTTCTTAATACGTGCGTGTCAGACGGATCACCATACACTTCTTCTAACACCAAAATAATGTCCTCCAGCGGAACAGGAGCTCTCAGATTTGCATTTATCACTGTTCTACGAGCATCTCCTTCTAGGGCAGTTGTCGCTACCTCCATCTGCAGCTCTATGGGCACTTTATAAGCCAGCACAGCACTCTGGATTCTTTCACTCCACTCTCTTAGGATCACATTATAACCATTAAACTTTGGTAAGTACACAGCTAGCATTCCCATGGCAGTCATTGTTAGTGCAGAGGGTACAGCCATGGCCCTTTCTCCAGCTGCTGAAGTGGAAGACTCTGACAGGGGTGAAACCTCCGCTGCATGAGCGTCCATCCTGCCGACTGTACGCCAAATGTAACACCTCTATAATGCTTGAACTGCAAAGAAAACCTCCAGACACCAATTAAGTTCTTTTTAAGAAATATCTGTATTAAATCATATGGATAAAAAAAGTTTAGTGACAAAACACATTCATAAACTTCTTAGCAGATGAGTATAGGTAGGCCTCTGTATACATCCGCCTGCTAGGATCAGGGCTAGTTCAGGAAACATATATGTGATACAGTTTATTTGCATGAACTTGCCAGAATTTTCCTCACACAGCGCTTCGCTAGCTGACAGTTCTTCACCACTGTCTTTTTAAAGTGGACCTGAATTCTTGCACAGGACAGAAGGAAACTTAGAGAAATGTCTGGCGGTTACCTAGCAACATCCAGGATAGGACAGAATATGTGAAATTGATGATTGTGAATGATCACTTAACATATAAGAAGCACCGCTGTCTCCTCTGTATTTTGTCTGACAGCTGTTGTCACACAATCTCTTTAGACACTGCACTGCAGTCTTCACTGCTTTTCTTTAATCCTGTCACTTGTTTCTCTGTCTCACTCTTGTATGCTTTGCTGTCCTGCTGTCTCTGTGTCACTGTAATGTCTCTGCTGGTTTCTGTTATCTCTCTCTGTTACAGGTACATTTTAATATCCTTGTCTTTCATTCTTATTGCTTACTGTTTCTCTTCTGGCTTATCTCTCCAGTATTGTTGCTCTTTACTGGCCTGTAGTTGTGAATGATCTCTCTCCTCTCATGTAATGACTCTGCAGCTCTCTCTCTTCCTTATTTTAGTTTTCAGTAGTGCTCACTTGTCTGTGGCTCTGCCTTGCTCAGACTGTCTCACCAATAGCTGGTCTCTTCTTGTCTCTCTCCTATATCTCCTCACAAATCAAGCTTATATCTTGCTGCCTCATCAGCTCAGTCTCCACGGCTACTTGACTCCTCCCCCTCACTAGCCTACAACTGCCAAAAACCTGTTACTTCCACCCTGCACATGCCCAGCTTCTCTCTCCTCTTTCCTGCTCATGGGCTCCCCCTGGCGGCACCTGCAGATTCCCCTTATAGCAGCCCTCCCCACAAAAAGTTAATGCATATTTAACCCTTGGTGTGTGTGTCCGTTGCAATGACACGCACACAGGGTTACAGTAAATTAACCTACATGTGGTAATTTGCTTGAAAACCCTACCAGAACTGAGGCCATTTTGTATTTACATAGCTCTAACATCTTGTGCAGTACTTTTAGTGTACATAGTCATGTCATCAACTGTGCTTCAGGGGACTTCACAATCTGATGCCTACCACAGGTAGTCATTATCTTATGTTACTTTTGTAGCCCAGGACCTTTTTTTTTGGAGGGGGGGGGGGTAGAGAGCAATTAACCTGTTTATGTTTATGGAATATAGGATTGGGAGAAACCTGGGGTACCTAAACATATCTCCAATATTGCAAGTGGGAAACCAGTGTCACTGCTCGCTGAACACTTTCAAAAACACCACGATGGGCATTTGGAAGACCTGAGAGCAAAGGTTATACAGGTGGTTAAACCAAGTATGCGCGGAGGGAGTCTGGAGCGAACACTCCTCCAGCGCGAGGCAGCTTGGATGTATAATCTGGGCTCAAGGGCATCCGATGGCCTAAACGTGGATTTCTCATTGAGGAGTTATTTATAAGTTGTGGTCTTACCTCTGAGCAATAACACAGCACTGATTTTTAGCGTTGATGTGCTTTAAGTTTTCCATCTGAAGAAATTAGCCATTCTGCCACTAGATGACAAACTGTATGTAAACAGAGTTATATACACGATCTCCCATAAAGGGAGGAGCGGAAGCTCAGCATAAGATGGGCAGTGCGAAGCACCTCTGGGAAACCACTTCTGCCCGGAGGAAGCTTGGGATTGGTCCAAGCGTAACATGTAGTTGTTTCCCTCCCAGCACCATGTGACAACACCGTCCATACCGACCTGAATCAGCGTGCACGCGGTGGACAGAGCACCCTGGGCCGTAACCTGTTTAGTGCCGATGCGTCGCGGCTTTGAGCCTTGCATCCTGCCTGGTGGATCTAGCAGTACCCAGAGACGAGACACTGAGGCAGTCATTCAGCAGTGGGGTGAGAGACTGCTGTCTGAGAACGACAGCACCGAGTAACATATGGTCACACATGTCACATATGCTCTGTGTGGGCTAACTCAATATATACACCTGGCTCCTGAATATGCAGTGTTGTTGTGGAGATCAAATATCCAAAAGTCCAGACCAGATTAGTAACTGTGATTGAGTTGTGATAGGACAGTTCGATGGAACAGTGTGATCCCTGCCTGCACGCCGGTGTTTAATGGTACTGCAGTTTTGGACTGGGACCAATTTATGTGGTGCTTGAAGCATTTGTATATTACATCTAGACCTTTATTGCAATCATTTGCTTGGTGCAGAGAGTACAAGTTACGTTATCTGAATTATTAAGATGATATGTCCCTGGACTGTTGCTCTAAGCTAATAGGTTGAGTCTAGTGATCCTCTGTGAGCAGTTAGCTGCAGGTGGTGTGTCAATGGCATGGAGTGTGGGCCGGTCAAGATGTTTTGACAGATCTGTCAGTTGTTTTTACTAGATGCTCATTTGAGTATGCACTTTAACTTTTTTCTAATGCACAAAAAATAGTGACCACACAGTGAGTCTTTTTTGGACATACACGCTTATTGAGTCCTTTGTTTCCCATTTTGCTTATTGTTGTACCTGGAGGAAACCCACACATACACACAAACGAATACAATCTCCATGCAGATATGGAGCAATTTTTTTCCTCAGTTCCAAAAATTACATTTTGTACATGTACATGAGCACATGTATGTGATTGATGTGGAGTCGACCAAGGAAACGAGTACGAGAATAGGACCAGAAAAACACAAAAGGAAAAAACACCAGGAGCCAATAGTGCATTATGTATATACACCAAGATACATATATGCTAAATAATACACTTACAAATTTCTAGGGATAAGAGCTACTCAAAATATAAGTAAAAACCATCAAAAAGTGCCTTTTAGCTTAAATAGAGTAGATTTGAGTATCTCAATTCTACTACATTTCAGCTAAAAGGCACTTTTTGATGTTTTTTATTGACCTGAAAAAGCAGAAGATACCTGAGAAACACGCCTGAACCTTTTGGGCAATAAACTCCTGAAAATCTTAATTGAGGTTTTGATTGCTACATGTGCTACTTCACCACAGGTTTAATGCTTAACATTGTTTTAGTTGTTTTCTACCTTTTGGGCGTCTCCACCGTTTCACGTTTATACACACTAATTTGCCCAAGACATCTTGAATGCCACCTGAAAGTCTGACACTAACTACCCCAAAAAATTAGAGCCAAACAGCATCAACTGACATTTGCTGGAATCACCATAACATATTAACAAAGCTCTGTGTATTTTTCTTTCCCACTTTCAAACATTTGAATCTTGCATTGTAAACATACATATGATTGCTACTTTTCTGCATGATTACACAAATTCCACCAAGAATTCTTACACTAACTAGTGGAAAAATTAGACCCAATAATTTGGCAGCTTTATCACACACAGATTACTTTCACACTCAGGTTACTCTGTGTAGGAAAAATACAATACCCTAACAAATGAATGAATGTACATTTAGGCACACTAAAAAGGGTATTTTTACCTGGGTGCCTGAACAGTTGAAAATGGCACAGGCAGTGTCCTGTTTTAAAGGGCAAAGCACCTGCTATTTGTAGCCTCAGTTTGCATAGTTGGCAGGCCAAGGGGGGAGGGGGGTTAAGGTTAGTTGCCCACCAGGAGGGGATAAGATTTAGGCACCTCTTGGGAGAGGGGTTTAAGTGCTAGGCACCACCATGGGAGTGTTCTGTGTGAGAGTAGGGAGAAGCTAGATCATAGTAAAATATCCATAAATATTATCAATATTTTACTATATGAATGAAGTAGTAGAATATTGGTAAATCTGCCAATATTCTACTGCTGCTATCATGTGCCTTATTAAACAAATGCCTTTATATGCTTTTTATCTGATTCCCAGCCCATATCCTGTGTGGGTGGGTGAGTGAACAGACAGAAGAAGTGGAACAGGGTGCTGGCTGGGGCATAGCAGTACCAGCACTGTTATAGTGGAATGTCTTGGAGTGCAGTTCTGCAGGATAATTGGTTTACAAAAAACATTTTTAGGACTCTCATACTGCCCGGCATGATGACGCGTAATGTGTGCGGCAAGGCCACACACAGGTGAATTCAGGACAAAGTTGGCAATTAACAGAGGTGCCAGCTGGACTGGGAGAGAAGCCAGGAGGACACCGGGGGACCTACAGGGCTAAGGGGGGCTAGAGGAAGCCCTGGGTAAGTGCAAATTGTAATTTTAAGTAGAGCTCATGGTTCCTTTAAAACTGGCTTTGGGGGCATAAAGAGAAAATTGGCATATTCAGGTGTGATCATGGGACACCACAGTTGCTCATCACAGTTGGCGGCGGCAAAGTGGACACCGAAAGGACCGCAATACGCCCATGCCGGGGGAGCAATCGCGTCATTGATGAGGCGCGCTTCCCCCGGCAACTGGCTCCGCCCACCCGCGTCGACAACCCGCCGTCCGTTCGAAAGCGCCAGCGGGTTGTTAACCCCACGATCGCCGCTACAAAGTGTATAATACACTTTGTAATGTATACAAAGTGTATTATACAGGCTGCCTCCTGCCCTGGTGGTCCCAGTGTCCGAGGGACCACCAGGGCAGGCTGCAGCCACCCTAGTCTGCACCCAATCACACTGATCTCCCTGCCCCGTGCCCCCTGATCTTCCACAGCACCCCTCAGACCCCCCCCCTGCCCACCTCCCAGACCACTGTTTACACCCAATCACTCCCCTAATCACCCATCAATCACTCCCTGTCACTATCTGTTAACGCTATTTTTTTATTAGGTCCCTAACTGGGGACTCCTGATCACCCCCTCACCACTCAGATTCTCCCCAGACCCCCCCCCCCCCCGTGTACTGTATGCATCTATCCCCCCTGATCACCTGTCAATCACTTGTCAATCACCCATCAATCACCCCCTGTCACTGCCACCCATCAATCAGCCCCTAACCTGCCCCTAGCGGGCAATCTGATCACCCACCCACACCATTAGATCGCCCGCAAACCCGCCGTCAGATCACCTCCCAAGTGCATTGTTTACATATGTTCTCTCCTCTAAACACCCACTAATTACCCATCAATCACCCCCTATCACCACCTGTCACTGTTACCCATCAGATCAGACCCTAATCTGCCCCTTACGGGCACCCAATCACCCGCCCACACGCTCAGATTGCCCTCAGACTCCCCTCCTTATCAATTTGCCAGTGCATTATTTACATCTGTTCTTCCCTGTAATAACCCACTGATCACCTATCAATCACCCATCAATCACCCCCTGTCACTGCCACCCATCAATCACCCCCTGTCACTGCCACCCATCAATCAGCCCCTAACCTGCCCCTAGCGGGCAATCTGATCACCCACCCACACCATTAGATCGCCCGCAAACCCGCCGTCAGATCACCTCCCAAGTGCATTGTTTACATATGTTCTCTCCTCTAAACACCCACTAATTACCCATCAATCACCCCCTGTCACCACCTGTCACTGTTACCCATCAGATCAGACCCTAATCTGCCTCTTACGGGCACCCAATCACCCGCCCACACGCTCAGATTGCCCTCAGACCCCCCTCCTTATCAATTTGCCAGTGCATTATTTACATCTGTTTTTCCCTGTAATAACCCACTGATCACCTATCAATCACCCATCAATCACCCCCTGTCACTGCCACCCATCAATCACCCCCTGTCACTGCCGCCCATCAATCAGCCCCTAACCTGCCCCTTGCGGGCAATCTGATCACCCACTCACACCATCAGATTGCCTGCAGACCCGCCGTCAGATCACCTCCCAAGTGCGATGTTTACATCTGTTCTCTCCTCTAAACACCCACTAATTACCCATCAATCACCCCCTGTCACCACCTGTCACTGTTACCCATCAGATCAGACCCTAATCTGCCCCTTACGGGCACCCAATCACCCGCCCACACGCTCAGATTGCCCTCAGACCCCCCTCCTTATCAATTTGCCAGTGCATTATTTACATCTGTTCTTCCCTGTAATAACCCACTGATCACCTATCAATCACCCATCAATCACCCCCTGTCACTGCCACCCATAAATCACCCCCTGTCACTGCCACCCATCAATCAGCCCCTAACCTGCCCCTTGCGGTCAATCTGATCACCCACTCACACCATCAGATCGCCTGCAGACCCGCCGTCAGATCACCTCCCAAGTGCGATGTTTACATCTGTTCTCTCCTCTAAACACCCACTAATTACCCATCAATCACCCCCTGTCACCACCTGTCACTGTTACCCATCAGATTAGACCCTAATCTGCCCCTTGCGGGCACCCAATCACCCGCCCACACACTCAGATTGCCCTCAGACCCCACCTTATCAATCCGCCAGTGCATTATTTACATCTGTTCTTCCCTGTAATAACCCACTGATCACCTGTCGATCAGCTGTCAATCACCTATCAATCACCCATTAATCGCCCCCTCTCACTGCCACCCATCAATCACCCCTGTCACTGCCACCCATCAATCAGCCCCTAACCTGCCCCTTGCGGGCAATCATCAGATTGCCTGCATACCCGCCGTCAGATCACCTCCCAAGTGCATTGTTTACATCTGTTCTCTACTCTAAACACCCACTAATTACCCATCAATCACCCCCTGTCACCACCTGTCACTGCTACCCATCATATTAGACCCTTATCTGCCCCTAGGGCACCCAATCACCCGCCCACACCCTCAGAATGCCCTCAGACCCCAGCCCTGATCACCTCACCAGTGCATTGCTTGCATCTATTCCCCCCACTAATCACACCTTGAGACACCCATCAATCACCTCCTGTCACCACCTGTCACCCCCTAGTACACCTACCCATCAGATCAGGCCCTAATTTGCCCCGTGTGGGCTCCTGATCACTTCGCCAAGCCCTCAGATCCCCCTCAGACCCCCTTCCGATCACCTCCCCAGTGCATTGATTGCATCTATTTTCCCCTCTAAACACCCCCTGAGACACCTATCAATCACCTCCTGTCACCCCCCTAGCACTCCTATCCATCAGATCAGGCCCAATACAACCTGTCATCTATTAGGCGACCCTGCTTATGACCGGTTCCCCAAAATCCGCCCCCTCATAGACCACTTGTCATCAAAATTTGCAGATGCTTATACCCCTGAACAGTCATTTTGAGAAATTTGGTTTCCAGACTACTTACGGTTTTGGGCCCGTAAAATGCCAGAGCAGTATAGGAACCCCACAAGTGACCCCTTTTTAGAAAAAAGACAACCAAGGTATTCTGTTAGGTGTATGACGAGTTCATAGAAGATTTTATTTTTTGTCAAAAGTTAGCGGAAATTGATGTTTATTGTTTTTTCACAAAGTGTCATTTTTCACTAACTTCTGACAAAAAATAAAATCTTCTATGAACTTACCATACACCTAACGGAATACCTTGGGGTGTCTTCTTTCTAAAATGGGGTCACTTGTGCTATTCCTATACTGCCCTGGCATTTTAGGGGCCCTAAACCGTGAGGAGTAGTCTAGAAAACAAACGCCTCAAAATGACCTGTGAATAGGACGTTGGGCCCCTTAGCGCACCTAGGCTGCAAAAAAGTGTCACACATGTGGTATCGCCGTACTCAAAAGAAGTAGTATAATGTGTTTTGGGGTGTATTTTTACACATACCCATGCTGGGTGGGAGAAATCTCTCTGTAAATGGACAATTGTGTATAAAAAAAATCAAAAAATTGTCATTTACAGAGATATTTCTCCCACCCAGCATGGGTATATATAAAAATACACCACACAACACATTATACTACTTCTTCTGAGCACGACAGTACCACATGTGTGGCACTTTTTTGCACCCTAAGTGCGCTAAGGGGCCAAAAGTCCAATGAGTACCTTTAGGATTTCACAGGTCATTTTGCGACATTTGGTTTCAAGACTACTCCTCACGGGTTAGGGCCCCTAAAATGCCAGGGCAGTATAGGAACCCCACAAATGACCCCATTTTAGAAAGAAGACACCCAAAGGTATTCCGTCAGGAGTATGGTGAGTTCATAGAAGATTTATTTTTTTGTCACAAGTTAGCAGAAAATGACACTTTGTGAAAAAAAACAATTAAAATCAATTTCCGCTTACTTGTGACAAAAAATAAAATCTTCTATGAACTCACCATACTCCTAACAGAATACCTTGGGATGTCTTCTTTCTAAAATGGGGTCATTTGTGGGGTCCCTATACTGCCCTGGCATTTTAGGGGCCCTAAACCGTGAAAAGTAGTCTAGAATCCAAATGCCTCAATATGACCTGTGAATAGGACGTTAGGCCCCTTAGCGCACCTAGGTTGCAAAAAAGTGTCACACATGTGGTATCGCCGTACTCAGAAGAAGTAGTATAATGTGTTTTGGGGTGTATTTTTGCACATATCCATGCTGGGTTGGAGAAATCTCTCTGTAAATGGACAATTGTGTGTAAAACAAATCAAAAAATTGTCATTTACAGAGATATTTCTTCCACCCACCATGTGTATGTGTAAAAATACACCACAAAACACATTATACTACTTCTCCTGAGTACAGCGGTACCACATGTGTGGCACTTTTTTGCACCCTAAGTGCGCTAAGGGGCCCAAAGTCCAATGAGTACCTTTAGGATTTCACAGGTCATTTTGCGACATTTGGTTTCAAGACTACTCCTCACGGTTTAGGGCCCCTAAAATGCCAGGGCAGTATAGGAACCCCACAAATGACCCCATTTTAGAAAGAAGACACCCCAAGGTATTCCGTTAGGAGTATGGTGAGTTCATAGAAGATTTTATTTTTGTCACAAGTTAGCGGAAAATGACACTTCGTGAAAAAAAACAATTAAAATCAATTTCCGCTTACTTGTGACAAAAAATAAAATCTTCTATGAACTCACCATACTCCTAACGGAATACCTTGGGGTGTCTTCTTTCTAAAATGGGGTCATTTGTGGGGTCCCTATACTGCCCTGGCATTTTAGGGGCCCTAAACCGTGAAAAGTAGTCTAGAATCCAAATGCCTCAATATGACCTGTGAATAGGACGTTAGGCCCCTTAGCGCACCTAGGTTGCAAAAAAGTGTCACACATGTGGTATCGCCGTACTCAGAAGAAGTAGTATATTGTGTTTTGGGGTGTATTTTTGCACATATCCATGCTGGGTTGGAGAAATCTCTCTGTAAATGGACAATTGTGTGTAAAACAAATCAAAAAATTGTCATTTACAGAGATATTTCTTCCACCCACCATGTGTATGTGTAAAAATACACCACAAAACACATTATACTACTTCTCCTGAGTACAGCGGTACCACATGTGTGGCACTTTTTTGCACCCTAAGTGCGCTAAGGGGCCCAAAGTCCAATGAGTACCTTTAGGATTTCACAGGTCATTTTGCGACATTTGGTTTCAAGACTACTCCTCACGGTTTAGGGCCCCTAAAATGCCAGGGCAGTATAGGAACCCCACAAATGACCCCATTTTAGAAAGAAGACACCCCAAGGTATTCCGTTAGGAGTATGGTGAGTTCATAGAAGATTTTATTTTTGTCACAAGTTAGCGGAAAATGACACTTTGTGAAAAAAAACAATTAAAATCAATTTCCGCTTACTTGTGACAAAAAATACCCATGCTGAGTGGGAGAAATATCTCTGCAAATGGACAATAGTGTGTAAAAAAAATCAAAAAATTGTCACTTACAGAGATATTTCTCCCACCCAGCATGGGTATGTGTAAAAATACACCCCAAAACACATTATACTACTTCTCCTGAGTATGGCAATAGCACATGTGTGGCACTTTTTTGCAGCCTAACTGCGCTAAGAGGCCCAAAGTCCAATGAGCATCTTTAGGCTTTACAGGATTGCTTACAATTTACCACCCCCAAAATGCCAGGACAGTAAACACACCCCGCAAATGACCCCATTTTGGAAAGTAGACACTTCAATGTATTCAGAGAGGAGCATAGTGAGTCCAGGCAGATTTCATTTTTTTTTTCCGCAAGTTAGAAGAAATGGAAACTTTTCTTTTTTTTGTCACAAAGTGTCATTTTCCGCTAACTTGTGACAAAAAATAAGATCTTCTATGAACTCACCATGCCTCTCAGTGAATACTTTGGGATGTCTTCTTTCCAAAATGGGGTCATTTGGGGGGTATTTATACTATCCTGGAATTTTAGCCCCTCATGAAACATGACAGGTGGTCAGAAAAGTCAGAGATGCTTCAAAATGGGAAAATTCACTTTTGGCACCATAGTTTGTAAACGCTATAACTTTTACCCAAACCAATAAATATACACTGAATGGATTTTTTTTTATCAAAGACATGTAGCAGAATAACTTATCTCAAATATATAGGAAATTTTACTTTATTTGAAAAATGTCAGCACAGAAAGTTAAAAAAGTAAATTTTTTGACAAAATTCATGTCTTTTTTGATGAATATAATAAAAAGTAAAACTAGCAGCAGCAATCAAAAAGCACCAACAGAAAGCTGTATTAGTGACAAGAAAAGGAGGTAAAAATCATTTAGGTGGTAGGTTGTATGACCGAGCAATAAACCGTGAAAGCTGCAGTGGTCTGAATGGAGAAAAAGGCTCTGGTCCTTAAGGGGTAGAAAGACTGTGGTCCTCAAGTGGTAAAGCTGAATTAGCGCGATTACCTTCTGTTAGGCAAATTACACTCTTTCTTTCTTTTCGGTCTCTTTTATCCCCTACTTTCCTGTAGTGTAGTGCCCAATGCTGTATCACATGATCTAGATGTGAACTCACAAGTTGTTTTTTTTTATATTCTTTTACTAAGGGAGTAGTATACTAGAACCTTGTTATTTTATTTCTTCTTTTGTGTACCTCAGAATTGTATTTTCTTTAGCTAATGTTTGGCATGCATATGCTTGCTTAAGTTGTCACCACTAAGTATTATCTAGTCTTTCTCCAAGTTGGATGTTCCCAACCATGTGCCATTTAGTTTATGTGCTGCATTGCTAATGGCACATCTAATATGCATCTCATTTATCAACATTACATTTTATCTACCCTATCCCTGTCCAGGTAGCCATGCTGTTTTTCAAGATACTTCTGTAGGATATGTAGTGTTGGTAACTTAATGTAAGTTTTTTTTCCTAATTGGGTCACTGTAGCTTTAAGGGCTCGCTGCAGGGCCGCACAACTCAGCACACAAGTGACCCCCCCCCTTTCTCCCCACCAACAGAGCTCTCTGTTGGTGGGGTCTGATCTCTCCCCAGATGATTTTTTTAATATATATATATATATATATATATATATATATATATATATATATATTTATAAATTTCACTTTTTTTATTTATTTATTTTTTATTTATTTTATATCTTTCCCTCCCTCCCCCCACCAGCCAATCAGCATGATCGTCTGTCATAGGCTTCAGCAAATGACAGCGGATCACTTTTCTGCCTGCCAGGGGGACAGCCGTGTCACACGTAGACTGTAGATTGCAGCGCTGTACAATGTTAATAGACGTTCGCCACTGGGAGACTGAAGGCAGAGTGGAGCTCCGTCATTCATCATCAGCGCGGACAACCTCCTGCAATCCCCGCCCGCAGCTATTCACACCAATCGGCGAGGAGCGGTCCTGGGGCTGCAGCCGCATTTACGCTAATCGGCGTGGAGAAGTCAGCTGGGGGTTAAAGAGAATATGAAAATTATCTCCTAGTAGAAAAGTGTATTATGGGCCCTGGTCTATCCATCTTAGGTGAATCATCCACAATTAAAGGGAACCGGAGACATTGGGGGAAAGCTTTTATACATACCTGGGGCTTCCTCCAGCCCCATACGCACGGATCGCTCCCACGTCCCTGTCTTCCGCTGCCTGTAACCACCAATACCGGGTCTCGTCATTACCAAGTGTCCGCATCACAGGGGCTCCCTCCATATACTTACGCGTGCGGCTGCATACTGCGCAGCTGCATGCACAAGGGTATGGAGGGAGCCCCTGTGATGCGGACAATTGGCCGCGTCCGCCGGAAGTGACGGGACCCGGTACCAGCGATAGAGACAGGCTTATGGGGCTGGAGGAAGCCCCAGGCATCTATAAAACTGTTTCCTATTTTTTATTCGGCTTCCTCTCTGGTTCCCTTTAAGTTTTTTGCCAAATCTTTAAGAAGTATTATATTCTTAAACTTATTTTTCTTTTTCCCCCCTTCTAAATGAGTCCATGATATATTTGAGCCTGCAGAAATAGTTTTAAAAGGAGACCCTTCATTAATCTTTTCACTGGGCACCATACACCATCCGCAATGGGAGCTCAGCATAGCAATCACAGATGGGTAAACTGTGAACACATTAGTGCTTGTTGGTCTCATCTCACTAAAGGAATTTCTTGTTTGACTTGTGCTGTTTATAATCATCTCCATTTACTTCCCAGCTTGCATGTGTGCATGACTTTGCTACTGATTTAATCTAGCTATTTCTGGCTAGCTGTTTACTATTCATCTGCTAACTTGCACATGGAATTCCTCCTCTGCACATTCTGCACCTTATCTGTATGGTGTCAGCTGCCTTTTCCAGTTTCATATTTCTTTGCGTTTGTTCACAAATTCTGTTGACTTTAGCAATATAGTAGATATCCATAGAGCTTTGTTTTTAGAGGTGAATTATAAGATATTTTGTGTTTTTAAATGTTTTTTTATTTCTTTGGGGAAAGACTTCTTTGCACCTTTTCTGTAGTAATATTTTGATAACAATACAGATGACATTTTTTTTTATTTAATCTTCATTGGGCAGATCTAAACTCAGCAGCTTGATTTTATTGAGACAGGTGTATTTTCTTATTAGTGATGGCTCGAACCTCAGAACCTTGAACACGAATTTTCGTAAAAGTTTGCGAACAGACTGTTCGCAGCAGGCACCATAGACTTTAATGGCAGGCAAATGGCCGCCGACTTTAGTGGTTAATAGCAAAGCATTCTACATAGTAGAAACACCAATCGATTTTAGAATTTCAAAGGAAAATAGTATACATTTAAATACGGTAAATGATAGTTCTTAAGAAAACAATGCCTGCTGACTTTAGCAGCTAATAGCAAAGGCCCCTTACATCCTAGCAACACCAAATTTGCAGGATATGTTAATAGATTAAGATAGCGGGAAACAAAATATTTAAAAAAAGTAAACATTTTTATTTATTTTTATGTGCTGAGTGTGGGAAATCTGAAAAAAAAGACGTGCGGTTCCCCCCTCCCGAGCCTCTTTAACCCCTTGTCCCCATGCAGGCTGGGATAGCCAGAATGCAGAGCCCAAGCCAATTGGGGCTTCGCTCCCTGAGCTATACCAGCCCGCATGTTCCATGGTATGGGGGGCTCCGGGGAAGAGGGGTGGCCAAGCCTTCCCCTCTCCCCCAAGCCCTTGGACAAGGGGCTCTTCCCCACCTCCAGTGCCCTAGGAGGAGGTGGGGGTTACTTCTCCCTGGGGGGTTCATGGTAGAATCTGGGAATCCTCTTTAAGAAGGGGACCCCAGATGCCCACCCCCCTTCCAGGAGAAATGATTATAGGGGTACAAAGTACCTCTTACCAATTTCCATGAAGGGTTAAATGAAATAAAAACACAACGACGAGAAAAGTCCTGTAATGTTCTTAATTATTATTATTATTATTATTTAGTATTTATATAGCGCCGACATATTACGCAGCACTGTACAATGTATATATATATATCTTGTCACTAACTGTCCCTCAAAGGAGTTAATTAACCAGAAATACTTCGCCCCACCTCCTCCTGGGGCACCGGAGGTGGGGAAGAGACCCTTGTCCATGGATTGGACAAGGGCTCAGGGGGAGAGGGGAAGGCTTGGCCACCCCTCTCCCCTGGAGCCCCCCATACTATGGATCATGCGGGCTGGTATAGCTCAGCGTGCGAAACCCCAGTCGGCCGGGTCTCCGTATTCTGGCTAACCCAGCCTGCATGGGGACAAGGGGTTAAAGAGGCTCGGTAAGGGGATCCCACATAATTTATTTTTCAGATTTCCCACACTCAGAACATAAAAAATAAATGAAATGTTTATTTTTTTTAAATATTGTTTCCCACTATCTTTTTAACATATCCTGCAAATTTGGTGTTGCTAGGATGTAAAGGGCCTTTGCTCTTAACTGCTAAAGTTGGAGGGAATTGTTTCCCGCATTTAAATGTATACTATTTGACTTTGAATTTTTAAAATCAATTTTCTCAGAAAGTGTAAGGTCTTTTTGATTAAAAAATTCCTCTTGTTCTCACTTTTCTTCTTACTATTCCCTGCATATCTGGTGTTTCTGACTTTTAAGGTGGCTTTGCTATTAATTGCTAAAGTTGGCGGTGGTTGGAACATATCCCACACTCAGAACAAGATCTTTAAAATTGATTTTCTCAAAAACTACAAGGTCTTTTTTTTTTTAAATTCCACTTGTTTTCCTCTTGTAGTCACTGTCTCCCTCCACCTACTGCAAATTTGGTGTTTCTGGCATTTAAGGGGGCTTTGCTATTAACCACTAAAGTCGGCGGCGGTTGAAACATTTCCCACACTCAGAACGAGATCTTTAAAAATGATTTTTTCAAAAACTATAAGGTCTTTTTGTGGTCAAGGAAGAAAATTCACAGACTCCGGCACTCTATAGGATAACTTCTGTTTATTGAAGCCACACAGCAACAGATACAACAGATGCCCCTTCTGTCTACAGCTGTTTCACGTGAGTTTCACGCCTCTTCAGGACACGTAGGGCCTTTTTGAATTTGTTTTTTTTTACTCTTGTAGTCACTGACCCCCTCCACATACCCTGCAAATTTGGTGTTTCTGGCATTTAAGGGGGCTTTGCTATTAACCGCTAAAGTCAGCGGCGGTTGAAACATTTCCCACTCAGAACGAGATATTTAAAATTGATTTTCTCAAAAACTATAAAATCTTTTTGAAAAAAAAAATTATTTGTGTAGTCACTGTCCCCCTCCACATACCCTGCAAATTTGGTGTTTCTGGTGTTTAAGGGGGCTTTGCTATTAACCGCTAAAGTCGGCGGCAGTTGAAACATTTCCCACACTCAGAAAGAGAGCTTTACAATTGATTTTCTCAAAAACTATGAGATCTTTTTTTTAAAAAAAATCTTTCTTCTTGTAGTCACTGTCCCCCTCCACATACTCTGCAAATTTAGTGTTTCTGGCATTTAAGGGAGCTTTGCTATTAACCGCTAAAATTGGCAGGCATTTAATTTTCCCACGGTCAGAAGGAGAACTTTAAAATCAATTTTCTCAAAAACTATAAGGTGTTTTTGAAAAAAGTGGTGTTTATAGCATGTAAGGAGGCTTAGCCATTAACCATTAAAGTCTGCACCATTAAAGTCTATGGGAAAAATGCGAACGCAAACTTTTTTGAAAATAATTTGCATTTCGCCGCGGACACGAACAGCTGAAGTTTGCGCAAACTACCCGCCGGGCGAACTGTTCGGGCCATCTCTATTTCTTACAGTGAACAAATTCTGAAAAATCAAATGCTGCCCCCTAACTGTCCCAGGTGTTCAACTTATGGCTTTTTCATGTTAATGTTTTCTCAATAAACCTGGACTGCACTTTCTGTCCAAAATTCAGCATGCGTGAGGCTCATACAGTGATAGTGGGCTCTATTCACAAAGGGTTAGTTTGGTAAAATAATTTTCTTTTTTTTCCAAATTCACGAAAGTTTTCCCTCATGATTTATAAGTTTGGTAATTTACCGAACAAACATGCCTCAGTTCACTCATCCCTGCTGTGTAAGTGTCACTTACCAGTGTGGAGCAGGTCAGTGGGCAGGCAGAGGAGCTGTGTGTATGCCTCTGACGTTTTCCCTGCAGTGCATCCCTGTCATCCCTTTAGATCTGCTGCAGCCACCAGGAGGAGCTCTTCTGTATGCTACAATACAAATATGCACATCTAAAGGGATGCAGGGATGCCTTTGAAAATTCCTCTGCTTTGATATAGTGAAAGACCCACCCGATACCCCATCGCATCCAATCAAAGTGAGGAGCAGGCTGTGTGGCTTTCTCTATTGGCTGCCTGGCTCTCCCCAAAGGCTATTTGTCAAATCTACTGCACAGACACAGCATGGGGAGAGCAAGTTATCGGCTGCTGTGAGCTGGAGAAAATTACTGAACACTTTTACCCAGTAAACTTAATGCAAAAATCTTTGTGAATTGACATTTCTTGAGGCAATTACCGCACAAGTCAGCAATTTACTTCACTAGTCCGTGATAGATATTTTCTGTGTGGTGATAGGTTTAGTGAATTGTAATGTGGGAAGGTGATCGGTAAAATCAGCTGTTTTCAGCATTGCCGAATGTGGTAATGCTTTGTGAATTGAGCCCAATGGGCCAGATTGTGGATTTAAAAAATAAATAACTGCCATGTAAAAACAATTTAGGAATTTGTAAAGAGATTTCTAGCCACTACTATGGAACTTTAATGTTTCAGTCATATGCACTACATGCTCCCACAAGTCTTTTAGCGTCTTTATCCACTATGGAGGGTGGTACGAGCCAGCAAAGATTATCCCCTTGTATAATGCTAAATTGCATATATTTAGCATTTTGGCAATTTTGGCATATGTAGGAATGCTGAAGCACTCATGTCACCATGTAAAAAACAAGGCTTTTCTCCTAAAGTTCGGAATGCACACAAAGAGGTAGAAATAATGTAATGAGTAGCTTCTAGTGCTTTTTGGTCACCCTTCTAACAATGGTATCAGAAAATAGCCGCTGTCACTCAGGTCAATAGGTAAATAGGGTCTTCACTAGTTAAATAAGAGTCAGTAAACCATGCAACGCTTCCTAATTTCATTATTCTTGTTAATGCTGCTAAAAGTCTTCAGGCTCAATCACATGAACTCTTCTTGCTCCAATTTTTCTCTCACCTTGACTGAAGAATTTGTCAACTCACTAGCAGCTACCATCTCTGTGTTAATTGCAGGTAGCATTGTTTGTGCTTTTTGAGCTCTAGAGATCAGCTGTGATAATCCTGCCTGTGCTGTATCCTATAGGCTCAGAACGGTATGGTGGCAAACAGCTTGTGGAAATTGGTTGTGGAACTTTCAAACATGCTTTGTTAATTGCTCTGGCTAGAACTACACTTTTTAATGTCTAAGGCTTGCACAGTTTCATGTGTTTTCCAGTGGGTCAGATTGTGGTTCTTACTGTGCAAAATGCCAAGGGAGTCCATGGTCTTCTGTATGATATCTGGCCTGGGCAGGATGTACTTGTGTCTTACCCAAGAATTTAAGGTATAGTGTGCAGAAAAAGCTGAATTTTTCTGATCTGTAATCCTATAATCTGCAATCCTATATTTTAGTAATTTAGGGTCCCAGGCCCATATGCAATTCACTTTTTCACCTGACTTTTCTCCCAGGAGATATTTTTTCATCTTCGATTTAAAATAACTTTTCAATGAAAAAAGTACCAAAAAGTAGGTAAAATAGTACTATCAAAATTAGTTTGAGTATTTCCTTGCTTTCTGGTGGCTTAAAAGGCATTTTATTGACAAGTTTAAAAATATCACCGAGAAGAAAACACAGGTGAAAAAATGAATTGCATATGGGCCCCAGTGTCTTATAGTGCATACACATGCCTGTCCAGCATTTGTGTCATTCACTAGGATGGAACTCGGTCTTGCAGGTGACACTAAAGGGCTTCAGTGCTTTAGAGATGCATTGCTATGGGAAGTGTGAAGTGTTCTAGGTCTAAGAAAAAGAGATGAACATCGCCCAAAATGACAGAGCAGCTATACAGGTGGATACAATACAATACAATACAATACAATATTATACAATACCATTTTTTAAATGCTTTTCTCCCATATGACTCAAAAGCGTAAATATGTTTCTGATCAATACATGATTGCTGGTTGGACTTAGTGTTGGGCGAACACCTAGATGTTCGGGTTCGTGAACGTTCGCCGAACATCGCCGCGATGTTCGGGTGTTCGCGCCGAACTCCGAACATAATGGAAGTCAATGGGGACCCAAACTTTCGTGCTTTGTAAAGCTTCCTTACATGCTACATACCCCAAATTTGCAGGGTATGTGCACCTTGGGAGTGGGTACAAGAGAAAAAAAAATATTTGAAAAAGAGCTTATAGTTTTTGAGAAAATTGATTGTAAAGTTTCAAAGGAAAAACTGTCTTTTAAATGTGGAAAATGTCATGTTTCTTTTCACAGGTAACATGCTTTTTGTCACCATGCAGTCATAAATGTAATACAGAGAAGAGGTTCCAGGAAAAGGGACCGGTAATGCTAACCCAGCACAAGCAGCAGAACACGTGATGGAACAGGAGGAGGCGCAGAAGGAGAAGGCCACGCTTTTTGAGACACAACATCCCAGGCCTTGCATGAGGACAAATAGCGTGCGGATATAGCAATGCTTTTTGCCGCCATGCAGTCATAAATGTAATAAAGATGAGAGGTTCAATAAACAGGGACCGGCAACGCTAACCCAGCAGCAGCAGCAGCAGCAGCACATGTGATGGAACAGGAGGAGGCGCAGGAGGAGAAGGCCACGCTTTTTGAGACGCAACCCAGGCCTTGCATGAGGACAAAAAGCGTGCGGATATAGCAATGCTTTTTGCCGCCATGCAGTCATAAATGTAATAAAGATGAGAGGTTCAATAAACAGGGACCGGAAACGCTAACCCAGGCCAGCAGCAGCAGCAGCACACGTGATGGAACAGGAGGAGGCGCAGGAGGAGAAGGCCACGGTTTTTGAGACACAACATCCCAGGCCTTGCATGAGGACAAATAGCGTGCGGATATAGCAATAATTTTTGCCGCCATGCAGTCAAAAATGTAATAAAGATGAGAGGTTCAATAAACAGGGACCGGCAACGCTAACCCAGCAGCAGCAGCAGCAGCACACGTGATGGAACAGGAGGAGGTGCAGGAGGAGAAGGCTACGCTTTTTGAGACACAACATCCCAGGCCTTGCATGAGGACAAATAGCGTGCGGATATAGCAATGCTTTTTGCCGCCATGCAGTCATAAATGTAATAAAGATGAGAGGTTCAATAAACAGGGACCGGCAACGCTAACCCAGCAGCAGCAGCAGCACACGTGATGGAACAGGAGGAGGCGCAGGAGGAGAAGGCCACGCTTTTTGAGACACAACATCCCAGGCCTTGCATGAGGACAAAAAGCGTGCGGATATAGCAATGCTTTTTGCTGCCATGCAGTCATAAATGTAATAAAGAAGAGAGGTTCAATAAACAGGGACTGGAAACGCTAACCCAGCAGCAGCACACGTGATGGAACAAGAGGAGGCGCAGGAGGAGAAGGCCACACTTTTTGAGACACAACATCCCAGGCCTTGCATGAGGACAAATAGCGTGCGGATATAGCAATGCTTTTTGCCACCATGCAGTCATAAATGTAATAAAGATGAGAGGTTCAATAAACAGGGACCGGCAACGCTAACCCAGCAGCAGCAGCAGCAGCAGCACACGTGATGGAACAGGAGGAGGCGCAGGAGGAGAAGGCCACGCTTTTTGAGACACAACATCCCAGGCCTTGCAGGAGGACAAATAGCGTGCGGATATAGCAATGCTTTTTGCCGCCATGCAGTCATAAATGTAATAAAGATGAGAGGTTCAATAAACAGGGACCGGCAACGCTAACCCAGCAGCAGCAGCAGCACATGTGATGGAACAGGAGGAGGCGCAGGAGGAGAAGGCCACGCTTTTTGAGACACAACATCCCAGGCCTTGCATGAGGACAAAAAGCGTGCGGATATAGCAATGCTTTTTGCCGCCATGCAGTCATAAATGTAATAAAGAAGAGAGGTTCAATAAACAGGGACTGGAAACGCTAACCCAGCAGCAGCACACGTGATGGAACAGGAGGAGGCGCAGGAGGAGAAGGCCACGCTTTTTGAGACACAACATCCCAGGCCTTGCATGAGGACAAATAGCGTGCGGATATAGCAATGCTTTTTGCCACCATGCAGTCATAAATGTAATAAAGATGAGAGGTTCAATAAACAGGGACCGGCAACGCTAACCCAGCAGCAGCAGCAGCAGAACACGTGATGGAACAGGAGGAGGCGCAGGAGGAGAAGGCCACGCTTTTTGAGACACAACATCCCAGGCCTTGCATGAGGACAAAAAGCGTGCGGATATAACAATGCTTTTTGCCGCCATGCAGTCATAAATGTAATAAAGATGAGAGGTTCAATAAACAGGGACTGGAAACGCTAACCCAGGCCAGCAGCAGCAGCAGCACACGTGATGGAACAGGAGGAGGCGCAGGAGGAGAAGGCCACGCTTTTTGAGACACAACATCCCAGGCCTTGCATGAGGACAAATAGCGTGCGGATATAGCAATGCTTTTTGCCGCCATGCAGTCATAAATGTAATAAAGATGAGAGGTTCAATAAACAGGGACCGGCAACGCTAACCCAGCAGCAGCAGCAGCACATGTGATGGAACAGGAGGAGGCGCAGGAGGAGAAGGCCACGCTTTTTGAGACACAACATCCCAGGCCTTGCATGAGGACAAAAAGCGTGCGGATATAGCAATGCTTTTTGCCGCCATGCAGTCATAAATGTAATAAAGATGAGAGGTTCAATAAACAGGGACTGGAAACGCTAACCCAGCAGCAGCACACGTGATGGAACAGGAGGAGGCGCAGGAGGAGAAGGCCACGCTTTTTGAGACACAACATCCCAGGCCTTGCATGAGGACAAAAAGCGTGCGGATATAGCAATGCTTTTTGCCGCCATGCAGTCATAAATGTAATAAAGAAGAGAGGTTCAATAAACAGGGACTGGAAACGCTAACCCAGCAGCAGCACACGTGATGGAACAGGAGGAGGCGCAGGAGGAGAAGGCCACGCTTTTTGAGACACAACATCCCAGGCCTTGCATGAGGACAAATAGCGTGCGGATATAGCAATGCTTTTTGCCACCATGCAGTCATAAATGTAATAAAGATGAGAGGTTCAATAAACAGGGACCGGCAACGCTAACCCAGCAGCAGCAGCAGCAGAACACGTGATGGAACAGGAGGAGGCGCAGGAGGAGAAGGCCACGCTTTTTGAGACACAACATCCCAGGCCTTGCATGAGGACAAAAAGCGTGCGGATATAACAATGCTTTTTGCCGCCATGCAGTCATAAATGTAATAAAGATAAGAGGTTCAATAAACAGGGACTGGAAACGCTAACCCAGGCCAGCAGCAGCAGCAGCACACGTGATGGAACAGGAGGAGGCGCAGGAGGAGAAGGCCACGCTTTTTGAGACACAACATCCCAGGCCTTGCATGAGGACAAATAGCGTGCGGATATAGCAATGCTTTTTGCCGCCATGCAGTCATAAATGTAATAAAGATGAGAGGTTCAATAAACAGGGACCGGCAACGCTAACCCAGCAGCAGCAGCAGCACATGTGATGGAACAGGAGGAGGCGCAGGAGGAGAAGGCCACGCTTTTTGAGACACAACATCCCAGGCCTTGCATGAGGACAAATAGCGTGCGGATATAGCAATGCTTTTTGCCACCATGCAGTCATAAATGTAATAAAGATGAGAGGTTCAATAAACAGGGACCGGCAACGCTAACCCAGCAGCAGCAGCAGCAGCACACGTGATGGAACAGGAGGAGGCGCAGGAGGAGAAGGCCACGCTTTTTGAGACACAACATCCCAGGCCTTGCATGAGGACAAAAAGCGTGCGGATATAACAATGCTTTTTGCCGCCATGCAGTCATAAATGTAATAAAGATGAGAGGTTCAATAAACAGGGACTGGAAACGCTAACCCAGGCCAGCAGCAGCAGCAGCACACGTGATGGAACAGGAGGAGGCGCAGGAGGAGAAGGCCACGCTTTTTGAGACACAACATCCCAGGCCTTGCATGAGGACAAATAGCGTGCGGATATAGCAATGCTTTTTGCCGCCATGCAGTCATAAATGTAATAAAGATGAGAGGTTCAATAAACAGGGACCGGCAACGCTAACCCAGCAGCAGCAGCAGCAGCAGCAGCACACGTGATGGAACAGGAGGAGGTGCAGGAGGAGAAGGCCACGCTTTTTGAGACACAACATCCCAGGCCTTGCATGAGGACACAAAGTGTGCGGATATAACAATGCTTTTTGCCGCCATGCAGTCATAAATGTAATAAAGATGAGAGGTTCAATAAACAGGGACTGGAAACGCTAACCCAGCAGCAGCAGCAGCAGCACACGTGATGGAACAGGAGGAGGCGCAGGAGGAGAAGGCCACGCTTTTTGAGACACAACATCCCAGGCCTTGCATGAGGACAAAAAGCGTGCGGATATAGCAATGCTTTTTGCCACCATGCAGTCATAAATGTAATAAAGATGAGAGGTTCAAAAAACAGGGACTGGAAATGCTAACCCAGCAGCAGCACACGTGACGGAACAGGAGGAGGCGCAGGAGGAGAAGGCCACGCTTTTTGAGACACAACATCCCAGGCCTTGCATGAGGACAAATAGCGTGCGGATATAGCAATGCTTTTTGCCACCATGCAGTCATAAATGTAATAAAGATGAGAGGTTCAATAAACAGGGACCGGCAACGCTAACCCAGCAGCAGCAGCAGCAGCAGCACACGTGATGGAACAGGAGGAGGCGCAGGAGGAGAAGGCCACGCTTTTTGAGACACAACATCCCAGGCCTTGCATGAGGACAAAAAGCGTGCGGATATAACAATGCTTTTTGCCGCCATGCAGTCATAAATGTAATAAAGATGAGAGGTTCAATAAACAGGGACTGGAAACGCTAACCCAGGCCAGCAGCAGCAGCAGCACACGTGATGGAACAGGAGGAGGCACAGGAGGAGAAGGCCACGCTTTTTGAGACACAACATCCCAGGCCTTGCATGAGGACAAATAGCGTGCGGATATAGCAATGCTTTTTGCCGCCATGCAGTCATAAATGTAATAAAGATGAGAGGTTCAATAAACAGGGACTGGAAACGCTAACCCAGCAGCAGCACACGTGATGGAACAGGAGGAGGCGCAGGAGGAGAAGGCCACTCTTTTTGAGACACAACATCCCAGGCCTTGCATGAGGACAAATAGCGTGCGGATATAGCAATGCTTTTTGCCGCCATGCAGTCATAAATGTAATAAAGATGAGAGGTTCAACAAACAGGGACCGGCAACGCTAACCCAGCAGCAGCAGCAGCAGCACACGTGATGGAACAGGAGGAGGCGCAGGAGGAGAAGGCCACGCTTTTTGAGACGCAACCCAGGCCTTGCATGAGGACAAAAAGCATGTGGATATAGCAATGCTTTTTGCCGCCATGCAGTCATAAATGTAATAAAGATGAGAGGTTCAATAAACAGGGACTGGAAACGCTAACCCAGCAGCAGCACACGTGATGGAACAGGAGGAGGCGCAGGAGGAGAAGGCCACGCTTTTTGAGACACAACTTTCCAGGCCTTGCATGAGGACAAAAAGCGTGCGGATATAGCAATGCTTTTTGCCGTCATGCAGTCATAAATGTAATAAAGATGAGAGGTTCAATAAACAGGGACCGGGAACGCTAACCCATCACAGATGGTCATTGTTCATGTTACTTGGTTGGGGTCCGGGAGTGTTGCATAGTCGTTTCCAATCCAGGATTGATTCATTTTAATTTGAGTCAGACGGTCTGCATTTTCTGTGGAGAGGCGGATACGCCGATCTGTGACGATGCCTGCGGCAGCACTGAAACAGCGTTCCGACATAACGCTGGCTGCCGGGCAAGCCAGCACCTCTATTGCGTACATTGCCAGTTCGTGCCAGGTGTCTAGCTTCGATACCCAATAGTTGAAGGGTGCAGATGGATTGTTCAACACAGCTACGCCATCTGACATGTAGTCCTTGACCATCTTCTCCAGGCGATCGGTGTTGGAGGTGGATCTGCACGCTTGCTGTTCTGTGGGATGCTGCTGCATGGGTGTCAGAAAATGTTCCCACTCCAAGGACACTGCCGATACCATTCCCTTTTGGGCACTAGCTGTGGCTTGTGTTGTTTGCTGCCCTCCTGGTCGTCCTGGGTTTGCGGAAGTCAGTCTGTCGGTGTTATGATCGCTTCTGCAGCGTTTTCTGCTGACTGCAGTGGTATTGCAAACCAAGCAGTTCTAATGTCATTACATGCATTTGCTTGCATAGTTTGGTTTGCACTTAAACTAGTTGCTGATTCCATCTGCAGTCGCTCTGAAGTTAATGACAGTTTAATATGCTTTTGTGTAAACAAACATTGTCTGCTGCAGTGGAGGGGCGGTCCCTTTCCTGCAGGCTGCATATCATTGTCTGCCTTTTCCTGCTATCAGCCTGTGATTAATTACCATTCACTTGTGTGGGAATCTGCAGGTCTGCTCCCATTGGATGACCTCAGTATAAAGAACTGCTTCCTGCAATGCCTCATGGGCTATCATAGTTTCAGACTCTATCTGTTACTCTGCTCGTGCCCCACCTCGTTCCTGGTCCGTGTGGACTGCGCTGACTCCTGCGAAGGGGTCAGCGAGTCCTCCTAGTTCTGCTCTTGTTCTAGAAGTTGCTACTTGCTTGTCTTGTGTCATATATTGGTTCATCGCCAATATATACGCATACTTGCGCATTTTGTTATTTTCCTTGTATTCGTGTTACGTAAATATATCAGTGTCGCTGATATATACGTACACGAACTGTTTATTTCCTGTGTTCAGTTAGTCAGTTTTCCAGCACGTTTTGGTAGTTTGCGCGTATCGTGAACACCCGTGCTGAGCTAGTTATCCTGTTCCTGGTCCTGTTTGTGGATTGCGTTCATCTCTGCGAAGAGATAGCGAATCCTTCTGAATCCTGTTCCTGGTCCTGTTTGTGGATTGCGTTCATCTCTGCGAAGAGATAGCGAATCCTTCTGAGTCCTGTTCCCTGTATTACTTCAGTCTTAGTCAGCGTTCCTGCTTATGTCATATATCGGTTCATTGCCAATATATACATATGTTAGTCAGACGTTACGAATAGTTTCATTGATAGCTGTAATTGTAATACGCTAGGAAAACATACTTATTGTATATTTATCTGTGTTACGTTCATCTATCTCGATCCTGCTATTTCCTGTCTCTCCTGTCCTGTCTTTGTGAGGCACGCCATCGCCGCAACGCATTGGCTGCCTCATTCCAGTCTGTCTGGTTTTGGACGCTTGCTGTCGCTAAGTAATCGCTAGCTAGCAAGCGTTCATTCTGTCTACCTGTCCTGATCTCCTCAGTCCTGGTTTATGCGCTCAGCGCTACTTTGCGCTGAGACGTTATTACGAAAGTGTTTGTGGCTGTTCAGATCTGCACCGGCTCTGTGCACCACAATCTCCTATTGGAGTCAGTCCTCTCCTCCACTAAATTGGGGATATCCTGATCCCTTGTGCTGGTGTGTGTACCTCCTTCACGTCAGCTTATGTGTTGTATGCTGACTGTGGAGATTACACCCCCAAGCTTAACATTATGATAGCCCCATTACCAATCCCCATTGTGGGGGGGGTTCCCAGCAAAAATGACACTGTTTGTTATGGTTCCTGTTCCTTTAAGAAATTTGAGAAGCTCAATTCTGAAACAGAAAATGAGTTTTTTTCTGAATGTGCCAGGTTCCTGGCCAATCCTGAGCTCCAGGCTACTCCTGTTTCAACGTGGGCCCCCCAGCTAGTTTATGTTTTATTTAAGGGAAGATTGTTTCAGTGGGCCTACGATGTCTTGGATCATACCAATTTAAAAGAAAGACCACTGGAATTTCTAGCGTTTGTGATCCATAACTGGCTGCGCAAAACCGATTTGCCTAGCCCTTTTGATAAGCTCCTGGCAGCTTGTCAATCAGCTGCTCCTTCTACTGCCTACAAAAATAATCAGCAAGCAGATAATTGTTCTGATAACTTTTCTTCTGCTAAGGCAGCAGGGTCTAAAGCCAAACGTAAACGCTCCAAAAGAAAAGCGTTACAATCAGCGGAGTCGTTGCCCTTGGCGACTGCGCATCAGATCTGTAATGAGACTCCGCCAGTAGTAGATAATGAAATTCAGTCACCATTCAGGGGAGTCAAATGGACCTATGAAACTACTAATGAACTTTCATTGCTAGCCAGGGAAAATAAAAGTTCTTGTTTAAATGAATTATCTGAATATGATTATGAAGATATATTACAGAGTATTGAACAGATCAATTTATTCGTGCAGCAAGGGAAATTTGCATACACTACAGTTCAATACTTGCTACAGGTATTGGAGATCCTTAGGAATAAGAAATCGGCCAATCACCTGCTAAATAACCCAATGTATGTTTCTGCCACTAACACATTTGCAAGCTATGATCAGCCGGAATGCTCAGCTGTTAAATATGCATGGGATCCTCCATTTGAGAAAGGAGAGATGGAAGCCCTGGTCTATGAATGGAAGAAAGATGCAAGTTCATTTTGTCAGTTTTACAGTGCAAAGAGTGAATTAGTATTGAATGCATGCATTAAGTCTGCCTATAACCTAATAAAAACCGGTGTGTGTGGGTATGACTTTGTGGCTCCATTGATCGATGTGTGGAGAATGATTCTGGACGATTTTTATGCGATTCAATCAGTTGATACCAGGGAAGACACACTGTCTAGTGGAGATTGTTCCACTTCCTCAGTTCCTGAGGACTCGCCTGCTTCAGCACCTTTGGCTGATTCAGCGAGTGATTCAGAGCTCCTTTTGTGTGAAATTGAAGTTCCTGTAATTCCACCCTGTACCATGGATAACTCAGTGTTACTTCCCAGTAAGACAGAAATTACTAATACTTCCTTAATCTTGCCATGCACAAATTTCTCAGCAGAGGACCCAGAGGTCCTGCTGACTTCTGAGTCCAGCTTAGCCAGTACTCATGAGTCTTTGTTCAGTGAAACAGACACCAGAAAAATCTTGCCTGTCTCTGCAAATACTTCTGCAGAAATTACCTGTGTTAATAAAGTTCAACTCCTGTCTGATCCAGCAGATGCCAATAGATGCACTACATCAGTTTCTGAGTCCCAGCAATCCTGTCCAGAAATCTCAGAACCCCAACATCTGAATTTTCCAATTTCACAATTGAATGGTGATTTAGATGCGCAAACATTGTGTTTTGATCTTCCTGTTTCTACACCTCACTCTAGTCTCATGAATAACTCACAGCGTCTGCTATGTGAGTCCGAAATCGCAGAATTATTACCGTGTTCAGAAAATGTTCCAGTGAACTTGCCCTGTACCATGAATTGTGCAGTAGATCTCTCCAATGAAACTCAGGTCACAGAATCATTATGCTGTCCAGCAGGTGCTTCCATGGTTTTGCCCTGCAGTGTGGACTGTTCGGTGATCCTGTCCAGTGAAGCTGTGGTCACAGAGTCTTATGCTTCACCCAGTACTTGGGATACTTCAAACCCTCTAGCAGAACAGTCTGAGGCACTGCTTACCTCAGTTGGTGTTACAGTAATATTCACTTGTCTAGCAGCTGTTTTGGAATTACAGTCTGCTCTAATAAAACTTGATGAATTTCTGCCCAGCGAAGCAGAAGCCATTGAAATATTGTCCTCGTCAGCAAGTGTGTCAGATACCTTGCCCTGTACACAGTCTGATTTAACCAATGTTGTTGAGTCCCTCTCCAGTGTTGTAACAGCCGAGGAACTCCAGCCCTGTCCTCTGAATGTTTCAAAAGTCTTGCCCTGTAACATGGATAATTCTGACTCGCTGGAAAAAATAATAGAAATCTCAGAATTTCAGTCCGGGTTAATGAGTGTTTCTGAAACCCAGCCCTGTATCCTGGAAAATTCTGGTTCTCTGGCCGGTGTGGCAGAAATTCCTGAGTCCCCTTCCTGTCCAGTGAGTTACTCAGTTTTGCCTAGTTCAGTGGGGATTGCTGCACTACTGACTTGTTTTGCAGCCCTTCATGAGCTCCAATCCAGTGTATTTGATGAGTCTCTGTCTAGTCCAGAAGAAGTTATGGGAACCCTGTCTAGTTCGGTGCATACATCAGAAGATTTGTCCTGTCTTGTAAATGCCCCTGAACATGATTTGTTAATAACTTTGCTGGAATCAGAGACATCTAAGTCTAATCCTGCATTTTTTAGTGACAATCCAGTAACTGTGAAGTCTAGTCATGATGATTTTTTTTTGCCCAGTCCTGGTTTCGGTCCTACCTTGACTGACTTTGAGGTTTGCAGTTCCTTGACATGCCCAGAAGTCTCTCTTGTGCCAGTGTGCCCAGATGTGCTTCGTATGCCAGAATGCCCAAGTGTGTCTGTGTTGGCGTGCTCACACGCTTCCCTAGTGGAGACATGTTCTGATGTTGCCGGTTGGCCTGCATGCCCGGAGATGGTTCTGGTCCCTAAAAACCCTGATCTTGATGTTTGTCCTTGTGACCCTGACTCTAGAGTTGCCCTGGGTTCCATAGGGGTTCTTGATGGTTCTCCATGTGAACCTAAGGGGCGTTCTGACCTGTGGGGATCTCTTTGGAGCTTCCAAGTGTTCTGGGAGATCTCTGAGGAAACTTGTCCTGGTACCTTGGACTGGTTCAACGGTGGGTTTTGTGTTGGTGGGGACAGTTCCGGTGGGCATTGTAAAGGCTTTGGCGTTTTTGGACAGTCCCGAGAAGGCGGTGGGTATCGCTCAGAGAGTTTCTGGGGGCTTTTCTCTGGAAGTCGTGGTTCTGATGGGTATCACACTGAGGCTTGTAGTGCTGACGGGCATGGTTCGGTAGGTTCTGGTTCCAATTGGTCTAGTTTTGGTGAGACTGATTCGGGAATTTGGTTTTGTCGGACGGATCCGACCTTCATGAATTTTCAGTCAGATCAGTTTGCTGGATTTCCCACTTCTGATTTTTTGGTTTGGGTGGTTCAGGAGAAATATGTCAGTTTTCATAGGCGTCCAGAGGCCGCGTTTAAGGGAGGGGGTACTGTTATGATCGCTTCTGCAGCGTTTTCTGCTGACTGCAGTGGTATTGCAAACCAAGCAGTTCTAATGTCATTACATGCATTTGCTTGCATAGTTTGGTTTGCACTTAAACTAGTTGCTGATTCCATCTGCAGTCGCTCTGAAGTTAATGACAGTTTAATATGCTTTTGTGTAAACAAACATTGTCTGCTGCAGTGGAGGGGCGGTCCCTTTCCTGCAGGCTGCATATCATTGTCTGCCTTTTCCTGCTATCAGCCTGTGATTAATTACCATTCACTTGTGTGGGAATCTGCAGGTCTGCTCCCATTGGATGACCTCAGTATAAAGAACTGCTTCCTGCAATGCCTCATGGGCTATCATAGTTTCAGACTCTATCTGTTACTCTGCTCGTGCCCCACCTCGTTCCTGGTCCGTGTGGACTGCGCTGACTCCTGCGAAGGGGTCAGCGAGTCCTCCTAGTTCTGCTCTTGTTCTAGAAGTTGCTACTTGCTTGTCTTGTGTCATATATTGGTTCATCGCCAATATATACGCATACTTGCGCATTTTGTTATTTTCCTTGTATTCGTGTTACGTAAATATATCAGTGTCGCTGATATATACGTACACGAACTGTTTATTTCCTGTGTTCAGTTAGTCAGTTTTCCAGCACGTTTTGGTAGTTTGCGCGTATCGTGAACACCCGTGCTGAGCTAGTTATCCTGTTCCTGGTCCTGTTTGTGGATTGCGTTCATCTCTGCGAAGAGATAGCGAATCCTTCTGAATCCTGTTCCTGGTCCTGTTTGTGGATTGCGTTCATCTCTGCGAAGAGATAGCGAATCCTTCTGAGTCCTGTTCCCTGTATTACTTCAGTCTTAGTCAGCGTTCCTGCTTATGTCATATATCGGTTCATTGCCAATATATACATATGTTAGTCAGACGTTACGAATAGTTTCATTGATAGCTGTAATTGTAATACGCTAGGAAAACATACTTATTGTATATTTATCTGTGTTACGTTCATCTATCTCGATCCTGCTATTTCCTGTCTCTCCTGTCCTGTCTTTGTGAGGCACGCCATCGCCGCAACGCATTGGCTGCCTCATTCCAGTCTGTCTGGTTTTGGACGCTTGCTGTCGCTAAGTAATCGCTAGCTAGCAAGCGTTCATTCTGTCTACCTGTCCTGATCTCCTCAGTCCTGGTTTATGCGCTCAGCGCTACTTTGCGCTGAGACGTTATTACGAAAGTGTTTGTGGCTGTTCAGATCTGCACCGGCTCTGTGCACCACAATCTCCTATTGGAGTCAGTCCTCTCCTCCACTAAATTGGGGATATCCTGATCCCTTGTGCTGGTGTGTGTACCTCCTTCACGTCAGCTTATGTGTTGTATGCTGACTGTGGAGATTACACCCCCAAGCTTAACAGTCGGCGTACAACTGGCTAGAGGAGGGGGAGGATGTCAATCTCCTCTCTAAAGTTTCATCAGGGGCCTGCTGGTATTCTTCCATTTTGACCTGTCTGACTCTTTCTTCAAGCAGTTTTGGAACATTGTGTTTGTACCGTGGATCCAGAAGGGTATAAACCCAGTAATTGGTGTTTTCCAGAATGCGCACAATGCGTGGGTCGCATTTAATGCAGTCTAGCATGAATTGAGCCATGTGTGCCAGGGTCCTGCCAGAATTCTCATCATCCTCTTGTGAGCGTTGTGATAGTTGTTGTGATGCATCATAGTCGTCACCTTCTTCCTGGTCTGCTTCTGCTGACCATTCGCGCTGAATTGTGGAAGTCCAACGTGCACCGCTCTGGCCCTCGTCAGTGGTGGCAGGAAATTCCTGCTCCAACTCCTGCTGTTCCTCCTCCTCTTCTTCGTCATAGCTGCTGGGGCCAGCGTTTCCTGAGGCGGATGGCCTGATGTTGGTACCATCACGCTGATCGTTTTTTTTCTACAGATTCCCCCAGTTGCATCATGACAGCTGTTTCCTTGATTTTCAACATTGACCTCTTCAGTAAACACAGCAGTGGTATGGTAATGCTGACTGAAGAGTTGTCACTGCTCACAAGCAACGTGGATTGCTCAAAATTTTGGAGGACTTGGCAGAGGTCCAACATGTTGGCCCAATCGGATCCACAGAAGCTTGGCAGCTGTCCGGATGCGCCTCGGTACTGCGCCGTCATGTACTGGACCACTGCACTTTTCTGCTCGCAAAAGCGGGCTAGCATGTGCAGCGTGGAATTCCAGCGCGTAGGGACATCACACAGCACGCGATGGTGGGGGAGATTGAAGCGCTCCTGCATCTTGGCGAGTGCCCCCGAAGCAGTACTGGAATTTCTACAATGTTTGGCCACTCATCGCACCTTCAACAGAAGATCGGCCACGCCTGGGTATGTCCTCAGGAACCGCTGAACTACTAGGTTCATCACGTGCGCCAGGCAAGGGATGTGTGTCAGCTTAGCCAACCTTAAAGCGCGAATGAGATTACTCCCATTATCACACACAACCATGCCCGGTTTCAGGTCCAGCGGTGCCAGCCACAAATCCGTCTGTTCCTTTATTCCCCTCCAAATGTCCTCCCCTGTGTGCTGCTTATCCCCAAGGCAGATCAGCTTCAGCAACGCTTGCTGACGCATGCCAACAGCTGTGCTGCACTGCTTCCACGATCCTACTGCTGCTGGGTTAGCGTTTCCGGATGAGGTACAGCTTTGAGATGCGTTGGAGGAGAAGGAGTCAGAGAGGTAGGTGCTGCTGTTGTTATCCAGTGGGAGGGACGGCGGTGCAGCTGTTTGCGGCGTGGGTAACACCCGTGCCGTAGCAGGTGAGGAATCGCTGCCAGGCTCCACAAGGTTCACCCAGTGCGCGGTAAGGGAGATGTATCGACCCTGGCCGAACGCACTTGTCCAGGTGTCAGTGCTGAGGTGAACCTTGCAGGCAACGGCATTCTTCAAGCTTCGGGTTATTTTGCTGACCACGTGCTCATGCAACTCAGGCACTGCAGAGTGCGCAAAGTGGTAGCGGCTGGGAACCACGTAACGTGGGATGGCCACTGACATCATGCCCTTGAAGCTGTTTGTCTCCACCACTCGATATGGCAGCATTTCGCAGGCCAGAAGCTTGGCTATGCTGGCTGTTACTGCCACGGCCCGGGGGTCATTTGCTGGCAATTTCCTCTTGCGCTCAAACATCTCCGAGACAGACAACTGAACCGTAGGGCTGCACACTGAAGGGCTGTTGGTTGTTGTGTTTGATGAACACTGGGAGACCTCAAGAGCACTACTCCGGAAAGTGACAGTGTCAGCGTCGTCTGATGTTTGTGAATGTTGTGAACCACGCAATGGCTGGGCTACTGCTGCTGCTGAGGCGGGTCTGGTGGTGAGTCTGGTGACCCCAAGGGAGGCAGTGTTGCTGGTACCCTGTCCTGCCGCGTTTGCCCACAGAGTGGGATGTTTGGATAGCATGTGGCGGCTCATGCTGGTGGTGGAGAGGTTGTTAATACTTTTCCCCCTGCTCAGGCGGGTCTTGCACACCTTGCAAATCACCATAGTACCATCCTCAGTGCAGTCTTCAAAGAAAGCCCAGACTTTGGAGCACCTGCCTTGCTGGCGATTTCTGTTTGCGCCTCTTTTGCCTCTCACTTGAACTTCCACGCTTGTGGTGCCTGAAATTGCGCGCCGCCTACCTTGTGGCACAAGGCGAACTCGTGCAGCAGTGGGTTCTTTAACAGACTCATCTGTGCTGCTGCTATGACGGCGATGTTCTCGTTCACAAACAAAATCTGGGTCTATGTCCACATTGTCCATACCCTCCTCTTCCATCTCCTCAAACTCATCATATGTCATTGTGGGGGGCCGCCGCCGTGGAGTAGAGCTCCCCAGAACAACCTCTGCGCAGCTCACTCCAACGTCGTCTTCCAGATCTTGTCGGCCGACCTCCTGCAATTGCAACCCCTCCTGCCCAACTTGCTCTGGGATTTGGGTTTCAAAGTCCTCGGACTCGCCTTGTATTTCAGTGCGCGGTGCATTTCCCACAGTTAATGGTTGTGAATCCGGGCACAACATTTCTGGCTGTTCCTCCATTGACCTTTCAAAGGTGGAAGTTTGTTGGGCTGGGAATAGCTCCTGCGAATACCCCATTGTGTCCTGAGGTAATTCATCGGACTGGTTATCTGGCAGTTGTGTGCGTGGTGTCGCTGCCGGTTGTGTCAGCTTTTTGCCCACTGGCTCCTTGTAACTGGCTGAGGACTCGGACCTCGTGCGTAATGTGCTGGTGCTGCTTAACCCACTTGTGGACGCTTGAGAGGTCATCCAAGTAATTATCTGGTCCTGTTCTTTTGGATTTGTGAGGGTTGTTGTCCTGGACAACATGGGCGGTATTGAGTGGGTTTTCTTGGGTGCTCCCCTGTGGCCTGTACGTGAACCGTCAGGGGAAACACCTCTTCCCTTGCCCCTCCCTCTTTCACCGGATTTCTTCCTCATTTCACTTATCCTTAAAGTACACGCTGACTGGCAGCAGTACAGTGGCAGTACAGAAATGCTATACAGTGGTGGGTGAGCGGTGTACCACTATTCCCAGCAGCGACACAGAGCACAATGCTATACAGTGGTGGGTGAGCGGTGTACCACTATTCCCAGCAGCGACACAAAGCACAATGCTATACAGTGGCGGGTGAGCGGTGTACTACTGTTCCCAGCAGACACAGAGTGGCAGTAAACACAATAATGCTATATAGTGCTGGGTGAGCGGTGTACACAGAGTGGCAGTAAACACAATCCTATATAGTGTGGCTGAGCGAGCGGTGTACTACTGTTCCCAGCAGACACAGAGTGGCAGTAAACACAATGCTATATAGTGTGGCTGAGCGAGGTACACAGAGTGGCAGTAAACACAATGCTATATAGTGTGGCTGAGCGAGCAGTGTACTACTGTTCCCAGCAGACACAGAGTGGCAGTAAACACAATGCTATATAGTGAGGCTGAGTGAGGTACACAGAGTGGCAGTAAACACAATGCTATATAGTGTGGCTGAGCGAGCGGTGTACTACTGTTCCCAGCAGACACAGAGTGGCAGTAAACACAATGTTATATAGTGTGGCTGAGCGAGCAGTGTACTACTGTTCCCAGCAGACACAGAGTGGCAGTAAACACAATGCTATATAGTGTGGCTGAGCGAGGTACACAGAGTGGCAGTAAACACAATGCTATATAGTGTGGCTGAGCGAGCAGTGTACTACTGTTCCCAGCAGACACAGAGTGGCAGTAAACACAATGCTATATAGTGTGGCTGAGCGAGGTACACAGAGTGGCAGTAAACACAATGCTATATAGTGTGGCTGAGCGAGCAGTGTACTACTGTTCCCAGCAGACACAGAGTGGCAGTAAACATAATGCTATATAGTGTGGCTGAGCGAGGTACACAGAGTGGCAGTAAACACAATGCTATATAGTGTGGCTGAGCGAGCAGTGTACTACTGTTCCCAGCAGACACAGAGTGGCAGTAAACACAATGCTATATAGTGTGGCTGAGCGAGCGGTGTACTACTGTTCCCAGCAGACACAGAGTGGCAGTAAACACAATGTTATATAGTGTGGCTGAGCGAGGTACACAGAGTGGCAGTAAACACAATGCTATATAGTGTGGCTGAGCGAGCAGTGTACTACTGTTCCCAGCAGACACAGAGTGGCAGTAAACACAATGCTATATAGTGTGGCTGAGTGAGGTACACAGAGTGGCAGTAAACACAATGCTATATAGTGTGGCTGAGCGAGCAGTGTACTACTGTTCCCAGCAGACACAGAGTGGCAGTAAACACAATGCTATATAGTGTGGCTGAGCGAGGTACACAGAGTGGCAGTAAACACAATGCTATATAGTGTGGCTGAGCGAGCAGTGTACTACTGTTCCCAGCAGACACAGAGTGGCAGTAAACACAATGCTATATAGTGTGGCTGAGCGAGGTACACAGAGTGGCAGTAAACACAATGCTATATAGTGTGGCTGAGCGAGCGGTGTACTACTGTTCCCAGCAGCGACACACAATGACTGGGGGGACCCTGGCTAGCGTGGCTGGAGCGCGAACTACCCTGCCTGCCTACCCAAAGCTAAACCCACAGACAAATGGCGGAGATATGACGTGGTTCGGGTATTTATTTACCCGAACCACGTGACAGTTCGGCCAATCAGAGCGCGTTCGGGTCCGAACCACGTGACCCGTTCGGCCAATCACAGCGCTAGACGAACGTTCGGGGAACGTTCGGCCATGCGCTCTTAGTTCGGCCATGTGGCCGAACGGTTTGGCCGAACACCATCAGGTTTTCGGCCGAACTCGAACATCACCCGAATAGGGTGATGTTCTGCAGAACCCGAACAGTGGCGAACACTGTTCGCCCAACACTAGTTGGACTGTGGGTACAGATTAAATAGGTGTTCATAACTGCTAGACTAAATAGGTAGCTTTTCAGTTTGGACTTACTGTAAATGCTTCTAAAGGTGAAGATGCCCTGCTTAAGTGTGGCAGGGAGTTCCAAAGTGTAGGGGCAACATGACAGAAAGCTCTGTTCACAATGGTTTTGAGGTGGACTTTGGGGTGACCAAGTTATTAGATCCTTTAGATCTAAGATTGTGGGAGGTGTGATGCAGTTGCAACAATTCCTTCAAGTATCCAGGGCCCAGATTGTGCAAGGATTTGAATGTCAATAAGCCAATCCTAAATATAATTCTCCATTTTATCAGTAGCCAGTGGAGTGAATGAAGGATCAGTGTTATGTGGCAATGGCAGGGTTGGCTTGTTAACAGCCTTGCAGCAGCATTCTGTACTAATTGCTGGCGGTCTTTATTTGAAAGGCCTGTATAGAGAAGTTTGCAGTAGTCCAACTGTGATGTGATGAAGGCATGAACTAGGGTTGGGAAATCTGCTGGAGGTATGAGGTGTTTAATTTTTGCAATGTTCCTTAGGTGAAAGAAGGAATGTTTCACAATAGCTGAGAATAAATTCCTAAAGCTTAATTCCTGTAACGATTGTGGAACTTTCTCTGTGATCAGCGCACAACGCGTGTGCTGATACGGCGGAAATCCTCCACAAGCGTATAATTGCAGGAACCCAGCAAAAGGTGCTATGCACCCGGTGAGGGAAATTCCTGTCGGCAGATGGCGCTGAGGAGTGCAGAGGAACCAATCCTCTGTACCTCCACAAATGCCAGACAGGAATTGTACGAAGCGCAGAACACAATCGCAAGGGAAGCGATTGTGAATGAGAACGAGCAAAGGGACAGGTTGTATGTGTGTGCGCCAATCTAGTCGCCACCCCGCGACAGCGCACACACAACAGCAGATACGAAACAGGAACGCAACCGCAAGAAAGGTGATTGCCAAAAGTGACACAAGGCAGATCAGAACAGAATACGAGGATAGCAAAGGCACAGCAAATCATACGATGAGGAGATACGGAAAATAACAAACGCTAACTGAACGCAAACGCCGCACTTATTCGCAACAGTGCACGTGTTCATGCGCAGTCTCCACGTGATAAGCACAATAGAGACAAGCATGCCTAACTAACCATCGACAGACAAACATGTAACAGAGGACACGAGCGCTTGCTTAACGGTTACCTCACCGAGCCTCCAGCAAGCGTTCGTAGCAGACAAGACAGACACACGAAAACAGGGACAAGCGAGAGATAGGATCCTAAGCACTAGCGAAAGTGGCTAGCGCGATCCAGGAAGACAGAACAGAAGGATCCACAGTACTAGCGCAGGATGCTAGTGCGATCCAGGTACAGAGTAGCAGAACAGAAGGATCCACAGCACTAGCGCTAGGCGAGTGCAATCCAGGCAGACAGAGTAGCATAACAGAAGGATCCACAGCACTAGCGCAGGATGCTAGTGCGATCCAGGAAGGCAGAACAGAAGGATCCACAGCACTAGTGGAAAGTGGCTAGCGCGATCCAAGGAGACAGAACAGAAGGATCCACAGCGCTAGTGCAAGATGCTAGTGCGATCCAAGTGAGGCAGAACAGAAGGATCCACAGCGCTAGTGCAAGATGCTAGTGCGATCCAAGTGAGACAGATCAGAAGAGATAGCTGGTAGCAACCGCTGCACCAGCTATACTCCAAGAACAGAGATCAGTACGATTTCCTGTCGACCACCGCTGGGACAGGACAATCGCAACAGAACAAACAAAACAGATAAGCAATCCTAACTGCACTAGGGGAACCTGCCTAGCGCAGTTTCCAGGGATTACTCTAAGCTGATCTTCAAACAAAGAGAAAGGCTGACACTCCTCCAGGAGTGTTTCACAGGAAGGAATCCTTATGACCCGCCAAGCATTGTAGGAAACACATAGTACTTATAGTACACGCCTCCAATGAATGTGGCCAGGCAATTTGCATGACAACGTATGCAAATTCATCAGCAAGCACAAGCTGCAAAACTGACAGAAGCTCTCCTTTCCAGAGTCCTGCAGCATGCAAATATAAACAATGGTCAAAAAGCTGCCTGCCTGCACAGGCAGCTGAGCAGATCATTACAATTCCCCATCAATCAGTACACTTTACACACAAAGTCTGAATTGTTCAGGTCTAAGCTCCCTATCCTTAGTGCTGACTGATGCTAAAACTGTTTGCCAGTGGGTTCTGACCTCTGATAACAAGAACCTCAGTTTGTCAGCATTTAACTACCATGACCATGTAAGGAGAAGAACAATGAACTCAGCCACTCATGTTTGCTTAAAGAGCCATTATGCATATTACTAGGTCATTAAGTAACCTCAGCAGAAACTAGATTGCTGGGATGACCCAACCACATATAAAAAAAGCTTTCAGTAGAAAAATCTGAACTCTGAATCCATAAAATATCACCTCTATTTAGAACCAGGTAGAACATTCCAATAAGCAATACGAGCTGTGGTTAAATCAAGAGCAGTGAACTTCCTACATAGGAAGTACACATAAGCGATTGAACTAAGTTAATAGAGCATAAAAACACTATTTTTAACACACAATTTAAGTAATTTAAGCCCCTGTCTAGTGTTCCTTTCACAGTCAGTCATGCAACCTCCTGTGCTCCCTGTTTTCCATATGCCCTGTGCTTGAAATGGTTAACAGAAGAAGTTATGGAAGCTGTGGCACCCTGTGGAAAAAGCCTTTCTGAAAGTTAGAAACTGAATATTTTTTGATTGCTCTTTACAGTTTGAAAGGGCTGATTATGCATTTTCCACTCATTTGTACAGCAATAAATACCAATTAAAAGCAAGTTAGTATACAATAGAAAGTTGACACTTTAAAACATAAAGGCCATGTGAAAACTCCAACAGTCCTAATGCCAGCATTTCACAAAATTTCACTGAAATCACTTAAAGGAAACACGAAGTGAGAGGAATATGGAGGTTGCCATTTTCATTTCCTTTGGAGCAATACTAGTTTGCTTTCAGCCCTGCTCAATCCTCTGCCTCTAATACTTATAATAATAGACCCTGAACAAGCATGCAGCATATCAGGTGTTTCTGACATTATCCTGAGATTAGCCACATGCTTGTTTCAGAGGTGTGATTCAGCCATCACTGCAGCCAAATAGATCAGCTGGGCTGCCAGGCAACTGGTATTGTTTAACCACTTCCCCTCCGCCGGGTTGAATATCTATGTCCCTGCTTTATCTTGCAGGGACATAAATACTCCTCCCTTGACGCTGTGCACTCCCGCTCGCTCCATCGCTCACCCCCACGCTTGTTACTGCGGCTGATTGGTAGAGGGGTATAAATGAATGGGAACGCAGTTCTCATTCATTAATCCAAATCCTCTTGTGAATGAGCGCTGGCGATCACTGAGATGCTGCCTCATTCACAGAAAGTGAAAGCAACGTGGCAATGCATTGCTTCCTGTTTATTATACTAATAGTACGCAACAGAAAGTAATGCATGAGGACATCTTGTGGCCAAATAGTAAAATTAGAGCTACATACATTTTTTTTTTTTTTTTTTAATAAAAAGTTCCACATTTACATTTAAAAATAAACATTTCCCTCCCACACTCTCCCATAGTACCCAGTTGTTGTTTTTTGTAATAAATAGAGATTTTTCGGTTCGCGAACCGCAAACTTGCAAAAAAGTTTGCGAACCGGCGCACATCGCGGACCTCAATAGACTTCAATGGGCAGGCGAACTTTCAAAACTACAAACACTAATTCTGGCCACTAAAGTGATGGACAAGATGTTTCAAGGGGTCTAACAATTGGAGGGGGGCATGGCAGAGTGGGATACATGCCAAAAGTCCCGGGGAAAATTATGGATTTGACGCAGAGCAGGGTTATAATTCCTAAAAGGCAGAAATCACATTGTATTCCTAAATTGGAGGCATAACGTGCTTAAAAACATCTTGCATGTGTATACATCAATCAGGGAGTGTAATTAGTGTAGTGCTTCACACTGACAGACCAAACTCACTGTGTAACGCACCGCAAACAGCTGTTTGTGTAGTGACGGCCGTGCTGGACTGGTGCGCACCATGGCGAGATTGCTCTTCCTCAGTGAGGTCAGGTAATGTCTGACTGCCTTATCAACTTTCGATGGTTCTCTCTCTACCATTGTTAAAGCTTACATCTATTTTTTAAATTACTTTTTCTGCTGTCTGTTCACTTTCTTCAATGAGAATCTGTTAGGAAAGGCAAGTCTGCCATTCATTCACATGTGATAAAGTTTCCATATTACTTTCTCAGTACCATGGTGACCACGGGTAACGACCGGGGAATCAGGGTTTGATTCCGGTCCAGAGTGGGAGCCTGAGAAACGGCTACCACCACACATCAAAGTAAGGACCCAATGTGCTGTATAAGTAATGTACCTGCCCTGACCGTGCTTTGCAGACTAGGCATCTGTGGTCAGATGGACCCATGACCTAACGTTGTGTGCCAGAGAATGACATCACTTGCCTTTCAACATCACGGTACAGTTTGGGTATCGCCTTTTGAGAACAATAATTGCGGCCTGGTATCTTTCACTGCGGTGTCCCAATGGCCACAAATTTTTGGAAGGCCTCAGAGTCCATCAGCTGGTATGGTAACAGCTGGAGAGCTAACAGTTCCGCCAATCCAGCTGTCAGACGCTGGGTGTGACTGGCAGACATTGTTTTTTTCCGCTCAAACATTTTCTTAACGGACACTTGGCTGCTGTGGGCAGAGGAGCAGGAACGGCTACCACCACTCATCCAAGAAAGGCAGCAGGCACGGCACGCAAGTCCCGATTCAGGGAGGTAGTGATGAAAAATAACAATACAGGAGGACTGTTTCAAGGCCCTGCTGTATAATGATGAGACGAATATACTTGAAATCCTTAAACGAGAATCTGACTGCTGACTGACTGCTGGTATAACAATTTGCAGTCACGCAGGTGCAGTGAAAAGGTTGAAGTGACTGCTGGTAAATAAAACAGCGTGCAGTCACACAGGTGCAGTGAAAAATATGCATGGACTGGTATATAAAATAGCATGAGGTTGCACAGGTGCAGTGAAAAGGTATGCACGGACTGGTATATAAAACAGCGTGTGGTCACACAGGTGCAGTGAAAGGTATGCATAGAATGGTATATAAAACAGCGTGCAGTCACACAGGTGCAGTGGAAGGTATGCACAGACTGGTATAAAAAACAGCATGCGGTTGCACAGGTGCAGTGAAAAGGTATGCATGGACTGGTATATAAAACAGCGTGCGGTCACACAGGTGCAGTGGAAGGTATGCACGGACTGGTATAAAAAACAGCATGCGGTCGCACAGGTGCAGTGAAAAGGTATGCACGGACTGGTATATAAAACAGCGTGCAGCAATAACACTAAGCACTGAATGTACTGGGCCTGGCACAGTATAGCAATTAGCAAGGGCCAGCTGTGACAGACAGGGCTGTATATTCAGTGTCAGTGGGCCACACACAAAAAAAACACATCACAAGAACATTAGCTCTCAAAAAAACTGTTTTGGTAGTGCTTTTCAACAACAAAATACCAGCAAGGGGCAAACTAACAGACCTCCTAACTATCTATTTCCCTATCTCTCCAATGTCTCTCCCTTCTCTCACAAATACTGCAGCACACAGAGTGAGAACATGGCCGACGCTGCTACCTTATATAAGGGGGGGGGGGGCTCCAGGAGGGTGTGCAGCCTGCTTGGCTGCCATGTGTCTGCTGACTGTGATGTAGAGGTTCAAAGTTTAGCCCAATGATGTAGTATAGGGGGCGGGTTGAACCCGCATAAAGTTCGCAATCCGATGCGAAGGCGAACTTGCGTTGTTCGTGCGAATACGTTCGCATGTGAAACGTTCGGGACATCTCTAGTAAAACATTTACATAAAAATGCATAAATAGTTACCTTAGTTACTGATCTTTTTTTAATATGTATGTCAAGAAGGTATATTACTGGTACTTTTTAAATGATGGGCTTGTAATTAGTGATGGATGCAAAATTGAAAAAAATGCACCTTTATTTCTAAATAAAATATTGGCTCCATACATTGTACTAGGGAAATATTTTAAACTTTGCAACAACCGGGACAAATGGGCAAATACAATGGACTCGATTCATAAAGCATTACCTCATGCGGGTAATGCTGAAAACAGCAGACTTTCCCGACCACTTAGAAATGTGTCAATTCATAAAGGCTGTTACCGCATGAAAAGCTGACATTACTATCCAGGGAGATAAATTACCAAATTGGCTGTAGTTACCTCCAACACATGCCAGTAAATTGTCAGCAAATGTCAATTCATAAAGCCTGCAACAAGCGGTAAGTAAGCCTGACGATAGTCAGACATCTCTGGTGAGGTGTTAACAAGTTACCGACACCTCTGATGAATGCAAAGTGCAAAGAGACAAAGTCTGTTTGAGTCATCTGTGCAGCCAGGAAAAGTCTGTGCGATTCATCTGTCTGAGTCATTTGTGCAGGGCAAAAGAGAGAATCGCCACACTGCTCTACTCTACTGCTCAATGGGCTGTGGTAATTTACCAACCTTCAAAGGCAGCTGGGGAAATCTTTATGAATTAGCACACAGACCAGGAGAAAACCAAGTGCGGTATTTTCCAGACAAGATTTTTTTTATCGCACTGCTTTTTATGAATCGAGGCCAATGTGTGGGTTTTAATTATGGTAGCATGTATTATTTTAAAACTATAATGGCAAAAAACTGAGAAATAATGATTTTTTTCCAACTGTTTTCTTATTATTCCCATTAAAATACAGTTAGAATAAAATTACTCTTAGCAAACAGTACCACCCAAAGAAAGCCTAATTGGAGGCGAAAAAAAAAAGATACACATTGTTTTGTTGTGATAAATAGTAATAAAGTTATAGGTGAATGAATAGAAGGAACGCTATTGCTCTGGTTTTTAAGGGGAAAACCCTTGGAGGTGAAGTGGTTAAAAGGAAATAAATATGGCAGATTCCATATTCTTCTCATTTCACTTGTGATTTAAAACTTGATTTGATTATTGATTATTGAGAGCAAGACTTCTCTGTGCAACTAAAATAATAAACATATAATCTGTTTTCTACTGGCAAGCATTTATGCTCTTACCATAGACTGTTCAAACGTCAGAAATGTTGTATCTAATTATTATTTCCATCTCATTTTTCAAAAATTAAAAGTACCTCATGTGATACAAAGTGGGACTGAAAAACTATTAAAATGCTTCATGACAAGTGTTAGAAAACACACTGCTACCTGCTTCACTTCATTAGTGTGAAATATAAATGTATGCCGTTTTTAGAAATCTTATTTTAACAAGGCATGTTTTTTTATGCCTAGTGCCTTAAAGAATTATGTTTTAATCTTCCAGGGTACATTTTCCTTTAATAACTTGTCAAAGAATTTTGGAAGCACTTTTGGATTTTGACATTTAAAAATCCCACTTCAAAGCAAAATAGTTGCGAAAAAGAATATTTAGTTCCAATTAATTAAATTGAAGAAGACATAAATCCCTTGGAGAAGAGGAGATAAGATGCAAAGCTAGTTATATCATGAAGACCTATTCTTCTCCCTTTATAATTTGTATTTACTACTTTTCAAACTCCATCCTGGGCTTACATCTAACTTTAAATACTAAAGTTGATTTATTTGTTAACTGAAATTTATTTTTAACAGAAAATAATGAAAAAGTGACATTGTAACAAATGTACTCTTTCATTATGCCTTTACCAATATGACTTTATTTACTTATTCCTCTACTTTTACACTGCACTTGGGTGTTTTTGTTGTTGAACCTCAGATAAATGTCTTCTCCATGGACAAGTTCCCACATTAAATAAACTATTCAGGGTCAATTATAAAAAGGATATGTACCCTATCCCTCCTCCTCATCTACATACACTTGTACACACATACATATACACACAGAGTAGTGAAAATGGTTAATGCCTTTTGTTTTTCTGGAGTTTGGATCTGGAATCCAGAGGTCACCTGATCATCCCTCCACACTGAAAGCTATACTTCCTTACACCTTCAACAGAGCAGACTAACTGACTAGGGTCCACTCCACTTCCAAGCCACATACACCTTACATATGCTGACAGTGAAAAATAAAGTGGCAACACAGGCTCCAAAAAAAGTTCTACAGTAGGCAATGTGGTTGGTAAGAGAATGCTGTATGTTGATGTAGATGCCAGCCTGCTAAAAAAATCGAAGAGACTAAACTACAGTCAGATGGTAACATTTTTCCTGGGATTGGGGCATGATAAGGATGTGGAGACTTTTGTTTGTTTTTGTTTCATTTTCTTGTTTGTTTTTTAGAGTAATGAGGGATAAATCGTTAAAGATAAATAGTTTGTCCCCTTTAAATGAAATTTGGGAGATGTTGCGAGCAGCTTTCAGAAGGGCGTCTTTCACATCATAATAGTGCATGCGGACTATAACATCTTTGGGCCTCTTAGAAGCTGTCTGCCTTTCCCCTAGTGAGCAGTGTGCCCGGTCCATTCGTCAGAGTTCATCTGATGTATCTGGGGCTAAAGATTTATAGAGTTCTATCAAGTGAGAAATCAGTTGGGCAGGGGTTACCGACATAGAGATTCCCTTTATTCTTAGGTTTTGTCTCCTGTCTCGGTTTTCCTGGTCCTCTTGTGAGGATCTCAGGAACTTTATGTCTGATTGCATCAGATGATGTTCTTCCTCAAGATCTTTCTGTATAATATAAAGGGCATCCATTTTTTCCTCTATAGTGTTTGTACGCTCCCCTAGGCTTTTTATTTCCCCTTTTAAGTCATGCACCGCTAAGAGGATTACCTGTTGTAATGAGTCGTGCAGGGACCGATAGTGCCTCTCCAGGGTTGCCTCCAGGAGGTCTGCTGTCAGTGGGGAGTTTGATGCGAGGAAGCTGCGTCAGGCTGTGAGGTGGGCCGGCGCCATCTTGTTGATCCGGAGCGCGGAGATACCGCTCCATTGTGCCCGCTTGCGTGGACTGTTTGGGGCCGGATTTTGCTGCCATCTGGTTGCCCAGGTATTCGGGTGCACGTCCCTGGTCTGAGCTGCGCTATGGAGGCGGATGGGAAGCTACGTGCGGCTGCGGTGAGGCTGCGAGGTGCTGGAGCTCGGAAGCTAAGCGGCCATCTTGGATCCACCGCGCATGCGTCCTCTTTTTTGTTTGTTTTTTTAATATTGTAGACTGTGACTTTAGTTAAACTAAAGTTTAGTAACACGACTTCATAAAGTAGGTAGCATGAATTCATAAAGTAACATTAGAGGACCACTGTCACAAGTATGTTTCTTCCAGAGTAAAAAGAGCCATAGATTACCTTTCTCCTATGTTGCTGTCACTTACAGTAGGCAGTAGAAATCTGACAGAACCAACAGGTTTTGGGCTAGTCCATCTCTCCATAGGCGATTCTCAGCATGGCCTTTATTCTTTATAAAGACACTCCCTGAAAGATATCTATACAAAGATGTTGACCAGCCTCCCTGTTCACTGTACACTCTTGGCAGTTGGACGGAGCAACTGCCATTCACTAAGTGCTTTTGAAAATAAACAAATCTCTGAGAATCCCCCATGAGGAGATGGGCTAGTCCAAAACCTGTCGGTTTTGTCACATTTCTACTGCCTACTGCAAGTGACAGCAACATAGGAGAAAAGTAATGTATGGTTCATTTTACTCTGGGCGAAATGCTTTTATTATCTGTATATGTTTACATATATTTTAAATTTTAAGATATTTGCAACAGTGGTCCTTTAAGATTTAAGGAAAAGACATCTTCTAAGGCTGTAAGAAAATACATTGCCCTTGAACTACGGTAAATGCATCCTCCCTCTCCTTAATGATTGTATTTTTATCTGTGCATTGATAGAATGACTAAAATGTTATTATCTGAAATTGTAGGGCATTAATGATTGAGTACTGACTGTCATACTCTTTTATTTGCATGAACAAATGTTGTTAATTGTTTTTTGTCTTTGTTTTTGTTTTTTTAGACTCCCTCCCTTCATCAGATCCTCTGAATCAGCACTAGATATTAATTCATCAACATCAAAATAGATTGTATCAGTAACTGTGAGAATAAAATCTAGAAGTAACCAATTCACAAAATATGTTACTGCAAAAAAAAAAGAGTATAATTCAGTACTCAACACATGCACGGACATCGCTACAATGATCTTATATAGAATTGTAAAATACAAAAAGTGCCCACTATGTTAACATACTCAGTGGCTCAAACAGTCCCAGGTGGCCACTTATGTGCATGACAACAGTCTTAAAGGAAACCCTAGGTGACATGATGAGATAGACGTGTATGTACAGTGCCTAACACACAAATAACTATGCTGTGTTCCTGTTTTTCTTTCTCTGTCTGAAAGAGTTAAACATCAGGTTTGTAAGTGGCAGTCCCTGTCTTAGCCAGGACTGGGTCAGACTACAGTGTGACCCTCCCTGATTTTACTGAAATTACAACTATAAAACACTTTCTTAGCAGAAAATGGCTTCTAAAAGCTGAAAAGAGATAAAAAGGGTCTATAGTTCATAGATTTGTATCTCTGGCATACTTCAATGAATGTGTCATTGAGCAAAGTAAAAGCTTAAAAAGTAGATTTAAATATAAAATAGAACTGTGGAATATCTTTAAAAAAAGTCATTTTTAGGAGAAGGAGGGTAGATACAATTGTTTATTTAATTAGTTTATTTTCAACTCGGGTGTCCTTTAAGGTCACAGTTCCTGGAATGCACATGTTCTTGCCTATGTGAGTATTTGTATAGCATAAGGATCAGCTATAAAAATTATCGATTGCCACCTGGTGCTCTGGTGACTGGATTGTTGCACCTTACATATGACTAGGGGAGTGCGGCAAGATACTACTACTTTACTTGCCTATGTGAGTAAGCATGAAAGAGATTGCACCAGTCCACAGCCATTTGCATCTATGCATTGAAGTGTGGTGAAGTGTATCGTGGCAACATTCCAACCTCTAACTGTTGTTGTCTCTTATAGAAGGTAGTAAAAAATCTGACAGGTTTCAGTGTAGCCCATCTTCTTATGGGTAATGCTCAGTATTTCCTGTATTCTTAACAAAAGCACTCCCTTGCAAAGATCTAAACAAAGATGCCAACCCACCATTGTACTTGTTTCAGGGATGGATTTACATATAGGCACTATAGGCTCGTGCCTACAGGTGGCCAGTGTGTGAAAGGTGACTTACTGGCTGCTCAAAGTGTCCGCTTCTCTCCCTTTCTCTATACATCTGTCTCTCTCTGCAGAGTGACGAGCGGAGCCTATGAGAGGACACTGACCTCCTCCTGCCCCTTCAGCAGTGCCCCCAGTTTCATCACTGGACTGGAGGTAATACCTGCACCTTACAGAGGTTGTGCAGGCAGTCCAACTTCTCCAGTGTGTCAAATGAATATGTGTCCTTGCCTTAAAATTTGCTGCGTCTCCCAGAAGAGTCTCAAGGGTTTTGAGGAGATGACAGGGCACAGGTCAATTAGTCTAGAAGAAATAGGCACAGTCTCCTCCTAAAACTCCAAACATAATTAGGCATTACTAATTAATTATGCCAGGTTAGATACCCATTTGACAAATCAAGATCCCTTTAATAAATGTGGATTAAGGTAAAGAATTTAACTGATCCTGCTTCCTATTTATTAGGATAATAGACTGTTTCTGTACATAGTTTTATACAGTATGTGTATATAAAATTGTTTAACCATGTGTTTCTATTCTTGCTTCTTTGTTTTTTTGTATCTCTCTCCCCTATTGTGTATTTATGTGAAACACAAGCCCAATGTGTTGTGTAATGATTTAAAGGGGTTCTGTGGGGGGTTGCGGAGGAGAAAAACAGACACTTACCTTGGGCTTCTATCAGCCCCGTGCAGCAGTAATGTCCCAGGCCGTCCTCCTCCCATCTGACGTTCTCCGCCGCCGGCCCCGGTCTAAGTGGCATGGGATCCAACTGCGGCTGCGCTAGAGTGGCCGCGCACCCGCTCGCTTCCGCCTGCGTCATCGGAAGCTTACTGCGCAAGCGCAGTACAAGAACCCGTTGTACTGCGCCTGCGCAGTAAGCCTCAGATGACGCGAGCGGAGGCGCGGCAACGCGCATTATTCGTCTGTGTGACAGCCGAATAATAGCCCGGTGCCGGCTGCGGGGAACGGCGGATGGGAGCAGGACGGCGTGGGACATTACCGCTGCAGGGGGTTGATACAAGCCCCAGGTAAGTGGCAGTTTTTCGCCTCAGAAACCCCCACAGAACCCCTTTAAGCAAGGCTTAGGATGTATTGCCATAGCACCCCACATCATCTCAGTCATGATCTAATATCACATACAAGGGGAAAGGATTCTTCATTGGGTTTCATTTAAATCTCAGTGGTCATCGAACCATAATATGTGTCAGGCCTGGGGACCGCCTCTCCACTTATTGAGGGCCTATCTTATTGTTGGGTCTATCTTAGATTTGTAATATTTATTGACCAGCCAAAACCAATGTGGCTTATAACTTGGTGACTGCATTTTTATAGTGTGTTTTGGGTTGTCTATATTCTCTAACTTTTTGACTTAGATATACAGTGGATTGCAAAAGTATTTATTGGCAAAACTAAGATTTACAGGCATTCCCATATCAAGGGTAATGGGGGGGGGGGCATGGAGGGGGTGGGACAGGGGTACAATGGGTAAGCAGTCCATGGACGTTTTTTGGGTTTACAATTCATTTAAGCTCCTCTAAGTCTGTGGCATGCTTTGACATCGTGTGCAGCGATTGTCACTATGGATTCCTCTTCTCCTAGTAGAATGTAGTTTTCTCTCATCTTCTTATTTGTAAAAGTATGGAAATAGTTCCATCAACTTTCTAAAGTTGCATTATATTTGGGGCAGTGCAGCAGCATGTGATTCTCATCCTCGAGGGTCTTCTGCTCACGGTGTTGGCACAGTCTATCCTCACTGGGTTTGTACGTCTGTCTGTGTCTCCCAGACTCAATTTCAAGGTTGTGAGCACTCAGGATTTGCCTGAGGGTTTTGGAGATTTTGCTTGTATGGGGCCATTTTATATTCTCTCTGTAGGGACTGGTGTATGGTTGGCTTGTGTGACTTTTTTATTTCACTCTTCTATTTGTCTACAGAATCTTTGCTCTTGGCTGTGGTGTGTATTATCTTTGCTCTTGTTAGGACGGACCCATGGACCTGAGTTTGGAGGGAGCATAGGGTTGACCACTTCTTTCAAGGCACGGGGTTTTTCTTGTCCTCCATTATGCAACATGGATATTTAGTAGGGTGACTAAGGGCTGCTGATCTGTAAGTGGGCCCAGTAGGACAGCGCTCTCTTCTGTATCTCGTGCAGTAATGAGAATCTACCCAGCTCAGCTCTGCAGGCAATGTTTGCCTGCCTTCCTGTTATTGTTCTTTGTCTCCTATTTTGAGTACACTTTAAGTGAGTTAAGTATATGAAGTACTGTGGTTGTTGTACAATACTAGTACTTGATGGACAAAATGTGGATTTGGTAAAGAGATCTGTGTTTTATAAGAAATAATGTAGATGGATTTTCTAATGAATTACTTATGCTTGTGGATTTAAATTAACATTTTTACATTAGTATTTCAGTTTGATCTATTAAAATACATCTATAGTAATTATTAAAAAGTCAGTATGCACTTATTACCTTAACTGGCAACGTGACTTCAAGGTAAAGTGATTTTTGAACAGACCAATATTTGCCTTTGTAATGGAAATAGGTATTGATCAATTTAGTGATAATTTGCTTCCCAGTGATGTCAAGCTTAAATATGCATCTACTACCCTCATAAATGTTAAGATAATTTAATAAGACATTCCAGTGGGCAATAATCTATATAGATAAGTACAATAACTTACTGGAATTCCTTCAGTTATAGTGATGCTGCCTGGAAACACATTATTAAGAAATATTACGTAATGTGATTTATGCCAAGTTTCCTTTGGAATGCATTCTGATATAGACACAGATGTCTAAGAGGGAATGCATTCTTGGAAAGGTGTACATATATGTTGCTGTAAATAGGCAGCATGCTGTGACATAATTTTTAACATGCTGTGACATTATTTACTTTCATGTATAGCCATTTATACATCAGAATCAGCTCCTGATAACAATACATCTAACACAAGCTAAACTGCACAGTGGTTCTACACCAGTAAAGTGCATTTTTATTTGTGAAATTTGACAAAGCCAATTTAAATTCACAGACAAGAACTTATTTACTCTGATAACTACATAATTTTCGTATTATTTATGCCTCGGACTAGTACCCTACATTAAAGTTAACTGTTTAAAGCAGAGGTCCCCAAACTTTTTGGACCCAAGGACCGCTTTGATGCAAGAAATTTTTTCCAATGCCCGGCAGACCGGGATGGGGAGAAATCAAGCACATAAAACACCAATGAGCAATCATCCTGACGGATCTACTAACCCCCAGCGACGCCAATCCCATTGTTCACCCGTGTGATGTCAAGCATGCTAGAGCTGCACGACTTTAGGAAAAAAATTAAATTACGATTTTTTTCTCAGAAATTGTGATTTCAATTGTATTCATGATTTTCTTGAAATCAAGCTGTGCTGTAGCACAAAATTCACAATGCCCCCAGTATAGTTGCTCCCAGTATAGGTTAGTTAGGTAGGTGCCTCCAGTATAGTTGCCCCCAGTATAGGTTAGCTAGGTAGGTGCCTCCAGTATAGGTAGCCAGTATAGTTACCCCCAGTATAGGTTAGCTAGGTAGGTGCCTCCAATATAGCTAGCCAGGCAGCATAGGTGCAGGGGCAGGGGAGAGCGGGTATACTGCAGTAACTCACCTTCCGCAATCCCCGCAGCCTCTTTCTACTTCCTCTCCCAGGTCAAGCGCAGCTAAAAGAGGGATGGAGGAGGCGGGCCAAGCACAGCGATGGAGCAATGTAGGGGATGAGAATGGAGGCTTCCGGGTAGCACGATCGCCACGCATGCTACACAGGGAAAAACTGCGGCTGTCAGTGAAATCAATTACAGCCATGGCTACACTACAGTGAGGCAGCGGACCGTGACCCGGCACAACATGTTCACCCAGTATTGGGCTGCGGACCGCTGGTTGGGGACCCCTGGTTTAAAGTATCAGTGAAACTTAACCCATTCCCACTGCTGCACATTGTCACAGTACATTGTTTGCACTAGACAGCTATTAAAGCGGAATATAACCCAGCATTTCTTCTTTGCTCTAAAAAATTATTTACAGCATATTATATGCAACCAGCATTTTTTTTTTTTTACTAGACCAGCATTCAAAGGGTTACACACAGAGCTTGAAAGTTCAGTGCATTGAAATCTGGATGCATCCGAAGTTGTAGATAATGTTATCTTGTGTTTACTTAACTGTATCAAGTGAGGAATGTGACACATTCTCTGATTGTGCAGAAGCAGCTGGAGACAGAGAGACACTGAAAGCATGTCTGCCTTCAATACATAATTAATAAAACCAGTTATTAAAACAATGCAAAGTCAGCTCATAAAGCAAAGAACTGTACTTTTGGGAACCTATAATTTCTAAATGAATAATAATACTTATGCACAAATGCAAATATGATAACCGTATGGCATATAAAAAGTAGAAAAATATGTTTTTATTGAATATTATGTCAGGGTTTTAAACCGCTTTAAAGGACCTCTACTGCAAAAACATGTAAATAGTACATTTTTTGCTGAATAAAACGCACCATAAATGTATTATATAATAAAAAAACACTTACTGAATGGCAGTTGCACACTCCAATGGCAAAAATAGTATGCAAGTGATTAGGTGGGCTGACTGCCATATTTGCACAGATCCTTTTCAGGAGTGCTTTTATCAAGAATAAATGATTTTGACTGCTTACTGTAAGCAACAGCAACAAAAGAGAAAACTAATTAATTGTGCATTATAATCTGGGAGAAATGTACTTGCTGTTATACACGTTTTCACAATTTTTTACAATAGTGATCTTTTTGGGCTGGTTCACACAGGTGTCCCGAAGTGTCTTGTCTAAATGCTTTTCTGAATGCTTGCAGAAACCAAGTGGTGGACAAGGGCCGACAAGTGCTCCCTGTATGTTAGCACCCCTGCCCGGTTGTGCTTAACAATCAATGCTGGGAGCATTTTGTGCGGCTACTGAAGAATGCATGTCCAAAACACTCTTGGCCACAATTGCTGTGCACAGCCAGGCATGTGCACTGACATACAGAAAGTACAGAGTGGATGGAATAGTAGTTGAAGTTAGGAATGAGGCAGAGCGGGACAAGGCATTGTAGGCCAGATTACTTGGTTATCACCCTGCCTTACCCAGCTGCTTCCATGTGTAAATGTAATAGTCAGTCATTTCACTGAATGTCATCAGAGGACTTTAAAATATAATCCTATCATAGTCATAATGTAAAGTCCTACCTTATTATTATGTATTTATATAGCACTATCATCTTCTGCTGAATTTTACAGAGTACATAGACATGTCACTGACTGTTCTCAGAGGATTTCACAATCTAATCCCTATCATAGTAATGTTTTCAGGGAACCAGATAACATATTAGTATGTTTTTGAGATGTGAGAGGAATATGAAGTGCTTAGTAGAGATGGCCTGAACGGTTCGCCGGCGAACGGTTCCCGGCGAACTTCTGCGGTCCGCGATCGCGTAGAACCTTAAACTTTTCCGGAAGTTCGGCTCACCCCTATAGTGCATCATGAGGCACAACTCGGACCCTCTACATCACAGTCAGCAGGCACATTGTAGCCAATTAGGCTACACTCCCTCTTGGAGCCCCCCCCCTTATAAAAGGCATGCAGCGTCAAGCATTGGACTTACTCGTGTGCCTGCAGTAATTAGAGAAGGGATAGCTGCTTCAGACTCTCATAGGGAAAGCTTAGTTAGGCTCTTGTAGGCTTGTTAGCTTGCTCCTGGCTGATTGTTATTGCTAAAAAAGCACCCCTCAACAGCTCTTTTGAGAGCTAATCTTGTTCTTGTGATCTATTTTTTTGTGTGTGTGTGACACTTGTGTTGCATAGACAGCCTTGGTAATTCCTACTGTGTGTGCCACTGCCAGGCCCAGCACATTCAGTGACTACCTGTGTGTGTGACAAGTGCACATTGTAATACCCATCACTGCATATACCTACCTACCTGTTGTTCACAGTGCACCCACCTACCTACGTGAGCGCACGCAGTGTCACTGTGCCTGTTCGGTGCCTGTCTGTGTGTGACAGGTGCACATTATAATACCAATCATGGCATATACCTTCCTGACAGTCACTGTTGTTCTATTAATGAGCTACCACAGTCGGCAACCATATGAGCTTAAAAACCGCCATGGCCTGCACTCTGGCCATGGTGCGTACCAGTCCAGCACGGCCGTTACTACACGAACAATAACAGTTGTTTGCGGTGCGTTACACAGTGATTTTAGTGTGTCAGTGTGAAGCAGTACTCTAATTACACTCCCTACTTGATGCATACACATGCAAGAAGTTTTAAAACACTGGCCTGGGCTTGAAAACCACCACGGCCTGCACTCTGGCCATGGTGCGCACCAGTCCAGCACGGCTGTCACTATACAAACAGCTGTTTGCGGTGCGTTACACAGTGAGTTTGGTGTGTCAGTGTGAAGCAGTACTCTAATTACACTCCATGATTGATGTATACACATTTATGATGTTTTAAAGCACTTTAGGCCTGCAATTTAGCATTCAATGTGATTTCTGCCCTTAAAATGCTGCTTTGCGTCAAGCCTAGACTTTTCCCTGGGACTTTTGCCATCTATCCCACTCCACCATACCCCACTCCAGGTGTTAGACCCATTGAAACATCTTTTCCATCACTTTTCTGGTCGGAGGTTTGGGCCATCTCTAGTGCCTAGATGAAACCTATGGGAAGATCCTCCATGCAGATTGTGCCCTGGTCAAGATTCCAACCAAGGGCTCAGCAATCTAGTCCAATAGGCAATCCCATTTTTCCTTCATGCCACTTATACCTAACCTCTCGAATCAAGGTCACCAATTCTGGCCATCTACTACCCTTCCTCACTCCATTCTACTTCTCTTGTATTGTCTCACCTACTTTACCAAAATCTCTGTGCTTATCTCCTGAATGGGTTATGCACCTCTACACTATTGTATCATCTTACTGTGTCAACCCTTTAAAGGATACCTGAGGTGAAAATAAACTAATGAAATACACAATTGTATCTATCCCCATTAGCCCCCATTGGCCCCATCCTCCTTCTCCTAAAATGACTTTTTAAGATATTCCACAGTTTTATTTTATATTTAAATATACTTTTTTAAGTTTTTACTCTTTTATTGTTTTCGCTCACATTTATTGAAGTATGCCAGAGCTAAAATCAATGAACTATTGACCCTTTTATATCTCTACTGCTCTCAGAATCCATTTTCTGCTAGGAAAGTGTTTTATAGTTGTAATTTCTTATCAGTGAGGGTCACACTGTAGTCTGACCCAGACCCGACTCAGACAGTAACTGCCACTTACATATCTGATGTTTAACCCTTTCAGACAGAGAAAGAAAAAAAGGAACACAACATAGTTATTTGTGTGCTAGGCACTGTACATACACGTCTATCTCATCATGTCACCTCGGGTATCCTTTCAATGTCATGTGATATCCACTCCAGATTTATCCTAATAGGCGGTCACATATTTGCATATCCCATTATGTAAGTGAAAATACATTTTAAAATAAAGACAGCACATGCCCCCTGAGGGACATACTGTATGTCTTGCTTGATAATCTGATCTTAGGCCCAGTGCACACCAAAACCGCTAGCAGATCGTCAAAACGCTAGCAGTTTTTGGAGCTGATTTCAGAGGGATTCTAGGCAGGTTTAGAGACGTTTTCTAAACATGCCTAGCATTTTTGGGTGCGTTTTTATGTAGCAGATTACAAATACTATTACAGTAAAAGCTGTTACTGAACAGCTTCTGTAACAAAAACGCCTGGAAAACTGTTCTGATGTAGCGTTCCCCACAGTGGTTTGCATTTTTCCTATACTTTACATTGATGCAGAAACGCTTCTGCAAACCGCGAACGTGCAGCAGGAGGCACATTTGCGGTTGGGAAAAAAACTCAAACCGCTGGTGTGCACCATCCCATTGAAATACATTAGCCAAGCGTTTTCACTGGCGGATGCAGCTGGTGGATCGCTGCTAAAACCGCTCAGTGTGCACTGGGCCTTACAATGTGAAAGACATGAACCTGAAATTGTTCTGTGGGGACATAGGACCTGATCAAATTCACCTTTTCTCTTAGGAAATCCTTTTTCATCTTCTGTCATCAGGGGATCCCCAGATGACGCTAGTTTGTGAAACCGGTCGTGAAGGAGACAGGCGGCACCTTTATACTGTCCTATACTGCTGACCCATACACGCATGCAACTTTCTCGGGGTTCCCATTGCATGGGCCCCGTATGTAAGTTTTGCTTTTATGCTATTTTTTATGCTGTTTTTACTATGAAAATTCTATATTAAATGGTTTACACTTAGAGTTGCTGTTTGTTTGTTTTTTATGATGTTTACTGATATCCATCCAATTGCTGAATTGGTGGATCCTGAACGGACTGTTGCTTCCTGAAGTTCTACCAAATCATGGATACAACCTTATAATGTGGGTTGTCACCAGCTGGTAAGCTTCTTTCCTTTTTATGGGTATCCATGATTGCAGAGCTGTGCTGTGACCTTGATATTTATTATGGTGGAAATTTGCCCGCTCTTATTCTTTGTTGAAGACTTGTGTTAAGGGATGAGCAGAAACTACGCCAGCACGAATTTACGCCTCGTAGTTTGCATCTACGCATTGTAGTTCGTAGGTGAAGTTTCAAAACTACGCTTACGAATTTACGCGTAGCGAAGTACCGCTATGCGTAGCTTAAACCCAATGTGAGTTAACATGTGTATTGCGTAGTGAACTAGGAATGCGTTATTCGTGTCTTTTTCCGCGTGCGATTGTATGCTTACAAATTTACGCATTGGAAAGGGCAATGTACGCATAGAAGAGTTCCTGGCATATGCATTTACAGAGGAATTAATGCGTAAAAATTTCTGCATACGGGCATAAGCATCCGCATATACTGCGCTTCGCACTATGTGTAATTGCATAATTTAATGCGTAGTCTATGAATGCATACGAAGCGAATATTTAATTGCAAAGCCGTAGTTTGGCGAAGCGTAATTGCGTTAAACTATGCGTAGTTCCAGCGTAGCAAAATTGGCTGACTACAACCATCCCTGCTTGTCTTCTGTTTTTGGATTCTGTGCTGATATAATTTACCTGTTTGTGAACTCTGGATATTGTTCTTCTCTCAGCAGCGGCCACTTTGTTTCCTTGACGCTGATGCACATATTCAAACCTATAGCAAGCCTATAGCTTATACAATTTACAGAGCAACATCAACCCCACGTGCAAACAGCCTGTTTTGGACTGTTAGTCCTCCTCAGTGCATGGCAGGTTTTGGCTCTATGCTGTCATCAGGGGATATGGAGAGCAGGCTGAGATAGGGCTATTATATAACAGGCTTTCAAAATTATGATTTAAAATAATAGTTTTCATTGCCCACAATGTAAGTTGTTTTGTTTTTAATATATGTAAAATTGTGGAATAAAAGTGTTATCCCCTGTGAAGAATTCTACTAAGCCTGGCATATTGTTTGTCCTCTGGTGGTGGACACCGTATAGCCTTTTGAGCACTGAGTGTTTGCAGGCTGTAGCAGCAGGATTGGGGTGACATAACAGCTCTGAGGATTACATGTAAAAGTTTAGAATCTCAGCATTGTTTCTCTTGTATTTGGCCAGATTTTTGAATAGTATGGCCCATATGCAATTCACTTTTTCACCTGAGTTTTCTCCTAGGAGATAATTTTTCATCTTCAATTTATAATATCTTTCCAGCACTTTCCAACTAAAAAAGTACCAAACAGTAGTTAGCAAAGTACTATCAAATGTATTTTGAGCATTCTCTTGCTTTCTGGTGGCTTAAAATACATTTTATTAACAAGTTTAAAAATATCACCTAGGAGAAAACTCAGGTGCAAAAGTGAATTGCATATGGGCCTATGTGTTGTATCTGTGATGATGAGTTTTCATTGAAAATAATGGAGGTGGGGAGAGGAGACACTGTATATAAAGACTCTCATGAATATGATCTGCTGCTCCTCTTATCTCACTTCAGAAAAAGTTGACCTGATTACCAGCTGCTGACTCTCTAATGGGTAAATTAATAAAGAAAAAATGCAGTAAAGAGCAGTGAGGCTGCACTCTACTCTCCTCAGACTATTCTAAATAGTATATAAAAAAATTGTCATCAAACATAGCTGGTAGGGGGTGCAAGATATACATGGCAGGGCAAAAACAGATAAACACATGATACATTATAAGACACAGGACCTGCTTATGTAGGCATACAGAGTAAATGAAAAGAATGTACGCAAATGTAAAATAATATATATATATATATACTGTATATACTATTACTAATATGATATAGTAGTTAAGTCCTGCCAGATTACAAGTTAACAAAAAGATAAGATCGGGAAGTTGCTACATAAAATGGCCTAAGTTAAGTTGTACCCTTGCCTGAAAATCCTGAGGAATGGCACGTGCTGAATAGATTGTTAAATGAGGTTCCAGAGAAGATAAAAAGTTAGTAGGAATTTCTGCATGCAGGCATGGGAGGTAGCTGGAGTTGACTAAGGCAGATTCTCAAGAGGGGATATTTTATCATGTGTAGTGGTAAAAGGGAATTAACTCACCAATGAATAAGAGTTTTATGGGTTAGAAATAAAACCTAGATGTGGATTTTATTGTGCTATAGAAAGCCAGTGGAGAAATTGGGAATCTGTTTTAAAATGTGCTGATGTTTCAGTTGTTTCATTGCCATAAGAATAATTTATCAATCTCAAACAGTTTTGAGCAGCTATGGTATTTGATTAATAGAATGATTAAGAGCATCAGATCAAATGATGTGTGTGGTTTTATGCTGCAGTAAGCAAAACAAAAACTATGCAGTATGGTAGTTATTTTTTATGAAAATGTCTCTGAAATTAATCAACATTGAAGTGTACCACATGAGGTTTCAATTGCTACTCTGCAATCAACATTTTGGTTGGAGAGTATCTATCAATTCACTAGTATTATCATACAACTATTTGGCTATGCATAAATACTTTTAACTGTGCTGCGTAATATGTTGGCGCTTTATAAGTACAATACATAAATAAATAAATAAATAAACATACAATACAGTAAGGTTACTAGCAGGGATGCTCATCACGAGGTTGTGATCATGAGTAACTTGTGATCATGAGCCGTTGTTTGCAATCATGAGGTCGTAATCGGCATTAGTGATCGGCTCTTGATGCCGATCACAAATGCACTTGTGATTGCACTTGTTAACCAACGTGTGATCACGAGTTACTCGTGATCACTAGTTGGTATTCATGATTAAAAATCTGCCGACTTTAGCAGGTAATAGCAAAGCCCCCTTACATGCCAGAAACACCAAATTTACCAGATCGTGATGACTCAAATTCGTGATTGGGGGTATCCGAGCACCTCTAGCTACTAGTGATGCTCAAATAGTGCCCAGTGTGTTTTAAAAACTGTTGCTGGAAGATCTTCCCTCCTTACAATAAACAGGTTACATTTTATTCAGCCCCCATAATGTGTGGATGGGTATACATATGATATTGGTGTCACAAAATCTCATGCAGAAAGTTAAAGCAATTGATCTATTAGGTATGGTCATATCAGACTATGCCCAGGTATTGTTGGAATGGATGGAAGTCAGGGTACAGACAAACTATGGCGATTTCCATCCAATCTTTATGGAGATGACCAATTTGCTGCATTAATGGTACAATGGTGGTATGAATATATAGACGTAGGACAATAACGAACATATACATAACCCAGTGCTGTTTTGGTAGGTGGTGAAGCAAGTTATCAGGAGAAAAATAATGTCCTATACAGCAGGTAAAAAGAAAGTGGCTCCTAAAAAGTATATTCAGTTAGTAGCCTTACATACATATAAAGTGAATACAACAAGACTGCATTGAGTGAAAAAGAAACTGGAAGTAGACAAATGATTACAAGCCAGTGATCAAATAGTATGGACTTTCCTGAAACTTAGGTAACAAGATGAGAAAAATACTGAGCAATATGATCATAGACCAGGGAACCTAATCACAGTAAACGGCACCATGAAAAAAAGACCAATACATGAGGATTCTCAATCAGGCAGTCTGCAGAGAAACTTGGCTTTGGGCACCAGTGGATATTTCAGCACAACAATGACCCAAAACACACAGCAAAAGTGGTGAAGAAATGTTTAGCAGACAACAACATTAACATTTTGGAGTGGCTCAGTCAGAGTCCTGACTTGAATCCAATTGAGATTCCATGGAGGGAGCTAAAGATCAGGTTAATGGCAAGAAGATCCTCCAAACTGAAAGATTTGGAGCTCATTGTTAAAGATGAATGGGCAAACATACCTGTGGAGTCATGCAAACAAAATTTCTGTTATAGCCAATACAGGCTTTTCTATTGTTTATTGAGAAGGGTATGAATAATTCTGGACTGGACATGTTTTGCTCAAATGTAGATAAAAGCTGAGAATTTTTTTTCCACAATAATGCCTCTTGTACATCGTCTTATTATCTTTTTGGAGACACCTATGTCATTTCCAGTCAAAAAATGACTTGCTGGTTGAATAAAAGTAAGTTTAAGTCAAAATTTGACAGGGGTGTTATTAATATGGGCAGCACTAATAACTAATAATCAGAATACAGTATGCAGTAATACAGACAGCGGTCAATGAGAATAGTCAGGTAGGCAGGAGGTCAGATGCCAAGGAGTCAGATACTAAGGCAGGGAACAGGGTTAAAGGAACAAGACTAGGTAACCAGATTCACAAAGGCTATCAGCACAAAATTACCAATTACCAATTATGTTCATCTGCCAAATGCAGTCTTAAATAGTGTGCAATGGTCATGTGACTCTATGTAGTGTTCACAGAGTTCCATCTGCAGGCCAGTCCAAGAACTGCAGAGTTCCCAACAGGGGTAGAGACATCTGCTAGTGGACAACGGTAGTCCATGCAAAGTCCAGAGTGCTGCCACCAGCAGGAATTTAATGCCATGAATCCCGACAGCAAGCATACTAGAACAAGGTGCAAAAATATATATCCAAAATATGTAGATGGAAAACACCTCATAATGTGCAACTGCTTTTGTTTAAACATTTCAGCCACGCGGACGTGAGCTGCATGTCCGCAGCGGCAGGTGCTAGAGCCGCAGGGACGTGCTAGTCACGTCCCTGCAGTTTGGGGGGTCTGCAAGCGATCCTGCAGGCAGATGCCCGCGAACGCTCTGCTGTTTCCAACATAATCTCCCTGCCTCCGCTGTGATCAGAGGCTTCCGATGGAAGCCTATGTCACTTCCACTTGTTACAATGTAACAATACATTGTATCCTATGTAGCGTAATTGTACGCTACATAGAATTTTGCTCAGCGGGGACATCTTGTGGCCAAATAGTAAAATACACCTGCTGACTATAGGGGAAAAAATAACAATATCTATGTCAAGAGGGCATCTTATTATTAAATAATGGGCTCAAAATTAGTGATGGATGTAAAACTGAAAAAGGCACCTTTATTTCTAAATAAAATATTGTCACCATACATTATACTAGGGATATAATTTTAACGTTGCAATAACCGGGACAAATGGGCAAATGTGTGGATTTTAATTACGGTAGCATGTATTATTTTTAAACTAATGGCCGAAAACTAAGAAATAATGATTTTTTTTCATTTTTTTTTTGTATTATTCCTGTCAAAATGCATTTGGAATAAAATCATTTTTAACATAATGTACCACCCAAAAAAAGCCTAATTGTTGGTGGAAAAAACAAGTTATAGACTATTCATTTGTGATAAGTAATGATAAAGTTATTGGGGAATGAAAAAGAGGAGCACTGAAAGGGGAACATTCCTCTCATCCATAAGATGAAAAACCCCCGTGAGCTGAAATGGTTAATTATTATATACCTCAGAGGAAACAGACACTTCTACTTCTGGTTCTCTGAAATCTATTACTCAAAATGTACATCTCATACTAATAGCAGACAGGAAAGTGGTATATAATAAATGGATATAGCAAAGCATGCCAAAAGTCTGGGATCTGAAAGAATTACTGCATATGATTTATCAGGATGAACAAGAAACACAACTTCATAAAGATACAATAACAAATAAGTTCTTTCTGTTATGGGAGAAATTTACTGCTGAGGAAATTCAGCATACAGTGACTCTTACCAGTATACTGAATAGTACGCAGTTAGAGATCTCTAGAGTAAACTAGAGAGACTTAAAGTCTAAATATAATTTAGATTAAAGAGTACCTAAATTATAAATTACAGTTTGCTTCAAACCTAATAAGTTGCCAAGAGATGTAAAATCACACATAATAATGTATGATTTTCTTATCCTCAGGGTCCATTTTCCACATATGGTCTTGAAATCCCAGCCCTCCCCTCAGTGTGAAATTGGGCCAGGGTGATTTTTTTTTCTTCAAACCTTAGCAAGGTATGCTGTGGGATTTATGTCATAACCCATGCCCATGTGATTTAATCCAGGCAGGCAGACAGATTTCTAAAAATAAGAGATATAGCAAACAGACATGCCCACGGAATTGATGTGGGCATTGGGGAGGTTTAAGACTGCTAAACCTGTTGATAAGGCTTTTGTGTAGTTGTTGTGAACATTCAGGAGTAAGCCTCTGATTGTGTGGCTTAGTAGTCGGTCAGAAGTTGTGTTATGTCTAAAGACACACCCCTGAGTTTATGAGTAATGCCAAATAGTGATGCTCAAATACCCCTTTTTAAAATTCGAGTTTGGTCGAATTCGAATAGTAAATTATTCGAGGTCAGTCGAATATTCGAGTCGAATAATTTTTACTATTCGATTCGACCTCGGACTTCGAGCTCACTATTTGAGTCGGTATTCGAGCTAACTATTCGAGCTGACTATTCGAATTGGCCTTAAATAGCTTCCCAACACTTGTTTTGAGGGTTAATGATGCAAGAAACATATTTTTTTCCAAGTGACAACAGCAAGTGATTATGTGGGGATGTTCCTTTAAAAAAAAAAAAAGGTGAAAAGAGAAGTTGTGTCCAGAATTTTGTTCAGTACTGTATATACTTCTTCTTCTTCTTCTTCTTTATCTTCTATATCTTCTTCTTCTTCTTCTATATCTTCTTCTTCTTCTTCATCTTCTTCTTCTTCATCTTCATCTTCTTCATCTTCATCTTCTTCATCTTCTTCATCTTCATCTTCTTCATCTTCTTCTTCATCTTCTTCATCTTCTTCATCTTCATCTTCTTCATCTTCTTCTTCATCTTCTTCATCTTCATCTTCTTCATCTTCTTCTTCTTCTTCTTCTTCATCTTCTTCTTCATCTTCTTCATCTTCTTCTTCATCTTCTTCATCTTCATCTTCTTCATCTTCTTCTTCATCTTCTTCATCTTCTTCATCTTCATCTTCTTCATCTTCTTCTTCATCTTCTTCATCTTCATCTTCTTCTTCTTCTTCTTCTTCTTCTTCTTCATCTTCTTCTTCATCTTCTTCATCTTCTTCTTCATCTTCTTCATCTTCATCTTCTTCATCTTCTTCATCTTCATCTTCTTCATCTTCTTCTTCATCTTCTTCATCTTCTTCATATTCATCTTCTTCATCTTCTTCTTCATCTTCTTCATCTTCATCTTCTTCATCTTCTTCTTCTTCTTCTTCTTCTTCTTCTTCTTCTTCATCTTCTTCTTCATCTTCTTCATCTTCTTCTTCATCTTCTTCATCTTCATCTTCTTCATCTTCATCTTCATCTTCATCTTCTTCATCTTCTTCTTCATCTTCTTCTTCTTCTTCTTCTTCTTCTTCTTCTTCTTCTTCATCTTCTTCTTCATCTTCTTCATCTTCTTCTTCATCTTCTTCATCTTCATCTTCATCTTCATCTTCTTCATCTTCTTCTTCATCTTCATCTTCTTCATCTTCTTCTTCATCTTCTTCATCTTCATCTTCTTCATCTTCTTCTTCTTCTTCTTCTTCTTCTTCTTCTTCATCTTCTTCTTCATCTTCTTCATCTTCTTCTTCATCTTCTTCTTCATCTTCTTCATCTTCTTCTTCATCTTCTTCATCTTCTTCTTCATCTTCTTCATCTTCTTCTTCTTCTTCATCTTCTTCTATATCGTCTTCTTCGTCACTTATTTCTCTTTTCATTTTTTTTTTTTTAAAGAAATGCAGCTATTTTTGAGCGTAACAACAAATAGCTGGTGGCGCACGCATGTTGGAAGCGCCATTGTATGTGCTCCCTGGCAGTGGAAACACACAGACAGCAGGAGGTAAATTTAGCAGCAGGAGGAGGAGGATGAGTGTGTGGCAGCATGCAGTCAATGAGGCAGGCAGCGTGACATAATAGCCCTGGTACCTAGCGGTGATACCATGGCTGTAAATAAACACAACAGGAGGTCCCAGACAGCGGTCGTGCAGCCCACATTGTGTCCAATACACAACTGGGACAACACAGTTTTCAACCCGGGCACCTCAGAAAAATTAAACCTTTTTTTGTAATGGTTTTGTAGTTTTGGTTTTACAACCAATTACACAGATATATAGCTATTTTTTGACGTAATAGCTGGTGGCAGAGTGGCAGCAGAAGGTAAATCTGTGTACCCTGGCGGTGGGAAACACAGACAGACAGCAGCAGCAGCAGGAGGAGGAATGGAGGAGAGTAATTATGTGAGCAGCTATTGTTTGACGTAATAGCTGGTGGCAGTGTGGCAGCAGAAGGTAATTCTGTGTACCCTGGCAGTGGGAAACACAGACAGACAGCAGCAGCAGGAGGAATGGAGGAGTAGTGTGAGTGTGGCAGCAGGTAGGCAGCGTGACATAATAGCCCTGGTACCTAGCGGTGATACCAGGGCCGTAAATAAACACAACAGGAGGTCCCAGACAGCGGTCGTGCAGCCCACATTGTGTCCAATACACAACTGGGACAACACAGTTTTCAACCCGGGCACCTCAGAAAAATTAAACCTTTTTTTTTTTTAATGGTTTGTTTGGTTTCGGTTTTGCAACCAATATAGCTATTGTTTGACGTAATAGCTGGTGGCAGAGTGGCAGCAGAAGAAGGTCATTCTGTGTACCCTGGCAGTGGGAAACACAGACAGACAGCAGAAGGGCAGTACACAGCAGCCCACTGTAGGTGTAAAATGTGTGGCTGCAGGCGACGTAATAGTCAAAGTGAACCAGGCTGGCTTAGTGAGCAGGAGCCAGGAGGTGGTAAAGGGTGGTAAGGCACATTAACGATGGTTCCGGCAGCCAGTTCATGTCCCCCTCTCGCCGACAACAGGGGCCAGGAACTCGCCTTCCACCCACGCCTGGTTCATCTTGAGAAACGTCAGTCTGTCCACAGACTTGTGAGACAGACGTGAGCGTTTCTCGGTGACCACGCCACCAGCTGCACTGAAGCAGCGCTCGGACAGCACGCTGGAAGGGGGGCAGGACAGCACTTCCAGGGCGTACTGCGCTAGCTCGCTCCAGATCTCCATGCGCTTGACCCAATACTCCATGGGATCAACAGGGGCATCGCTGTCAAGCCCGCTGTACGACCCCATGTAGTCAGCCACCATGCGGGTCAGGCGCTGGCTGTGACCGGAGGAGGATGCTGCTGCATGCATCTCCTCTCTAGTCACTGCTGCCGGAGCCTCTACAGTCCTGTAGAGCTCGTGGCTGAGAGACAGCAGGTCTGTGGGGCGCTTGCTGCTGCTGGATGCAGGCACCTGCTGCTGCCTCTGTGCTGGCTGCTGGACAGTGGGGGTGGAAGGCTGGGGGAAGGCTTCCTCCAAGCGCTCAACAAGGGCCTGCTGCAAGCTCCTTATTTGTTGCGCTGGGTCTCCTCCTGCAGGCGGCAGGAACTGGCTCAACTTCCCCTTGAGGCGTGGGTCCAACATCATGCTGATCCAGATGTCCTCCCTCTGCTTCATCTGGATCACCCTGGGGTCCCTGCGCAGGCACGCCAGCATGTGCGCTGCCATTGGGAAGAGGCGGGCCACGTCTGCTGGCACATCGACGTCAGTGCTGTCCTCATCCTCCTCCTCTGCCGCCTCATCCTCTCTCCACCCCCGCACCAACTCAGCTGCGCTGTGCTGATCCCCCTCATCAGCAGCCAGGTCAGGGACCTCCACCAAGTCCTCCTCCTCCTCCCCCTCAGAGGTGGACTGCGCAGCTGGTTGCCGCTCCTGCTGGTCCAAGGCTGCCGCTCCCTGTTCCAGCAAACCATCGAGGGCCCTGTTCAGCAGAGAAACCAGGGGCACCCACTCGCAGACCATAGCATGGTCCCTGCTCACCATGTTTGTGGCCTGCAGGAAGGGAGCCAGCACAAAGCACACCTGCTGCATGTGCCTCCAGTCATCATCGGGGACGATGGACGGGATGTTGCTGGTCTTGTCCCTTCTCCGAGCTGCGGAAACAGTGGCCAGGGCAAGGTACTGGTTGACAGCGTGCCTCTGTTCAACCATACGCTCCAACATCGCCAGGGTGGAGTTCCAGCGAGTCGGAACGTCAATGATCAGCCGATGGCGTGGCAGATCCAGCTCCTTTTGCACGTCTTCCAGGCTCGCACAGGCTGCAGCCGAGCGCCGGAAGTGACGCACAACATTCCTTGCCGTTTCCAGCAGTTCGCCCATCCCCTGGTAGGTGCGCAGGAACTTCTGCACCACCAGGTTCAGCACGTGGGCAAGACAGGGGATGTGGGTCAGGTTTCCCCTGTCTATGGCAGCAACCAGATTGGCCCCATTGTCGGACACCACCTCTCCGACTCTGAGGCCTCTGGGGGTCAGCCAAATCCTCTCCTGCTCCTGGAGTTTGGCCAACACGTGGGCTGCCGTCAGCTTGGTCTTGCCAAGGCTGACCAAGTGCAGCAGCGCTTGGCAGTGGCGGGCCTTCACGCTGCTGCTGAGGCGGGGGGTTTGGCCAGGTGTGGCGGAGGATGGCAGAGGATCGGAGGAACCCGCTGCAGTTCCCCTGACCCTGCGGGGTGGCACCACCCACTGTGTTGCTGCTGCTGCTGCTGCTGTGCCCGCTGCTGCTCTCCCATCCTCACCCCCTTCCACCAAGCTGACCCAGTGGACAGTGAAGGACAGGTAGCGGCCTGTCCCGAAGCGGCTGCTCCAGGAGTCCATGGTGACGTGGACCCTTTCACCAACCGCGTGCTCCAGCCCTCGCTCCACATTGGCCATCACAAAGCGGTGCAGTGCTGAAATGGCCTTGCGGGAGAAAAAGTGTCTGCTGGGGAGCTGCCAGTCTGGGGCTGCACAAGCAAGCAGCGCCCGCATGTCGCTCCCCTCCTGCACGAGCGTGTACGGCAGGAGTTGGGAGCACATGGCCCGTGCCAGCAAGCCGTTCAGCTGCCGCACGCGACGGCTGCTGGGAGGCAGAGCCCTAACCACCCCCTGGAAGGACTCGCTCAAAAGGCTCTGGCGTGGCCTTTTGCTGACACGGGAATCACCAGACACAGCGGAGGAGGCCACTGAGGACTGGCTGCCAGAACAGGCCTCAGTGTCGGCGGCAGGAGTTGCAGAGGGGGGAGGAGCAGTGCGTTTCCGCACTCCTGCTGGTGCTGCTGGAGGAGCAGGAGGGCGGGTGGCTGCTGTTGCTGCTGCTGAAGGCTGTGCAGTGATGGGTGTGGTGCCACTGCCAGCACCAGATGCCTTCAGCCTCTGGAACTCCTCATGCTGGTGGAAATGTTTAGCCGCAAGGTGGTTGATCAGCGAGCTGGTGCTGAACTTTAAGGGGTCTGCACCTCTGCTCAACTTCCGCTGACAGTGGTTGCAAGTGGCGTACTTGCTGTACACAGTGGGCATGGTGAAAAAGCGCCAGATTGGTGACAGAAACATCCCCCTACGGCATGGAAGCGCTGCTGCCTGTCTCCCTGTGGTGGTTGGGGGGGGGGCTTGGGTGCGGCTGGTGGTGGTACTGGCTGATGCTGCTGCTGCTGCTGCTGAGCCTGAGACACCAGCAGGCTGTGGGTCGCTGCCAATGCTTGCAATGATGCGCCTCCTTGCAAGGCCCACAAGCGCATCCTCCTCCTCCTCCGAGCTGCTGAGGACGACATCCCCTGGAGGTGGTGGCACCCAGTCTCTGTCTGTCACCGGGTCATCAACATCATCCTCCCCCTCCTCAAACATGTCCTGCTGGGATGATGACCCCCCAAACTCCTCTCCTGATGCATGGATGGGCTGCTTGACTGTCGCCACAGTCTTGCTGTCCAATCCCTCATCCCCCAAAGTGCCCATCAGCATCTCCTCCTCAAAATCGCCAACAACAGCAGACAATTGACTCATCATGCCTGGGGTCAAAAGAGTGCTGAATGAGAGGTCGGCGACTGACGGTGAACTGGCCTCCTCCCCAGACCCTGCTGGGCGGCTGCTGCGAACAGGGGTGGTGGTGGTGGTGGTGGTGAGGGTGGAGGCCTCGGATGCAGAGCTGATGGCGGGCTGCTCATCCTCCGTCATGAGTTGCACCACAGTGTCTGCATCCTTTTCCTCAATGGGACGTTTCCGACCCGGCTGGAGGAAAATCGGAGCAGGTGCTACACGCTGCTGCTGCTGTGTCTCTGCAGCGTGAGTTGCAGATGCTCCTGCTGGGCGGCGCCCAAGGCGTCCACGGCCAGTGGCTATGGGAGGAATGTTAGCCACTGACGCTGCTGCTGCTGCTGCGGAACTGTGCATGGTGGCGCGCCCGCGGCCGCGGCTTGCCACAATGCTGCTCCCTCTCCTCCTGATTCCCTTGCTGCCCTTCCCCTTGCCCAAACCGCGCTGGCTGCCACTTCCAGACATCTTAAATGTTTTGGGCGTATAGACAAAAGTTTTGTAAAAGGGCGGGTGAAAAGTGGGGTACTTTAATGGAGTGGGTTGGTTGGTGAGGTGACTGAGTGAGTGTCCCCTAGTACAGTAAGTAAGTAGTAACAGTCAGGAAGTACAACTAGCAGTTACAATAATCAGTAGTAATCACAAGTAAATTTAGTGTGTGTACACTCAGACAGTGAGTGCACGCACGCAGGAGCTAGTAGCCTATGAACACAGTGACTGAGTGTCCTAGACTCCTAGTACAGTAAGAGTAAGTAGTAACAGTAAGTAGAACTAACTAATTACAATAATCAATCAGCGATCAGAAGGAAATGGAGTGTGGGTGGTGTGTGTACACTCAGACAGTGAGTGACCGCACGCAGGAGCTAGTAGCCTATGAACACAGTGACTGAGTGTCCTAGACTCCTAGTACAGTAAGAGTAAGTAGTAACAGTAAGTACAACTAACTAATTACAATAATCAATCAGCGATCAGAAGGAAATGGAGTGTGGGTGGTGTGTGTACACTCAGACAGTGAGTGCACGCACGCAGGAGCTAGTAGCCTATGAACACAGTGACTGAGTGTCCTAGACTCCTAGTACAGTAAGAGTAAGTAGTAACAGTAAGTAGAACTAACTAATTACAATAATCAATCAGCGATCAGAAGGAAATGGAGTGTGGGTGGTGTGTGTACACTCAGACAGTGAGTGACCGCACGCAGGAGCTAGTAGCCTATGAACACAGTGACTGAGTGTCCTAGACTCCTAGTACAGTAAGAGTAAGTAGTAACAGTAAGTAGAACTAACTAATTACAATAATCAATCAGCGATCAGAAGGAAATGGAGTGTGGGTGGTGTGTGTACACTCAGACAGTGAGTGACCGCACGCAGGAGCTAGTAGCCTATGAACACAGTGACTGAGTGTCCTAGACTCCTAGTACAGTAAGAGTAAGTAGTAACAGTAAGTAGAACTAACTAATTACAATAATCAATCAGCGATCAGAAGGAAATGGAGTGTGGGTGGTGTGTGTACACTCAGACAGTGAGTGACCGCACGCAGGAGCTAGTAGCCTATGAACACAGTGACTGAGTGTCCTAGACTCCTAGTACAGTAAGAGTAAGTAGTAACAGTAAGTAGAACTAACTAATTACAATAATCAATCAGCGATCAGAAGGAAATGGAGTGTGGGTGGTGTGTGTACACTCAGACAGTGAGTGACCGCACGCAGGAGCTAGTAGCCTATGAACACAGTGACTGTCTGACTGAGTGTCCTAGACTCCTAGTACAGTAAGAGTAAGTAGTAACAGTAAGTACAACTAACTAACAATAATCTATCAGTAATCAGAAGGAAATAGAGTGTGTGTACACACAGACAGTGAGTGAGTGCACACACGCAGGAGCTAGCTAGTAGCCTATAAACAGTGACAGTCAGTGAGTGTCCTACTCCTAGTACAGTATAACTACAATACTATTAGTAAAGGACAGCAGAAATACTGGTATAGATGAGAGAAATAAACAGAGGACAGCTGCCCACAGAGGCAAGGCCCCCCTGAGGCCTAAACCTGTAAGCTTGCAGCAGCTGCCTGTCTCTAATGTAACACACAAGCTACTAACTAAAATACAATGTCTATCTAACTAACAACAATATAGGTGTATATGGCAGGTGTAGGTGAGCAAAAACGCTAGGTAAATGATCACAATAGAGCACTTGCTAAGCCAAAGCACAAAGGAGCAACTCTCTCTCTGTACAAGTCTCAGGCAAGCATGGAGAAACGTAACATGGCGGCCGCTATTTATAGGGTAGGGGCTGGCCAGGGTCCCCCTCTGTGATTGGCTGCCGTCAGAGGGCCTGGGAGCCCTCTGATTGGCTCTAAGGACATCAATCTGGGCTATGACGCTATTCGAGCTCGGTACCGAGCTCGAATAGCGCCGAGTTGCTCGAATAGCTCAAATAGTGAATGGGCTATTCGAGTGTACTCGGATAGCCCATTCGAATAGCTCCAGCTATTCGGAGCTCGAATACCGAGCTCGAATAGCTGAAAAAGAGCTCGAATATTCGAGCTACTCGAATATTCGAGCTCTGCTGAGCACCACTGATGCCAAATAGAGATGGAAGTTTGCAAGGCAAACAGGTTTGTGAACCCAGGTTTGCATCAAGGTTTGCAAACACCCAAACCTATGAACACTCAATACGGAGTTCACTGGTTGCGCACCAAACCACACCTTGTTAGTCACATTCCACATCACAATCCCTCATCATCACCTTGCTCCCTTTCCCTGTCAGCATGGTAGATCAATCCAGCCTTCCCATCCAGCTATCTCTGCTCTGGAGAGGCAGTGACATTAGTGTGCCTCCAGGATGATGAGAAAGGGGAAGGTTGAGGTGACAGGTGAGACAGCCAGGGAATAAGAACAGTCAACACAGTTGAGATGTAGTATGGTGGTTGAACCTGCAGACCCACATCGTGATCAGTATTTGTGGGTTTGCAAGCTCACAAATTCTAGCTTGCAAAAGCAGTTTGCCCATCATGTGGGATTTTGGGTTAACATCAGTTTGAGAAAGTTGGGAGCACACTTTTTATATCCTCAGTTAATAACTTTTAACCTCTTATCCACAGATGCAGGCTAGTATTCGAGATCCTAGAATCCAAAAGTGAATGACTTTGTCTCCCTGAATACTGCCAGCCCACCTAGGCCACAAGGATTGTGAGAAAATCACCCTTGCCCAATCAGGAAATTGCATAGAGGAAGGAAAAAAAACAGGCACAAGCAAGAGACTTTAAAGTAGGGCTGGGAAAAGGCCCTCCAGCACTAGGCTGAGATTCCAAAATGTGCCCCTCCCCCCGAACTGTGCTTGCCCCACTATGGGTGGCAAACTTTCCTCCAATATTAGCTCCCTCCTTCGTACAATAGCCAGAAGTGCCCCCTACAGTATTAGGCAGTAGAGTTGAGCTGAAATTTTCGTAATTTCGCATTACTATAATTACGCATGCGAAATTTGCGATTACGATGCGAAATTAGCGTAGCGAAATTGCCATTAAAATCGTAATTGAAAATACCGTAAGCGTAATTTTCAACGCGAAATTTCGCGTTTCATTCATGCCGTAATTTCGCATTAAACGCTACCGTAATTTCGCGTTAAACCGTAACGCTCCGTATAATATAAAAAAGCCGCCGACTTTAAGGGTTAATAGCAAAGCCCCCTTAAATGCTAAGAGCCTCAAATTTGGAGAATATATTAAGGAGATCAGGAGGAATAAGAGGAAATTTTTTTTTTTTCAAAAAGACCTTATAGTTTTTGAGAAAATCGATGTTAAAGTTTCAAAGTAAAAATGTATACATTTAAAAACCCGCCGACTTTAACGGTTAATAGCAAAGCCTGCTTAAAGTTTAGGAACACCAAATTCCTAGGGTATATTAAGGGGATCAGTGGGAATAAGAGGAAAATTTTTTTTTCAAAAAGACCTTATAGTTTTTGAGAAAATCGATTTTTAAGTTTCAAGGGCAAAAATGTCTTTTAAATGCGGAAAATGTCAGTTTTTTTTGCACAGGTAACAATAGTGTATTATTTTCATAGATTCCCCCAAGTGGGAAGAGTTTTACTTACTTCGTTCTGAGTGTGGGAAATATAAAAAAAAACGACGTCAGGTCCCCCCTCCCAGACCTCTTTAACCCCTTGTCCCCCATGCAGGCTGGGATAGCCAGAATGCGGAGCACCGGCCGCGTGGGGCTCCGCACCCTGACTATACCAGCCCGCATGGTCCATGGATTGGGGGGTCTCGGAAGGGGAGGGGCAGCCAAGCTTTCCCCTCCCCCTCCGAGCCCTTGTCCAATCCAAGGACAAGGGGCTCTTCTCCACCTCCGATGGGCGGTGGAGGTGGAGGCCGCGATTTCCTGGGTGGGGGGTTCATGGTGGAATCTGGGAGTCCCCTTTAAAAAGGGGTCCCCCAGATGCCCACCCCCCCTCCCAGGAGAAATGAGTATAGAGGTACTTGTACCCCTTACCCATTTCCTTTAAGAGTTAAAAGTAAATAAACACACAAACACATAGAAAAAGTATTTTAATTGAACAAAAAACATAACCACGAAAAAAGTCCTTTAATATTCTTAATTAACCATTAATACTTACCTGTCCCTTTAAATAAATGATCCCACGCAATATCCTCGGAAATGTTCTATCAGTTACAATGTAACAAAGTTATTACAATGTATCAACTTTGTTACATTGTAACTACGCCGCACCCGACGTCACTCACCGCCGCCGCCGCCGCGTCTGCGCTGCAGGACCCGACAGAGCTCTGAGCTATAGCTCAGAGCTCTCGAAAGCATCTTTGTATTTGGGCTCCAAGGAGCCCCATTGGTCCTTAGCAGACCAATGGGGTTCCTTCTGATTTGAAGGAACCCCATTGGTCTGCTAAGGACCAATGGGGCTCCTTGGAGCCCAAATACAAAGATGCTTCTCAGAGCTCTGAGCTATATAGCTCAGAGCTCTGTCGGGTCCGTGCAGGACGCTAAGTCCCCGCCGGCTCCGCTGCCCTCCCCGCCTCTCCCACATGTCACCCACATGTCACCCACATGTGGGTGACATGTGGGTGACAGATGTGGGCGGGGTGGACAGCGGGAGCTGCGGGGACTTAGCGTCCTGCACGGACGCGTATGCGGCGGCTGAGCGGCGAGTGGCGTCGGGTGCGGCGTAGTTACAATGTAACAAAGTTGTTACATTGTAATAACTTTGTTACATTGTAACTGATAGAACATTTCCGAGGATATTGCGAGGGATCATTTATTTAAAGGGACAGGTAAGTATTAATGGTTAATTAAGAATATTAAAGGACTTTTTTCGTGGTTATGTTTTTTGTTCAATTAAAATACTTTTTCTAAGTGTCTGTGTGTTTATTTACTTTAACTCTTAAAGGAAATGGGTATGGGGTACAAGTACCTCTATACTCATTTCTCCTGGGAGGGGGGGTGGGCATCTGGGGGACCCCTTTTTAAAGGGGACTCCCAGATTCCACCATGAACCTCCCCCCCAGGAAATCGCGGCCTCCACCTCCACCGCCCATCGGAGGTGGAGAAGAGCCCCTTGTCCTTGGATTGGACAAGGGCTCGGAGGGGGAGGGGAAAGCTTGGCTGCCCCTCCCCTTCCGAGACCCCCCAATCCATGGACCATGCGGGCTGGTATAGTCAGGGTGCGGAGCCCCACGCGGCCGGTGCTCCGCATTCTGGCTATCCCAGCCTGCATGGGGAACAAGGGGTTAAAGAGGTCTGGGAGGGGGGACCCCACGTCGTTTTTTTTTTATATTTCCCACACTCAGAACGAAGTAAGTAAAACTCTTCCCACTTGGGGGAATCTATGAAAATAATACACTATTGTTACCTGTGCAAAAAAAACTGACATTTTCCGCATTTAAAAGACATTTTCGCCCTTGAAACTTAAAAATCAATTTTCTCAAAAACTATAAGGTCTTTTTGAAAAAAAAATTTTTCCTCTTATTCCCACTGATCCCCTTAATATACCCTGGGAATTTGGTGTTCCTAAACTTTAAGCAGGCTTTGCTATTAACCGTTAAAGTCGGCGGGTTTTTAAATGTTTACATTTTTCCTTTGAAACTTTAACATCGATTTTCTCAAAAACTATAAGGTCTTTTTGAAAAAAAAATGTTTCCTCTTATTCCTCCTTATCTCCTTAATATATTCTCCAAATTTGAGGCTCTTAGCATTTAAGGGGGCTTTGCTATTAACCCTTAAAGTCGGCGGCTTTTTTATATTATACGGAGCGTTACGGTTTAACGCGAAATTACGGTAGCGTTTAATGCAAAATTACGGCATGATACGACTGTAATGCGAAAATTACGCGAAAATTTCGCTTACGCGAAATTTCGCAAAATCCTTCTTCATTACGATTATGTACTTACGGCCATAATCGTAATTACACTAATTACGCGAAATTTCGCAAAATCGTAATTAGGTCATTACGCTCATCTCTATTAGGCAGCCCCTCTGACCAGTATAATATTTATTAGGCAGCAGAGCCAGTAGATGTAATGACAGTTAGGGTTAGTATAAAGGCCATATGTGTCCCACCTTGACCAGTACAATAGCCAGATGTACACCCTAATTTCCCTTCCACAGTATAGTGGCCAAATGTGTCCCCTTCCCTCCCCCATATGGTAGCCAGAAGCCAGATGTAAACCCTAGCACCCCCCCAATTATAGTAGCCAGATGGGCTCCCCCTACCTGCTTACCCAGTACAGTAGCCAGATGGGCTTCCCTCTCCCAAGTACAATAGCCAGATGGGTTCCTCCTCCCTCCCAACCCAGTACAGTAGCCATATGGGTTCCCCCCTCCCAACCCACTACGATAGCCACCTTTTCCCCTCTTCCCCTCCCAACCCACTACAATAGCCCGATGGGCTTCCCCTCCCCACTCCCAATCCACTAAAATAGCCAGATGGGCTTCTCCTTGTCCCCTCCCAACCCACTACAATAGCCAGATGGGCTTCCCTGTACTCCCTCCCAACCCACTACAATAGCCAGATGGGCTCCCCCCCCTTTCCAACCCACTACAATAGCCAGATGGGCTTCCCTGTACCCCCTCCCAACCCATTACAATAGCTAGATGGGCTTCTCATTTCCCCCTCCCAACCCACTACAATAGCCAGATATGCTTCTACTCCACCCCATCCTCTACAATAGCCACATAGGCTTCCCTGTAACCCCTCCCAACCTACTACAATAGCCAGATGGGCTTCTCCTTACCTCCTCCCAACCCTCTACAATAACCAGATAGGCTTGCCTGTACCCCCTTCCTTATCTCTTCCCATTATGAAATGCAGTGGGGTGGATAACAAAAAGCCCCCCCCCCCCATGGCTGAAAGAGCTGTGAGAGGTGGGCCAACATGTACATCTAATTTTTCCCTCTCATTGCGCAGGTTGAGCAGTGCCGGTGTGCGCTTACCGCCCTCTCCCCCGGCAGCTTTCCGGAGTGCAGTGCAGCGCAACAGCTGGGAGGATTACAAGCAACCCATACACACTCACTTCTCAGAAATTCCAGGCACATGAGGTTCCACCTGTCTGCCCTGCATCACCTCCGCTCTGCTTCAAGTACAGAGCGGCGGTGATGCAGGGCAGACTGGTGGAACCTCCTGCACCTGGAACCTAGGAGAAGTGAGTATGTGTGGGCTGCTTATAATCCTCTCCACTCCTGCGCTGCACTCATCCAGCCTCTGCTTCGGCCCGGCTCTGCTTTAAAGTGTAGTGATTAAACCCTTAAGTAAGCAAGAGTTAAGCGTACTCACTCACATTTAGGTTGCTCATTCCCAACTAAGTTTGACTCCTGTGGGGAAGATTTGTCACCCACTCAAGACTCTGTTCTTTCAAAGATAGATAGAGACTGGAGGATACAACAACTGAAAAATGTTTCACTATATAAAAGGCATACGTATTATGGAGGTGCCCAGTTAAGTTAGAAAATGATACTTATTCAAATAGTTATAATAAAAAGGTAGGAAGAACTTACCTCACAAATTCATCAGTATCTGAAAATGTAATTTAATTTGTTTTATTGGCACTAAATGTGTTTTGTGGACCCAGATTGCTATAGGTATTGTGTTTATTTGGTTGCTCCTCATTAAAGTATGAGTCTGCATACACTAAAGTAGAGTCCTCATACTATAGCGAGTAGCAGCAATATAGACCCATTTAAAAAAAGGGGACCCTCAGGTGTCTGCTTCTCCCCTGGTAAAGTACTTTAAAATTAAAGTTGAAGGCTCTACCCCTTCCTCCCTCCCATTCTCCCTTCCCACAGAAACCCAAAACATGTCCCCAAAAGTAAGGAGCAATGTGGGTTGGCATTAGGAGATAGAGTTGCATGTTCATAACTTAAAGAGGAACTTCAGTGAAAATAATGTAATAAAAAAGTACTTCATTTTTACAATAATTATGTATAAATAATTTAGTCAGTGTTTGCCCATTGTAAAATATTTTAAATCCCTGACATTTATCACATGGTGACATTTTTACTGCAGGCAAGTGATGTAGCTGCTGCTTGCTGTTTTGGCAGTTGTAAACAGCAGTAAACAGCTATTTCCCACAATGTTAAGCTGGCCACTAACAGTCTAATTTTTAGTGAAAAATCGTTCGAGCGATCAGAAATTCTTATCGGATTGGTTGTAAATAATCTCCATTGGTGGACACAATTAATTATAAACGAGTGAAAAAAATGTTGCCCGAATGATTTTTTGTCGAACGAAAATTTGGATATTCTTGGTGGTCGTGATAGATAGGAAGCAATGATTGCTTAGTTGATGGTGTAGTGAACGATTTTTCGTCCGATCAGAATTTCTGATCGCTCTAACGATTTTTCGCTAGAAATTGGACCATTAGTGGCCACCTTAACAGGGTCTAGAGACAGGAAACAGCCAGAAGTACCTCGGTACTCAGAGCTTCTTGTGGGAGGGGTTTCACCACAATATCAGCCATACAGCGCCCCCTGATGGTCTGTTTGTGAAAAGGAATAGATTTCTCATGTAAAAGGGGGTATCAGCTACTGATTGAGATAAAGTTCAATTCTTGGTCGGAGTTTCTCTTTAAGAAACCCTGGAAATACCAGCCTTCATACTGAATAAAGGGTTAGGAAGGCTATTGATCTGTTATTGTATGCATTGCATATGACTCTACAGCAGCCTTACCTGCCATTCAACAGGTGAGAACTCCAGCCGTCATTGCAGTGTAGCGTTAGGTGGGGATCACTTGGTGATTCCTGCCATTATGGGCTGCATTGTATCTGTGGCTTAATTTCTCAGACTACAGAACTAATTATGCTCTTCTCTCAAATTATTGTCCTCATTCTTATATTGTGTGTGTGTGTGTGTGTGTGCGTGCGTGTGTGCGTGCGTGCGTGCGTGTGTGTGTGTTTTTACAAATTTATATTAGATATTGATTACGCATGTTTATTTTCCTTTTTTTCCTTTGAAGACATTATTTAGGAAAAACAAAACTGAATGAAATTAGCATACACCCATTACATTCCTTCTGTTCATTCTCCCAAGTAACCCAGTATATACCATTTGCAAATTTCATTAATATTCTTTTTATGACCTTTTCAAAATTTATAAACCAATCTATTTTGTTTGCCACTCCAAATCAATGAGTAGGCAATGAGCCCTGCAAAGCATATACAGTGCACTTTTGGAAGTCAATATGAAAAGCTGATGAAAATTCATAAAGATCCTAGCCATCACAATGTATCTATGTTCTCTCAGTGGATTTAGATGTTATTTATTTCACTAGACTGCTGATAAATCCCATTTAAAAACAATGAACTGGTAAATGAAAAGAATACTAAAGGAGGTTGATCCACTAATGGATGCTAAAGAAATATGCACATCTGATGCATTTTGCTAAATATAGGCTGGGTAGGAGGATAGATTATTAATATTATTTGTTTCTATTATTATTATTTGTTCAACCAACTATGTTTCTTTCAGGCTCTTTTTACACTTGGGCACTTTTTTGTGTTGCATTACCTGTCTGCAGGATAACACAACAGCAAAATAAATTGTATGGGGCTCAGTACACTAACCACGTTGCACCACAATTACCCGATTTGCAACCGACCTGCCGCAAAGTCCACACTGCATTACTGTGTAACTTCTGCTGCAATGCACCTGCAGTGGAATGCATTGAAGTCAATGAACGATGCAGAAATTTTAAATTTGCCAGCAGCATTTAGGTGCGCATGCGTGGAATGATGCAAATATGTCAGGAATCTGGGAGTCACCGTGACATACTTCCTATTCAGCAGGCAATGTGTGGTGAAGGGCAAGTGGGAGTTGAGTGAATTGTATGCTGGGGGCTGCCCTATTCATATGACCCTGTTGGCTAGAGGTGGCCCGAACGGTTCGCTAGCGAACGGTTACCGGCAAACTTCCGTGGTTCGCGATCGCGGAGAACCACAAACTTTTCCGAAATTTCGGTTCGCCCTCATAATGCACAATTAGGGTCAACTTTGACCCTCTACATCACAGTCAGCAGGCACATTGTAGCCAATCAGGCTACACTCCCTCCTGGAGCCACTCCCCCCTTATAAAAGGCAGGCACCGCCAGCCATTATACTCACTCATGTGCCTGCAGTAAATATAGAAGGGACAGTTGCTGTAGACTCTCTCATAGGGAAAGCTTAGTTAGGCTCTTGTAGACTTGTTAGCTTGCCCCTTGCTGATTCCTATTGCTAAAATAGCACCCCACAACAGCTCTTTTGAGAGCTAATCTTGTTCTTGTGATCTATTTTTTTTCTGTGTGTGTCCCACTGACACTTGTGCTGCATAGATAGCCTTGATAATTCATACTGTGTGTGTGCCACTGCCCAAGCCCAGCACATTCAGTGTGTGTGACAGGTGCACATTACCCATCACTGCATACCTACCTGTTGTTCACTGTGCACCCACCCACCTACGTGAGCGCACACAGTGTCATTCGTGCCTGTCCGACTGCTACCTGTCTGTGTGTGACAGGTGCACATTGTAATACCCAGTACTGCATATACCTACCTACCTACCTGTTGGGCACAGTGTACCCACCTACCTATGTGAGCGCACGCAGTGTCATTGTGCCTGTCCGCTACCTGTCTGTGTGTGACAGGTGCACAATGTAATACCCATCACTTCATATACTTACCTGTAGTGCACCCACCTCATCATTGGATATACCTATCTGTTGTGTTCAGTGCACCCACCTACCTACGTGAGCGCACGCAGTGTGATATACCACTCCGTGCATACCTGTTAACTGCACCGGTGTGACTGCACATTGTATTAGTCAAGTCAGTGCATACCTTTCACTTTATCCCCCCCCCCCCCCCGATATGGACACAATGGACAAAACAGGCAGAGGTAGAGACAGACCCAGAGGAAGGCCACCCGGCAGGTCTGTGCAAGGTTGTGTTGATGTGATTTTGTGCAGCCCTCGACCAAAGTACAGTGCTTAGAACAAGGCACATCCCATCAACTCCCAAGATTGTCAGGACGTGGTTGACTATTAAACACAGAACACCTCATCTTCTGCAGCCACCAGCGCTACTACAAGCACCACATCCGTTGCATTTGACACTTCACAGGACTTAATTGGTGGTGAATTAACTGATTCACACCACCTTATATGTCTAAGTTAGGCGGCGACACTATGGACGTAACGTGTGAAGATGTTGAAGTACCTGCTGTTTTTGCAGTTTTGGAGGTGTCTGAGGCAAGCGAAGCTGGGCAGGATGATTATGATGATGATGATGATGATACGGATCCCACGTATGTTCCCAATAGAGGAGATGAACAGGGGGACAGTTCAGAGAGGGAGTCAGAGAGGAGTAGGAGGAGACAAGTTGCTGAAAGAAGCAGGGGGAGCTCGTCATCAGAAACAGCTGGTGGCAGTGTCCGGCGCCATGTATCACCACCTATGTACAGCCAGCCAACATGCCCTTCAACGTCAGCTGCTGATGCCACCATAGTGCCATCACCCCAGGGGGCTCAGCGGTGTGGAAATGTTTTAATGTGTCTGCCTCAGATCGGAGCAATGCCATCTGTTGTCTCTGCCTCTAAAATTTGAGCCGTGGAAAGGCCAACACTCATGTAGGGACAAGTGCCTTACGAAGGCACATGGAGAAAAGGCACAAACTGCAATGGGAAGAGCACTTGAGCAAAAGCAGCACACATAAGAAAAGCCACCCTCCTTCTCCTCTTCCTCCTTCAGGTGCAGCATCTTCAGCCACTTTCTCCCTTGCACCTTCACAGCCACCCTCCTCCACTCCACCTCTGCCCTTGAGCAGTTCCTGCTCCTCTGCCCAAAGCAGCCAGGTGTCTGTGAAGGAAATCTTTGAGTGGAAGAAGCAAATTTCTGCCCCTTGCCCAGCGTCTGACAGCTGGTGTGGCGGAACTGTTAGCTCGCCAACTGTTACCATATAAGCTGGTGGACTCTGAGGCCTTCCGTAAATTTGTGGCCATTGGGACATCGCAGTGGAAGATACCAGGCCACAATTATTTCTCTAAAAAGGCAATACCCAAACTGTACCGTGAAGTTGAGAGGCAAGTGGTGTCATCTCTGGCAGACAGTGTTGGGTCAAGGGTCCACCTGACTACGGATGCCTGGTCTTCCAAGCACGGTCAGGGCAGGTACATAACTTACACAGCCCATTGGGTCAACCTGGTGACCGATGGCAAGCAGGGAGTACGTGGGCTGTGCAGTGGAACAACTTGTGACACCTCCACGGCTTGCAGACAGGCCTCCTGCCACCTCCTCTCCTCCTGCTACATTCTCTTCGCTGTCGCCCTCCTCCTTCTCCTTGGCTGATTGGCAGTTCAACTCTACTGGTGCTGCGATCTCCTCTCCAGCTACACAGCCCCATCTCCCCAGGGCCCATGCTGCATGCCAGGTACGACGGTGTCACGCCATCTTAGACATGTCTTGCCTCAAAGCGGGGAGTCACACTGAGTAGCTCTCGTGGCTGCTCTTAACAAACAGGTGGATCAGTGGCTGACCCCGCACCAGCTGGAGATTGGTAACGTGGTGTGTGACAATGGCAGCAATCTCCTTTCCGCTTTGAATTTGGGAAAGCTTACACATGTACCCTGCATGGCACATGTGCTGAATCTGGTTATTCAAAGATTTGTGTCAAAGTAAAAGTACCCATGCTTAGAGGACGTCCTGAAGCAGGCCAGGTGTGGGCATTTCAGGTGGTCTAACACGGCCATGGCATGCATTGCGGACATTCAGCGGAGAAACAACTTGCCGGTGAGACGCTTGATATGTGATAGCCCGACACGCTGGAATTCGACCATGGTCATGTTCTCTCGCCTGCTAGAACAGGAGAAAGCCATCACCCAGTACCTCTACAATTTCAGTAGAAGGACACAATCTGGGGAGATGGGGATGTTCTGGCCCAACAAATGGACACTGATGCGAAATGCATGCAGGCTTATGCGGCTGTTTGAGGATGTGACCAACCTGGTGAGTCGCAGTGAAGGCACCATCAGCAACTTGATCCCGTACGCTTACTTCCTGGAGCGTGCTGTGCGTAGAGTGGTGGATCAAGCTGTGGAGGAGCGTGAAGAGGAACAGTTACGGCAGGAACAGTTGTGAGAGCAATTTATATCAGAATCAGATGTTTCCTCAACACCTGTGGCAGCACAGAGGAGGGAGAAGGAGGAAGAGTCATGGCGGGAAGAGGAAGGTATTTCTTTGGAGTAGGAGGAGGAGACGGCGGCAGAAGAACAACAACCACAGCAGGCATCACAGGGGGCTTGTGCTGCTCGACGTTCCCGTGGTATTTTTCGTGGCTGGGGGGAGGAGGAGGACATACCTGACATCATTGAGGAAGAGCAAGAGGAGATTAATAGTATGTCTGCATCCAACTTTCTGCAGATGTTGTCTTTCATGCTGTCCAGCCTGTTGAGGGAGCCCTGTATAAAAAAACTCAAGGGGAATGAGCTGTACTGGGTGGCCATGCTACTAGACCCTCGGTATAGCCACAAAGTGGCACACATGTTACCAACTCACCAGAAGGCAGAAAGGATGCAGCACATGCAGAACAAGCTGTCAATTATGCTTTACAATGTGTTTGAAGGGTGATGTCACAATGCAATAAAGGTACCACTGCCAGTAATCCTCCTCCCATGTCCACGCAGGCAAGGACAAGACGCTCCAGCAATCTCATGGTGATGTCGGACATGCGGACATTTTTTAGTCCAACGCCTCGACTTAGCGCTTCAGGATCCACCCTCCACCAATGCCTAGAACGGTAGGTAGCCGACTACCTGGCCTTAAGTGTGGATGTAGACACTGTGAGCAGCGATAAACACTTGGACTACTGGGTGTGCAGGCTTGACCTGTGGCCAGAGCTTTCCCAATTTGCCATCCCACTTCTGTCTTGCCCTGCCTCAAGCGTCCTGTCAGAAAGGACCTTCAGCGCAGCTGGAGGCATTGCCACTGAGAAGAGAAGTCGCCTAAGTCACAAAAGTGTTCAGTACCTGACCTTAATCAAAATGAATGACGCATGGATCCCAGAGGGCTACTGCCAGCCCCAAGACTAAGTCAGTCCCCACACACAGCACCTCTGCCTGCACGCCGTGTGACTGGCTGTCTGCCCCAAGACTAAGTCACTCCCCACACAGCACCTCTGCCCGCAAGCCTCTTGACTGCCTTCTCCGCCACCACCAATAGGGTCCAGGACTTCAGGCGGATTCCTGAATTTTTTAGGCCACTGCTAGCAGCGGCCACTATAATAATTTTTATGGTGCATGTACATGCCTGCCTAATTTTTCTGGCTGCACTGCAGCTGCAACAAAAAAACAAAAGGCATGTACATGTGCCCATCCCCCTTCGTGATCATTACCTTGCCACGGTGAAGGGGCTTGCATATCACAATGAAGCAATGACCACCGGCTATATGAGTGTCTCGGGGGGTGGCACACCAAAGATAATAAGGTCGTTGCTTCATTGTGGACAGACCAAATTTGATTAGCTTGACAGTCACTGTTCTGTCATTCAGCTACCTAAGCCCGGTGACCATATGGGCTGGAAAGCCGCCATCACCTGCACTCTTGCCATGGTGCGCACCAGTCCAGCATGGCCATCACTACACAAACAGCTGTTTGCAGTCATTGCATACCTTTCACTGCATCTGTGACTGCACATTGTATTATATCTGACAGTCAGTGCATACCTTTCACTTGAATGGATGGCAGGCTTGCCCTCCATAACAGATTCTTGTTAAAGGATTTAAAGTTGATTCATCTCATATACAGCAGGGCCTCGAAAGTCCTCCTGTATTGTTATTTTTGGTCACTACCTGGGGACCTGCATGCCATGCCTGCTGCCTTCCTTGGATGTGTGTGTTAGCCGTTCCTGCTCCTTTGCCCACAGCGTGCCTGCTGCCTTCCTTTGGTGTGTGGTGGTGGTAACCGTTTCTTAGGCTCCCACTCCGGACCGGAATCGAACCAGGATTCCCCGGCCATTACCTGTGGTCACACGCAGTGGCAGACTTGCTCTCCATAACAGATTCTTGTTACAGGCAGTGAACAGCCAAGAGAAAAAGTTATTTAAAAAAATAGATGTAAGCTTTAACTATGTTAGAGAAAGAACCATTGAAAGTTGATAAGGCAGTCAGACATTACCTGACATCACTGAGGGAGGAAGAGCAATCTCGCCATGGTGCACACCAGTCCAGCACGGCTGTCACTACGCAAAGAGCTGTTTGCGGTGTGTTACACAGTGAGTTTAGTCTGTCAGTGTGAAGCAGTACTCTAATTACACTCCCTGATTGATGTATACACATGCAAGATGTTATAACCGGTTCAGCACCACAGTGTTGAAAAACTCATGCATCCGAGCAACGTTTGTAACACCTCTAGTAATGCTTGAACTGGAAAGAAATCCTCCAGACACCAATCAAGTTCTTTTTAAGAAATATTTGCATTAAATCATAGTATAAAAAGTTCAGAGACAAAACACATTCATAAGGCTCTCTTTCAGCAGAATGAGTATAGGTAGGCCTATTATATATCTTCAGCATGCTAGGATCAGGCCTAGTTCAAGAAACAAATATGTGATACAGTTTATTAGCATTGACTTGCAAGAATTTTCCTCACACAGCACTCTGCTGTCTGTCACCTCTTCACCGCTGTCTTTTTTAAGGTTTCTTCACTACTGTTTCTTCTGTAGCTTGTCTGCCAGCTGCTGTTACACAGTCTCTCCAGACACTGCACTGCAGTCTTCACTCTTTCTCTGTAATCTGTCACTTGTTTCTCTGTCATACTTTTGTATGCATTGCTGTGCTGCTGTCTCTGAGTCACTGTCGTGCCTCTGCTGTTTTCTGTTACCTCTCTCTCTGTTACAGGTAATTTTTACTCTCCTGATCTTTCCTTATTAATACTGACTCTTCTGGCTTATCTCTCCACTATTGCTGCTCTTTACTGGCCTGTAGTTGTGAGTGGTCTCTCTCCTCTCCTGTAATGTCTGCAACTCTCTTTTTCTTCCTTGATTTAGTTGTAAGTTGTGCTCTCTTATCTGTGGCTGTGCTCCCTTGTCTGTGGCTGTGCCTTGCTCAGTCTGTCTCACAAATCTCTGCTCTCTTTTTGTGCCTCTCCTCCATATTATCACGCATAAAGCTCATTTCTTGCTGAATCATTAACTCAGTCCCAACAGTTTCATAGGCTCCTCCTCCTCACTAGCCTTCAACTGCCAAAACAAAACTGCCATTTCCCCCTGCACATGTCCAGCTTCTCTCGCTTGTTTCCTGCTCATGGGCTCCCCCTGGTGGCACCTGCAGGCTCCCTTTACAGCAGCACTTCACACAAAAAGTAATTGCATATTTAACCCTTGGTGTGAGTGTCCATTGCAGTGACACACATGCACCAGGTTACACGTTCACCTCCCATTCATTCGCCAATAACTTTATTGCTACTTATCACAATTAATTGATCTGCATCTTGTTTTTTCCGCCACTAATTAGGCTTTCTTTGGGTAGTAAATTTTACTAAGAATTATTTTTTTCTAAATCCATTTTAACAGGAAGATTAAGAAAGAAATGAAAAAAAATATTTTATTTCTCAGTTTTTGGCCATTATAGTTTGAAATTAATATACGCTACCATAATTAAAACTCATGTATTTTATTTGCCCATCTGTCCCAGTTATTACACCATTTAAATTATGTCCCTATCACAATTTATGGTGCCGATATTTTATTTAGAAGTAAAGGTGCATTTTTTCAATTTGCGTCCATCACTATTTATAAGCTTATAATTTAAAATAATATAATAACATACTCTCTTGACATGTATATTTAAAAAGTTCAGACCCTTGGATAACTATTTATGTTGTTTTGGGTTTTTTTTTTATTGTATTTTTTTTATTTATTTTTTTAATTAAAAATGTATTTGGGTCATTTTTGGTGTGGGAGGGAAACAGCTAATTTTACATGTTAAATAATATAATTGTTTAATAAAAAATGTATGTGGGTGCAGTTTACTATTGGGCCACAAGATGGCCACAGTCAAAAAAGTCCTGGATGCGAACGATCTCGCATCCAGGAACTAAAAAGAAGGAGGTGAAGTTTCCTGGGGGCACAAATACTGCGCTTTCTGAATAGAAAGCGTCGGTATTTCTCCAGGGGACTTAGATCGGTGAATGGGAATTATATTCCCATTCACTGATCGGGGGGTTAGTGGCGGCAGCGCGCCCGATCACACGCACCATGTGGCAGCAGCAGCAGAGCCTATCTAGACAAGTAAGTTTGTCCAGATAGGCAGAACTGGTTAAAGCACTTTAGGCCTGCAATTTAGCATTCAATGTGATTTCTGCCCTTAAAACGCCGCTTTGCGTCCAATCCAGATTTTTCCCCGAGACTCTTGGCATCTATCCCACTCCGCCATGCCCCCCTCCAGGTTTTAGACCCCTTGAAACATCTTTTCCATCTTTTTTGTGGCCAGCATAAATTTTTCTAGTTTTTCAAGTTCGCCTCCCCATTGAAGTCTATTGCGGTTTGCGGAAGTTCGCAAACCCGGTTCGCGAACCAAAAATTGGAGGTTCAGGCCATCTCTACTGTTGGCACACTCTACTGCAGGGTTATATGAATCAATTTTTTGTAGTTGCGGTGCGATGCAAGGGGGCAGGGCATTGCACCACAGGTGTAAAACTGGTCTGAATGTAGGCACATTTCTCAATGCAGTGCTTTAAACACTTATAGATGTAAATAAGCAAAGTTTATCTTTTTTTTAATACAAGTAACTTTAAAATAGTGACGGTCAATAAGATGCAAAAAATTCCAAGTTAATTCAAGAACAAATTTTGTATGCAAATTTAGGCAGCTTGGAAAATAGACCAATCAAATCCCATTAAGGTGGAATTCTAATTATCTGTTTTTAATCTGCATCAGTTTTCATTCAAAATGCAAAATCCTGCATCAACTCAAAATCCCTTGCATCTTCCTTGCATCTTCCTTGCATCTTCCTTGCATCTTCCTTGCATCTTCCTTGCAGTGGCTGGATAGTGTAATGGCTAAGGGCTCTGCCTCTGATACAGGAGATGTGGGTTCAAATCTTGGCTTTTCTTGTTTGGTAATCCACCACCTATTCAGCAAGAAGTCCTTGGGCTAGACACCCTAACACTACTACTGTCTAGTGGCTGCAGCTCAAATGCTTTGAGTCCACCAGGAGAAAACTGCAATTTAAATGTTATGTTTTTATTTTTTTATTAACCATCGCTACATTAGAACAAATCAGTCTTATAATGCTGTTGTACTGGTTAAAGTAATTTGCTGCGTCTATGAATGATTATACAGTGTAGTTAGACATTTAAAAAACTCCCCGTGCAGCAAGGCCTCACATGATCTGTTATATCTTCCCTTCGGTCATCCAGTAAGAGCTAGGAGAAAAAAAATACTAGACCACAGAAAATATGGCAATCATGGACTTTTCTGCACTGAGACCTCTTGAAAAAAGCTCTTATTTACTATTCAAATTCATTATCCAGTGGTGACTATCTCAATTTCTGCAAATAGAGTCACATTTTTGATATGTTAAGAAAAAGGTTGCTGGTGTTTAAGAATTGTCCACATCCCAGTTGTTGACCATTTAACCTGTATGGCTATTAGAGTCTGCTGAATACTTAAGATGTCAGTCAATAATACTGATAACAAAGTTCATTTGTTCTTCACAGTTTTACAGCTCTTTCCAAATACAGACAGCCCTCTACTTACAACAACATTTCATCTATAAAACAAAGTTGTCTTCACGTACAAAATATACAGTACCATTGTTTTTTTATTACAGATTTGTGCTGCTACTTGTTACAGTATTGTATAAACTCTTGTGAGTAGTTTAAAATGCATTGAAAATACCCAACAAAAACATTATTTTTTGCTGAAAGTCCAAATCCAGAGTTGTCCAACAATAAATCATTTGTCTATGTTTCACTCTGTATAACACATGACACAACTTACAAACAAATTCAACTTAAAAACAATATCCCGTAATTGAACCTATTTGCATGTAAGGGGCTGCCTGTGATTCATTCTTCAGGAAACAATTTCCTGAACTACTCCAGTAATGATCAGATAACATTCTAGCTAAATCTTAAGATGGCCATAAACTCGTCAGATTAGCAGCAGATAGACCATCAGTAGATTTTCTGATCAATCTGATGTGTTTAAAAACATTTTTTACTAGGAACAGATTGTCAATGGATTTCAGTAGGAAATCTATTGAAAATCGATCTGACGGCATTTTGTTGCCATCAGATTTCCATTAGGTCCAATGCAAATTGATAAGTCATCTCCAGAGATAAGCCAAATTTTTCCAACATGTCAGATCGATTGAAATCGATCAAAATCGATCAAAATCGGCCGCAAATCAATTGATTGTTCAATCGATTTGCGATTGATCGCAAGATCGATTTTGATCGATCGGTCGAAAATCGGCTCAGTGTATGGGCCTCTTTAATTTCACTATTTTTCCTCATCAGTTTCCTCAGCAGATGACAATTTAGGGCTTACTTGGTCTATTGATTGAGCTACTTGGCAGGATGTTTAATGCAGAACTTTATTAGGTTGCTAAGATATCTCATAAAATTATTACTGTGTATGAGGATTTAGCTGCAGGGAGGAAGAGGACACACTAGTGGGTTGCCAAGGACACTACAGTATGTGTTTGAGGAATCTTGTACATATCTAGTTATCTGAATAGGTTACTGTTCACTGTACTTCCAAGAGCGGAAAGTACAATTTATCCTTTCTGTGACATAGTTTTTAGCTCATATATTATCACATTATACTATTTTTACACACAATTACTATGTTCTAACCAGATTCAATTAGTTTTCTTTTATGAAATGCATTTGTTGCAGTACGTTATATTTTAATTATTTAGTTACATTGTAATTTAGTTATTTGGTTAAAAAAAATTGTTATATTGCTAAGTAATGAGAAGGAGTATATGTCTGTCCTGGAGTTAGAAACACAACACTGATATAGACTTCATGTAATAAGTCAGTCTTACAGATTCTGTATCCCAAACTAGAGACCTTAAAAAACAAGAGCTCGCACAACACCATGGTCCACACAATTGTACTAAATAACACTAAAATCCAAACCCCCAAGTTGTAGCTAGGGTTTTCAGCAACCAATAATGAAGACAGATTTTACACCCCATCCTGGCTTCCCTCAAGGTGTGAGCCATAAAGGGGCCCATTCTGCTTTTCCAGAAATTGTAGAGTTTTTAGAACATATTAATATGCCACAAAATGCAGGTTTTCATGTTGTAAAAAACAATTGATATTATTATTCTTTCTATCATCCATTTTCCCTTTCATGTTAGGCAACCAGCCCTTCCTCTGATAAAATAACTAGGTCATTGGCTGTGCCAATCCCAAGTGCATGAGCATGATGATAATAATATTGAGTCTGCTACCTACCAATATGTTGGATGCCAATGCTGAATCCACTGCACCTAATCAACCTGCTTTGCAACATGAAAGTCCTTCAAATGACTTGACATTTTTGAAAGTGTGAGTGTATGTATGTTTATATAATGAGGTTAGTGAATTGTTTGATGAATCTACGACCATTGAGACAATGCTTAGAGGAACAATTGTGGTAGCAAATGATAGACACTGCAGCACAAAAGGCTTAGAACCGGCTTAATAATGTCTGGGATGCAAGCCAAAGAATTCCATTTGGAAGTATTAACACGCAACAGAGTTTAAATTTGAAGTTCTTTGAGGAAACCTAAGTTTAACTAATATAAGAAAAGTTACTCTTCTGATTATAACATACTTTGTTGATTTCACTGAAGTTAAGATGTGCTTTTTTGTGCTATAAGTTCTGTAACAATTTCTTACATCTGGATGAGCTAGGGGAACTTTGAAAAAGATGTTAAATAAAGAGCTGTGTCTGTAGGATTGCTTTGCAATAAATGAAATGTTCTTTTCTGTGACTAATGATCATGAGCCAGACAGGAAAAAAAGGACATTGAAAATGAATGAAGAATCATCTGCATGAAGGGTAACTAAAGGCTACAAATGCAGCTATAGTTACAACAAACTCTGGTGTAGAGAGAGAAGAGAGAAGAAGTTTAGTGTACTGATGTATTCATTTTAGTCAGTGGAAATATTAGCCAGAATGTAGGCAACTTGGTTCAGTTAATCAAGAATTATATAGCAGAAACAGCCAGGCACCTAGGTCAGGCCTGATTACAACACCCACTATTCCTGCTGTTATCCCATCCCTGGCATTTTATTAACTAGGGGTGGATCCCCAGAGTGGCCAGCTCAGCCAAAGCCAATTAGGGGCTTTGCGCACATCTCAAGCTCTACCAATGTGATTTTTTAAGGCTTTGGATCAGCAGAGCAAGATTCAAAAAACCCCCTCCCCCCTTGACCCCCAACTCTGTTTTGCTTATTTTTACATTAGAACCTAATTGTCCATATTAAAGTGTCAGATGCCTTCTGAAGCCCAACTTTATGTAAGATCTACTGGTATACACAAATCCTCTGATTAGTAAAAGGCTGCAACTGCAAGCATGGAAATTCAATACTTATGGACATGACTGCCCGAGAATGGGAGAGTGAAACTTGACTTCAATGGATATTGTGTTCAGGTTTTAGTGGCACATGAACTGGGTAGAGTGTTTGGGTTGTTTTCAAGCAATGCTAGCTTAGAATTTATAAATGTTATCTAATTAATTTGTAATCAAACTGAGAGCTTGGGAGTACATGAGAAGGCATCAGCCCAAGCGGCAATGAATACAAGATCAGGCTAAGATCATTCACAAAAGCAATCTGAAATGATCACACCCAGCAGAGTAGCACACAGGTTACTACCACACAGTCATAGCCTAGGAAGCCCTCCATAATTTAATGTGGCAGGGACTAAACAAGTAGATTTAGAAGATCTAACAGCCCTTTGCATGACAATACTATCCTTCCAGCAGCCAAAAGCAATCTTCCTCTTACAAGTTTAGGCAGTGATGGGAAAAGAACGAAGTAGGTTGTTGCAGTAAAACTGAAAATACTTGTTTTCTGTCATGTATATTTTATACTAATAATTGCTTTTAACCCCATGATATCAGCCAACTGTCCCAGGTGCAGCCAGGCCCAGGGCATGTTTGGGCACATGGTTTGGTCCTGCCCTTCCTTATCAGTATTTTGGTCGGAAGTGGGGCAGACAATCACACAGATTTCCTCCTATCAGGCCCCTCTGACGCCCAAGGTGGTCTTTTTTTGACTTTTTGATATTGAACATTTACGTAGGTACCAGAAGACACTAATTAGGATACTTTGTCACTACGCCAAACTGTACTGTTGTATTAATTTTAGTCAGTGGAAATATTATCCAAAATGTAGGCAACTTGGTTCAGTTAATCAAAAATTATATAGCAGAAACAGCCAGGCACCTAGGTCAGGCCTGATTACAACACCCACTATTCCTGCTGTGATCCCATCCCTGGCATTTTATTAACTAGGGGTGGATCCCCAGAGTGGCCAGCTTAGCCAAAGCCAATTAGGGGCTTTGCGCACATCTCAAGCTCTACCAATGTGATTTTTTAAGGCTTTTGATCAGCAGAGCAAGATTCAAAAATCCCCCCTCCCCCCTTGACCCCCAACTCTGTTTTGCTTAATTTTACATTAGAACCTAATTGTCCATATTAAAGTGTCAGATGCCTTCTGAAGCCCAACTTTACGTAAGATCTACTGGTATACACAAATCCTCTGATTAGTAAAAGGCTGCAACTGCAAGCATGGAAATTCAATACTTATGGACATGACTGCCCGAGAATGGGAGAGTGAAACTTGACTTCAATGGATATTGTGTTCAGGTTTTAGTGGCACATGAACTGGGTAGAGTTTTTGGGTTGTTTTCAAGCAATGCTAGCTTAGAATTTATAAATGTTATCTAATTAATTTGTAATCAAACTGAGAGCTTGGGAGTACATGAGAAGGCATCAGCCCAGGCGGCAATGAATACAAGATCAGGCTAAGGTCATTCCCAAAAGCAATCTGAAATGATCACACCCAGCAGAGTAGCACACAGGTTACTACCACACAGTCATGGCCTAGGAAGCCCTCCATAATTTTAATGTGGCAGGGACTAAACAAGTAGATTTAGAAGATCTAACAGCCCTTTGCATTTCAATACTATCCTTCCAGCAGCCAAAAGCAATCTTCCTCTTACAAGTTTAGGCAGTGATGGGAAAAGAACGAAGTAGGTTGTTGCAGTAAAACTGAAAATACTTGTTTTCTGTCATGTATATTTTATACTAATAATTGCTTTTAACCCCATGATATCAGCCAACTGTCCCAGGTGCAGCCAGGCCCAGGGCATGTTTGGGCACATGGTTTGGTCCTGCCCTTCCTTATCAGTATTTTGGTCGGAAGTGGGGCAGACAATCACACAGATTTCCTCCTATCAGGCCCCTCTGACGCCCAAGGTGGTCTTTTTTTGACTTTTTGATATTGAACATTTACGTAGGTACCAGAAGACACTAATTAGGATACTTTGTCACTACGCCAAAAGGGCGATAGCATGTAAGTGGAACAAAGTCATCCCCCCCCCACACACTGAAGCTGATTGAATAGTGGCCATTAACAGAGTCTTGCCCCTATACAAGCTTATCTATCAAAACCAGAACTGTCCAAAAATATTTTTAAAAATTTGGACTGAGTGGCTTAAAATACATGCCCCGGAACTTGTTGATTGACATGATATTGTTCTCTGACCTATATTGTCCACTTGGCCTCCTCTTAGGAACCTCCAGACCAGACCCCTCTTCTCCCCCTTCCTTTTCTCTTTTCTCTCCCATTTTCACACCCCCCCCCCTTTTTCTTCTCTTTCCTTTCCTTTCTTGCTCCCCTCCCCCTTTTTTCCCCTCTTCTCTTTTCCTTTTCTTGAGGTATATCACACTTTTTTGTGTGCCTTTTGTATACACCCCTCCAACTTTAGTGATGTTTTATATTGTGAACTTCCTGAGTCTTTCCTCAGCCACTATAATTACTGTAGTATAATGTTTGTCTCATGTCCTGGGGTGCAGGGTGGATATACTTTTGTCATATTTTGCAATGTTTTCCATGTTCTTTATTTCCCTGATAAGAATTCTACTACAGTTGGACTCATATCTACCACAATTCTCGGTTGACGGGGCTGTATTTCTTGTTATATGATCCACTTGCTGCTATAACTGTGCACTGTAATGCCAATGTAATTTTTTGTTGGGTATTCTTATTGTTGTAACAATCTCCTTTTTATGTGTTTAATAAACTTGCATTGTTAAAAAAATTTAAATAAATAATTGCTTTTATTTGTCCACATAGGCCTATCCATCCTTTTAGGCTACAGTTACTTATAGGAATCATTTTCAAGGAAACGTTATGAAGTCTTCGAATCCCATAGCCGTGCATGGCACGGCTCATGGGATTCGCCTGCGATCCTGCCCACCCACTCAGTGCGGCGTTCGTCTATGAGATGCACGCCGCACTAGTGGAGATGAGCCCTTACTCGTTTAAGCTGCAGCTGCTCAGACAGCACTAATACAAATGTAAAGGTAGCCATTCATCTAGGTATGATAGGCAGATTCAACAAAGAGACAAATCTCTCTCTGATTAAATCTGATTAGAGATAGAAACAAACAGTAGCAGATAAGCGCTCAAAGCAGTCCAGTCCTAAATTATTCACTGGGGGTACCCCTTAGGGCTCGGCTGTTCATAGGTAATTAATCATCCAGGGATAATAGACACACAAAGGTCTCCCCCCCCAATCCTTAACGACTCACCGGATGGTGCGGCCTACAGGGCCCGTCCTCGCAGCAGGGGTATCGGCCACCCCTCAGCCTCTCTGGCAAGTCTCCACAGCTGGGTCCGTCACAGGATAGATGCACCTCCAGGAAAAAAATATAAAAGATGCTTCACATAGCGTAAAAGGGATTACTCCCGAGGTTTATTAAAAGTTTAAAAATGAGCGATGCTCAATACAGAGTTCTAGTACGGTTGGGGCTTGAAGCTATGCATGCAGCCTAAAGCTCAAAGGCAGCCGCCGGAGTGTCCTCCGCAATGCAAAAAAGATCCCCACCGCTAGATCAAAAACAAAGATGGCGCCCGTCAACCAATCACCGCGTCCGGTGACGTCAGACGTAACGCTGCTCCGTAGCTCCGGCTTCCCCCTAAATTGTCCCTAGACTATGATACATGCACTACACAATATATACATAGACATATGACTAAGGTAGGAACTAGATTGTGAGCTCCTCCGAGAGACAGTTAGTGAGTGACAAGACTATATATACTCTGTACAGCGCTGCGGAAGATGTCAGCGCTATATGAATACTAAATAATAATAATAATATAGCTAGCCAGGTATAGGTGCCTGCTGTATATCTAGCCAGGTGTAGGTGCCTACTGTATAGATAGCCAGGTATAGGTGCCTCCAGTATACCTCTGCACTGCTCCTGTCTTGTATGTTGGGACCACTGGGGCTTGGTCATCATGATATACAAGACCGGAAATGTGCAGCGGAGGTTATGCCATCAGTGCTGACCAGAGGAACGGTAGGCAGGGCCGGGCAGAGGCGAAAGAGGCTCCAGCCTGACTTAAAGTACAAACTGACCTAAAGTACAACTAGCCACATAATTAGTTAAATTACAAAATATAGAAACAAGGCTATATATATATATATATATATATATATATATATATATATATATATATATATATATATATATATATACACGATATATATATATATATATACATATATATATATATATATATATATAGATAGATAGATAGATAGATAGATAGATAGATATCACCAGATTGGGGACACTTTGCCGCAGTTGGTGAGCTTAAGTGCGTTAAAGCGAAACCAAGAGCCCCTGTCACTGTTTTCCTGTTGTGTGCTGCAGCCCCTCTGTATTTGTATTTTTCTTATGGAGTCTGGGGACCTCCAGTGCTGCGTGCATGCTTTGCATAGAATTGCATACAAATTTGGTTTGTGCTGCTCACCCCTTGGTACTTATTTATAATTTTCCCCTGTGAGCCTGCATAACCATGCCCACCTCTAGCACAGTTAAGCATATACAGTACATGAGTGGATTGCTCAGAGAGTTCATTTGGTAGCTAGTGAAAGGTAAGGTGTTTTTAATTTCCTTTTCTCCCATTTAGTCGACTTTTGGGTTTTTGGATTAGTTCCCACTAGACTGCTTATAAAAACTGGCATTTTGCATGGTAGAGTAGGACTTACCAGATTGGGGACACTTTGACGCAGTTGGTGAGCTTAAGCGCATTAAGGCATAACCAAGAGCCCCTGTCGCTGTTTTCCTGTTGTGTGCTGCAGGCCTGCAGCCTATCTGTATTTATATATATATATATATATATATATATATATATATATATACAGTGGTTTGCAAAAGTATTCGGCCCCCTTGAAGTTTTCCACATTTTGTCACATGAATCAATTTTATTGGAATTCCACGTGAAAGACCAATACAAAGTGGTGTACACGTGAGAAGTGGAACGAAAATCATGCATGATTCCAAACATTTTTTTAAAATAAATAACTGAAAAAGTGGGGTGTGCGTAATTATTCAGCCCCCTCTGAGTGCAGTCAGTTGCCCATAGACATTGCCTGATGAGTGCTAATGACTAAATAGAGTGCACCTGTGTGTAATGGGAGCAACAACACCATGAAGTCCAAAGAACACATCAGACAGGTCAGGGATAAAGTTATTGAGAAATTTAAAGCAGGCTTAGGCTACAAAAAGATTTTCAAAGCCTTGAACATCCCACGGAGGACTGTTCAAGCGATCATTCAGAAATGAAAGGGGTATGGCACAACTGTAAACCTACCAAGACAAGGACGTCCACCTAAACTCACAGGCCAAACAAGGAGAGCACTGATCAAAAATGCAGTCAAGAGACCTATGGTGACTCTGGATGAGCTGCAGAGATCTACAGCTCAGGTGGGGGAATCCGTCCATAGGACAACTATTAGTAGTGCACTGCACAAAGTTGGCCTTTATGGGAGAGTGGCAAGAAGAAATCCATTGTTAACAGAAAAGCATAAGAAGTCCAGTTTGCAGTTTGATACAAGCTATGTAGGGACACAGCAAACATGTGCAAGAAGGTGCTCTGGTCAGATGAGACCAAAGTGGAACTTTTTGGCCAAAATGCAAAACGTTATGTGTGGCGGAAAACTAACACTGCACATCACTCTGAACACACCATCCCCTCTGTCAAATATAGTGGTGGCAGCATCATGCTCTGGGGGTGCTTCTCTTCAGCAGGGACAGGGAAGCTGGTCAGAGTTGATGGGAAGATGGATGGAGCCAATTACAGGGCAATCTTGGAAGAAAACCGCTTGGAGTCTGCAAAAGACTTGAGACTGGGGCGGAGGTTCACCTTCCAGCAGGACAACAACCCTAAACGTAAAGCCAGGGCAACAATGGAATGGTTTAAAACAAAACTTATCCATGTGTTATAATGGCGCAGTCAAATTCCAGATCTAAATCCAATCGAGAATATGTGGCAAGATCTGAAAACTGCTGTTCACAAACGCTGTCCATCTAATCTGACTAAGCAGGAGCTGTTTTGCAAAGAAGAATGGGCAAGGATTTCAGTCTCTAGATGTGCAAAGCTGGTAGAGACATACCCTAAAAGACTGGCAGCTGTAATTGCAGCAAAAGGTGGTTCTACAAAGTATTGACTCAGGGGGCCGAATAATTACGCATACCCCACTTTGCAGTTATTTATTTTTAAAAAATGTTTGGAATGATGTATGATTTTCGTTCCACTTCTCACGTGTACACCACTCACTTTGTATTGGTCCGTTCACGTGGAATTCCAACAAAATTGATTCATGTTTGTGGCAGTAATATGACAAAATGTAGAAAACTTCAAGGGGGCTGAATACTTTTGCAAGCCACTGTGTATCTATCTATCTATCTATATATATATATATATATATATACATATATATATATATATATATATATATATATATATATATATATATATATATATATATATATATATATATGTATATATATGTATATATATATATATATATATGTATATATATATATATATATATATATATATATATATATATATATAATTTTTTTGTTTTTTTGTTTTTTTGTTTTGTTTTGTTTTGTTTTGTTTTTTCCCCATTACATTTTGCTTTCAAATTTTGAACAGAAAATGTCAACCTTGAAACAGCAAACTGAAAAGAATAAACAGCAAATAAAATCCTATAAACCAAGGTTTGAGGCCACAGAACAAGATGTTGAATACAGGTGTATTTTGAATGTAACAGAATTTGCATTTCAAGAGAAACACAAAGCTAGCGTGGAAAATTCCAAGGTAGGAACTGAACTGGCAACATAAAAAAACAGACGTCTTACAAAGCATATGTAGTTGTCAAGGATAACAATCTTTAACTCACACTGGCAGATGAAAAGAAATTTTAACTGATTTTAGCCTGGCTCCAATAAGTACAGCACACCATTCATTTTTAACAGATTAGACAATCAACACTAGAAATCATTAAATAATACTGTTACTAATCCCATTACAACCCCCCCTACCCCCCCCCCCCCCCCCGCTCGTGATAATAATTATTCCAAAAAGATTGGCATGCAGCAGTGGCTGGGTGATACATCAGATGTGCATGCTGAGCTGAATGTGGAAAGAGGTGGCCAGGACAGACATTCTCAATTCAATGTGCACAATGTGGTGATGTTACTTTTAACATGAAGTAAAATACTTCTTAAAAAAAGTGTGTGCGCTAACTTATTTAACCCCCTTTTCCCCATGCATGCTAGAAAAACCCAAGTATTGTGGAGCCCACCAACCTGGGAATGTTGGGGTAGACCCTGGAATGTAGCAGTTATGCTCATGTCAAGGAGCAGCTTTAATGATAAAGTGACCCCATGATGAGTGCCCCACCCAGGCAAATGATTAAAGAGGGTAATTTTTTCACCCTCATTTTTATTAAGGAAGTCATCGTAAAGCTTATTTGGAAAAAAAAAAGAAAGAAAACAAAATATTAATTTATATATTCCATTCCATTTATATTTTTTTTATCTATAACATTATGTCTTATATTCTGTATACTGTCTTCATCTTCTGTAGCAGCCCTATACTGAGGGGTTAAAAAAATTGCTGACTTCTGTACTGTCTTTGTTCTCAACTGAGTGAAATTGCAATACCCCTTTATTGACTGGTAACTGTAAGTCTTTTGATATAGATGACTGAGGATATATATTTCAGACACTTAAAGGGACTCCGAGCAGTGCAAAAACTATGGAAAGATGCATATCATTTTAAAGCTCTCTTTCTCCTCTTTCCAATGATATATAAATCGCCACCCTACGCCTTTTAGTTTTTGCTATTTTCGCGAAAACGAAAAGGTGTCGGGTGATGATTTAGGGGTCATTAGAAAGAAGAGAGAGAGAGCTTTAAAATGATATCCATCTTTCCATAGTTACATTGTATTACACAGGGCGACTTTTTCTGCTGAATGGAGCTGCTGACTTTAGGAAAAAGTCGCCCTGTGTAATACAATGTAACTATGGAAAGATGGATATCATTTTAAAGCTCTCTTTCTCCTCTTTCTGACGACCCCTAAATCGTCGCCCTACGCCTTTTCGTTTTCTCTACTTTCGCAATCGAAATCGCAGCCGCAGCAATTTCAATCGCGAAAATAGCGGAAACTAAAAGGCGTAGATCTGCGATTTATATATCATTGGGAAGAGGAGAAAGAGAGCTTTAAAATGATATGCATCTTTCCATAGTTTCTGCACTGCTCGGAGTCCCTTTAAACCCTTATAACTTTTAACATTGAAGAGAGTACCTAATAAAGGTACGGGGCATGTTAAAGATATGGATCTCTTTCCCACTCCAACATTCTCCAAAAAGGAACTGAGGTTAATTAAATCAAACCTGAAGCACAATTTTAAAATGCAGAAAAAATGCTAACTGCACAATAAAACAGAAAAAAACACAGGATAAATGCTATGCGTTTGAAATGCATCAGGTGTGTAAAGAATGCAAAATTGCAAAAACGCAGAATGAACACAAATTCTTACTGAGCCATCAGCAATCCAAATTGTACAGTTTTTTTTTTCAAAATTTGCAAAAATTGCATAAAAATCCATAAAAATCAACTGCAGAAAACACAACAAAAATGCTATTGCAGTGAGATGCAAAAAAAGAAGAAAAAAAAAGAAAAGCGACTTCAATTCTGCATTTTGCAATAAGTGCACACTCAAGTGTGCATCCAACCAAACAAATGAAAAAGCAGATAACATCAGGCCCTCCCTTCCAAGCAATTGTGAAAGAAAATGGGTACTATCACTCTACATTTAAAAAGTTTCACCAATTGACTCCGGAAAAATGTTTTGTATAGATTAAAGCACGGCAAAATTAATGAGATAAAAACTGCTGTAATCCAAAATTGTACAGGTTGGAATAAACACAAAAAGGGGGAAACCCAAGAGCATACTATGTTGTAGTAAGTTATGCAGATATGGTTATAGGTGGTTAGCAAAAGAATAAAACGTACTCCTGGGTTACCGCAAAGGTATAGGCACTGTATAGGCAGGTGGGGAGAACCAACCCGACCCCACTTCCTCTCTATAGTAGCTGGAAGCAAGGAATAACACTCCTCCAAGGGTGGTGAACCGATAATCAGAAACGAGATAAAAAACGCAGCATCAAAAAAGAATAAAATACACTAAAAACTGTTTAAAAATTGGAGGCAGTGGTGGACTCACTTCCCAACAAAAGACACGTTTGATCTTTGATAAAAAAAAATACAATATTTATTGACATACACTTTGCTTTGCATGGTCCTTTGTGGGTCAAAGCCAGCTTGTTCAGTCAATAAGAGCTTGTCTTAAAATATTGTACTGCAAAGTTACATTGGCAGGAACCAGAAAAATACATATGTATAAGCCATATGTATATAGGTATACAGTGTCTTGCAAAAGCATTCATCCATCTTAGCTTCTTACCTATTTTGTTAAATTCCAACATTTATTATTAAAATTATTATTGCTTTATATAGTGCCAGCATCTTCCGTGGCGCTTTACAACAGCATACAGTGTATAACAATACAAAATAAATAATACAACAGTCAATACAAGAAAATGGTGGCATACAGAGCTGGTGCAGTGAACAAATCAACTACATATTTTTACACAAAGATGGATGGTATGCACACACATTACACAGCATTGTGAGACAAAAGGAGAAGAGGGCCCTGGCCAAAAGGCCTTACAGTCTAAAGGTTTAAGGGATAGGACAGTAGGTAAAAGGAAGCTGTGTTTGAGGTGGTAGAAAATGAAATGGTGGTCAGTGGACGAAGTGTCCTAGGTAGGAGAGTATGCTTGCCTGAAGAGGTGAGTTTTTAGATTGTGCCTAAAAGAGTAAGTGTGGGTGAGTGGTGGATGTGTTGAGAGAGAGTGTTCCAGAGGAGGAGAGAGGATCGAGAGGAGTCTTGTAAGAAGGAGTGAGAAGAAGTGACCAGAGAAGAAGAAGATTGTTAGTAGAACGGAGATTGTGTTTAGGAAGGTATATGGAAATAAGTCGATTTAGATAGGAAGGAGCTAGGTTGTGGAGAGATTTGTAGGCAAGAGTAAGGATTTTAAATTGTATCCTTTGTGTAACTGGCAACAAGTGAAATGACTGACAGAGGCTGGAGAAATCGGAGTAGAGGTGGATAAGTCATGCAGCAGAGTTCATAATGGACTGTAGTGGGGCAAGGGAGTCTGCAGAGCAGATAATTGCAATAGTCTAGATGTGAAATAATCAGGGCATGCACCAGAGGTTTGGTTGTGTCCTGGGTGAGAAAAGGTTGGATGCAGGAGATGTTTTTTTAGGTGGAGGCAACAAGAGGAGGATAGTTTGTCAGTGTGGGGTTTGAATGAGATAATTGAGTCCAGTATTACACGTAAGCAGCGCACCTGGGGGACAGTCATTATAGAAGTGCCATCAACAGAGATAGTAATGTCGGGCAGGGTCATTAAATTGTGAGGTGGGAAGATTACCATTTCAGTCTTGTCCATATTGAGTTTTAGAAAATGGGAGGACATGAAGGAGGCAATTGCATTGAGACAGTCAGGGTCACGAGATGTTTAGGTATCCATGTCAGGTGCTGAATGTAGATCTGGGTATTGTCAGCATAGAGGTGATATTGGAAGCCAAAGGAAGTGATGAGCTGACCAAGACCATATATGCAGATAGAGAAAGGAGAGGTCCAAGGACTAAGCCTTGGGGAACTCCAACAGCGAGGGGCCGTGGAGAGGAGGTTTTGCCAGAGTGGGCGACTCTGAAGGTCCTATCTGAGAGATATGAGGAAAGCCAGGAGAGAAAAAGACCCTGAATGCCCATGGATGAGAGGATTTTGAGAAGGAGAGTGTGGTCCACTGTGTCAAAAAAAGAAGAGAGGTCTTGGAGGATGAGAATAGAGTAGAGGCCTTTAGATTTAGCAGTTACCAGGTCGTTGGTTACTTTGATTAGGGCAGTTTTGGTTCAGTGGCTGGGGTGGAATCCAGATTGGAGGTTATCAAACAGAGAATTAGCAGTTAGGTGATGGACTAGATCGGTGTAGACATGGCACTTAAGTAGTTTGGAAGAGAAGGGCTGGAGAGAAACATGGAGGAATTTGGGCAAGGAAAAGAGGTCAAGAGAAGTTTTTTTGTGTATAGGCATTATAAAGGCTTGTTTGAGTGAGGATGGAATAATGTCTTTGGTGAAAGAAATGTTTAAGGGGCAGGGCCGGCCCGCTCATGAGGCGGGGTGAAACTTTTGCCTCAGGCGGCAAACTTCTAGGGGCAGCACCCGCCCGTCCATGGGTGCGGGGGGCCAGCCGCCGAGCCGGAGGGGTAGCGGGCAGGACGGGGGTATTGGGCCTAGCGGTGGGGAGGGGGTCGGACCCCCCCCCTCCCTCGCCTGGGTCCCCCGATCTGCGCTCCCCTCCAGCTGTAAATAGTTAGGAAGCCGCCGATAGTAAGAGGCACGGGCGGGGAGGACTCACCTTTTCCACGTTCCAGCGTTCGCACCACTGACGTCACTTCCTGCAACGCCGTCCACTTACAATACAGTGGGCGGCGTTGCAGGTAGTGACGTCAGTGGAGCGCACGCTGGAACGTGGAAGAGGTGAGTCCTCCCCGCCCGTGCCTCTTACTATCGGCTGCTTCCTAACTATTTACAGCTGGAGGGGAGCGCAGATCGGGGGACCCAGGCGAGGGAGGGGGGGTCCGACCCCCCCTCCCCACCACTAGGCCCAAAACCCCGTCCTTCCCGCTACCCCTCCAGCTCGGTGGCCCCCCACAGGGGGGGGGGCGGCAATTTTTTCTAAATTTGCCTCAGGCGGCAAAGAGTCTAGGGCCGGCCTTGTTAAGGGGGAGGTTAGTGCAGGTGAGATGGTAGAGGATAAGTGAGTAATGAGGTGAGAGGAGACAGTGAGCTCAGATAGTGGTGAGAAAGTTGTTAGGGTGAATTTAAGGTTTGGGGTATGTATGGAAAGAGGAAGCAGTCGGGTAAAGCTTTTTCGGATGTTGGTCGGCTGAGATGCAGGGAGTGGGAGGTGGGGGCCAGAGGAGGGAGTTGAATGTAGCAAAGAGTAATTTAGGGTTGTGGGACTGGGAAGAGATTAGTGAGGAGAAGTATGAATGTTTGGCTGCAGTGACGGCCTGTCTGAGTGTATATAAAGCCTCTTTGTAACTCTAGAATTGTTTAGCAAAAACTCGGTATACAGAGGCACCAGAGTAGAGTAAAACGTTTTAAAAACCACTTAAAAGCAGAGGGGGATGTTAAGGTGGACTCGCTAAAACAGAATTGACAAATAATTTATTCAACTCCACCGTGGAGTTGAATAAATTATTTGTTAATTCTGTTTTATCGAGACTCAAGTGAGTTTTCTTCTTTTGTAAGAGGGAGGTGAGTCCACCTTAACATCCCCCACTGCTTTTAAGCAGTTTTTAAAATGTTTTACTCTACTCTGGCGCCTCTGTATACCGAGGTTTTGCTGATCTTTTAGTCCACCCTGGGTGGCGGGGTGCATCCCCATCTACTATCTACAGAGAGCGACTTCTTAACCTGAGTGAGGTCAGGTCCTAATGCTCCCCACCTGCATTTAAAGTGGTTGCCTATGGGTAACCCGTGTTTGTGAGTATATATACATAAAATTGTATTGAACTCTTCATTTTACCTGACAATACTGCACCATATTGGGATCTCGATTCTCTTCTTGTTTTTAAGCTAGAATTGTTTAGGCCAGTCATTTTTCGGCCAACGCTGTTCAGCTATTCGGGAGTGGAGTTTCAGTAGTTTGATCTCCTCGCTAAGCCAGGGTTGTCAAAGGGCCTGGAGTTGGTAGACCATGGAGGAGGGAGTCTCAGAGTCAATGGCTGAAGTTAAGGTGTTGTTATAGTGAGCAGCTTCTAGCTCGAGGTCTGTAAAAGAGGGTAGAGCGAGTAGAGGATGCAGAGAGGTTGATAGTGTTTGGAGGTTGAGAATGTTGCGGAATTTGTGTGTAAATTGTGTTGTCGGGAAATGAAGGGGCTGGATGGAAGGATGTTGAATTTGAGTAAGTTATGATCAGACAGTGGAAGGGAAGAGTTGATGTAGTTGGATAGGGAATAGCAACTAGTGAACATTAAGTCAAGTGTGTGGCCTGGCTGTAATTTTATTGTTTCTTAATCTTATTTTATGTGGTGGTTCTACACAAAATAATCTAAGTAGTTGAAGTTAAATAAGAAAAATATATATAAAAAAAACAATTAAAATAAAACAATAAATTGGAAACTGGGATGTGCACATGTATTCACCCCTTTTGCCATGAAAAGTTCTGGTGCAACCAATTACCTTCAAAAGTCACATGATGAGTGAAATGAAGTCCACCTGTGTGCAATATATGAGTAACATGATCTGTTAGTATAAACACACCTTCTCAGAACGGCCTCAGAGGTGCACTACTAAGCAGGAGACATCACACCATGAAGACCAAGGAGCTCTTCAAATAAGTCAGGGACAAATGTGTTGAGAAGTACAAGTTAGTGTTTGGTTAGAAAAAAATATTAAAAGCTTTGAATATCCCAAGGGCTCCATCAAATCCATCATCTTCAAATGAAAAAAAAAAAAAAAAAAACATGGTACCACAACAAACCTGCAAAGAAAGGGATGCCCGCCAAAACTCACAGATTAAACGATGATGGCATTAATCAAAGAGGCAGCACAGAGACCAAAGCTATCCCTGTAGGAGTTTCTGAGTTCCACATCAGAGACTGCAGTATCTATCCATAGGACCACAATAAGCCATACTTAGACCTGAGCTTTATGGACGAGTGTTTAAAAAAAGGCATTGCTTAGCATTAAAAATAAAAAGGCATGTTTTGAGTTTGCCAAAGGGCATCAACACTGAAATGTGGTGACAGCATCATGCTGTTTTTCAGCAGCAGGGACTAGGAAACCGATCCGAGTCAAGGAAAAAAACTGGATGGTGCTAAATACAGACATAGTCTTGAGAAAAACGTGTCAGTCTGCCAGTGATTTGAAACTAGGACTGAGGATCATGTTCCAGCAGGACAATGACCCGAAATATATATGGTAGTACTGCTAAAGTTACACTTGAGTGGTTTAAGGGGAAACATTTAAATGTTTTCAAATGGCCTAGTCAAAATGCAGACCTCAGTCCAATAGAGAATCTGTGGTCAGACATGAACATTGCTATTCACAAAAAAACAACATAAAAAAAAAAAAAAAACATCCAACATGAAGAAACTTGAGCTGTTTTGCCTCAAGAAATGGGCAGTAATGTCAGTGGTAAGATAGGGGAAATGCTCAGTTATTTTTTTCTATTTATTGATCTATTTATTGCTTGCTTCACAATAAACCAAATAATACATCTTCAAAGTTGTAGGCATGTTCTGTCAATGAAATAGTGCAAACTCTCAAACAATCCATTTTAATTCCAAATTGTAAAGCAACAAAACTTAAAAATGCCAAGGGGGTGAATATTTTTGCAAAGCACCATAACTCATCAGTCAAAATAATAAATATACACTATATGCTAAAGTGCCATAGAGGATGTTAGCATTATATAAATTATTATTAATAATAATATGGTGTACTCATATAGGTTCTATAATTCTGACTTAGTAGGCTTACTTATTTATTTTTATCTTAATTTTGACATGTTTTCTAAATGTGTTATTTGCATTTATGAAACGCTCATAAACCTGCATTAAGGTACAGTAGGTTTAGGAGTCTGCTGCTTGTAGCTGAAGAGGATCCACCTTACTGCTTTCCCTGAGGAATTACCACACAATGTGCAGTGATAGTTAACTCAGGGTGTTCCCTGATACTACACTGATCTTTTGCTTGAGGGATGTGATGGAGGACTACACTGATCTTTTGCTTGAGGGCTGTGATGGCGGCTTTGTTGAATTTTCCTCACACTGGTATAACCTATTCACATCATTCTGCATCATCCTCTAGATTTGTGATTAAAAATAGAGGAACCCAATGGCACTACATTTGTTGAGCAAGATAGAAAACTGTAATCAACATAAAGGGGAGAAGGAGAGGTCGAGTCAGTATGTCAAGATTCTTTAAACAGTTCAGAACACTTCTATCAAGACTTCTAGTGACACAGAAGACTCCTATCAGCATAGAAGAAGTGGTAGATAAAAGTGGGGGCACCTGGGAATAATAACTGAAGATGTCTAGCAACATTAACAGGAAATAAATGCAGAATTTCTTTCAAATGATCTTAACTGGCTTCTATGTAACATTTTTCACATGAAACATTTGAATCATTAATGCTGTATCGTCTCTACCAACTGATGTCTGCTTTAGTTTGTATATGATTAATTTGATTGGGAATATTTGATAATGTATTGCAAATCATCGCAACATATTCAGAAAGATATTGCTAAGCATTTGTGAAGCATCCTTTCCAGTTACAGAAAATAAGCAAATTTACACTATCATATGACATGTCTTTTTTAATATGTATTTTGCCGTTAGCAGTGTAAAACAAAGATGAACATGCATACAAATGATGTGTATAAAAAAAAGGTCAGCCTTCCTGTGAGCTTTTACAGCCAACTCCTCACAGCCCTGGAGTCATTTGCATGAGATGGAATTGCTCACTTTCATCTTTGGATGCTAGACTTGAGAATGTTGTTCATAAATCATGTGTGGCATAGCAATCATATTTTATTTACAACTTCGTAATGAGAATCAAATTATCAATATAACTGCAAAAACTGTTAGATATTAAAAAATATATCAGTGTATCTCCTCCAGGAAGTACCATTTGATTTGCCTTCTATTTCAATATTTTATGTACTTTTTCATTGCTTTGAAAGAGAAAAACACATGTAGACTATTCTCAAGATATTCATATCTTTCAATATTCTTTCCCTTTTACTGTAGGGTTGCTTGAAGCCTCAGTTTGAATTCAAGAGCTGTTTGGCCAATCTGGTTTCAAAAGTAGGAATTTGGCACGTCTTGAAGCTGAAAACCGTAGAAATCAACTGAGAAAAAACTCTTACAGGGCCAGTGCATGCCAAAAACCTATAGCAGATCGGCAAAATGCTGAAGGTTTTTAAAGCAGATTTTCGTAGCGATTCTAGGCATGCTTAAAGAGATTTTCTAAACATGCCTAGCATTTTTTTTAGCGTTTTTGTGTAGCAGATTTCATGTATCGTGACAGTAAAGCTGTTACTGAACAGCTACTGTAACAAAATTGTCTGGAAAACCGCTCTGATCTAGCGTTTTTCAGAGCGGTTTTCCACTTTCCTATACTTAACACTGATGCAGAAATGCTTCAGAAATCTAAAAAATGTTGCAGGACAGGAGTTTGCGTTTGGGAGAAAAAAGAACCACTCTGGTGTGCACCATCCCATTCACTTTCACTAGCCAAGCAGTTTTCCCCCTGCAGGCGTTTTACAAAATGCTTCAGAATCGCTCTGGTGTGCACCAGCCCACAATATGTTCTGGTCACTGCAATGAAACTACAGCAGATGAATGAAACAAAATGGTATAGCAAGACAAATAAATATCCAGAGAACATTGTGTCATTTCAAATGGGGGGGGGGAGGGGGTGTCATATGTGAGCAAAAATGAAGGGTCCTTTATGCCCTTTCAGGTCTCTTTCACAGTGGGATGTTGCGTTTGATGCAACGTTAAGGTAGCATAACGTGCCCCTAATGCAACGCATTGAAAGACTATAACTTGGATGTTATTTAGCCCTGCGTTTGGTGCGCCATTTTTGTCACACAGTGATGGAACGAAAACGGCGCATGCGTTACATTAAAAAAAAAAAAACCTTACTGAGCATGTGCAACACACATAATGCAGCAAATGTATTGCTAAACGCACGGCATGCAGCACTTTGTAAATATTGCTACACGTTACACAAAACGCAACGTGTGCACTGTGAATGTCGCACAGACTTTGCATTGCTGTGCGTTAGTCTGCGTTGGAACATTTTCTAAAGTGTGACTTTAATGTCGCACTGTGAAAGAGGCCTCAAGGCAGCATGGAAAAAAACTCAAGTCACTTTATGAATGGCTTCATGCTGCAACACTGTTATAAATGCAGTCCATTTGTGTTGCTCTCAGCAACAGCACACATGTGATTCTTATCATAATTATGATTTCATAGGCAAGTTTGATTTTGTGTAATTCTTTCAAGTTATGTATTCAAAGTAATCCACTCACATATGGGCAAGATAAAATGCATTTCTGCACAAATGCATTGACATCCATGGGCATGAGAAAACACGTTTGTATTTTGAACAAATGCATGGAAGTCTATGAACATTAAAAATTTATATTTTCATGAAATTACACTTTATTGCAAAATTATGAATTATTATTATTATTGATAAAAAGACTTTAGACCAAGCACTCCAATGGAGACAAAGCATGCTGTAGCTGAAAAGACCCTGTTGCCCTCCACAGTCAAATACAATCCAACGAAGATCTGTAGCACAGCTTTAGAAAAAGTAGCTCTTTATTGAAAACACTAGTGACCTAAGCCCGTTTTAAAATGAGCTCTAGGTCTGTCACCACTGCGCGTGCCATTTGCGGGCGCACACACACGCCCACCAGCTCGGCCAGCCGGCCCGCCCTGCATCCTGTCCCAACGGCTGTCAGTGCTTGACATGCCCAGTAGCTTAAAAGCCTTGACACACGGACAGGATGCAGGGACACTTGCAAATTATTAGGTAGGATATAATATAAATCATATGTCAGATATGGGCTTGAAAGCAGTTACAGCCCGTTGTTTCAAAGTAGCCAACTTCTTTGTCAAGCTGCACGGAGCTTAGAGCTTGACAAAGAAGTTGGTTACTTTGGAAACTATTATTAACTACTAATTATTATGTGGGCGATTACGGCCATATTTGAAAATTATTTCACAATATTTTGAAATTTTGCATTATGATTTTGCATCTTAATTCGTAATTTTATTGCAAAATGTCTGTGAAATTTGAGACCAGACATTAGGTAAAGTACATAATGTACATTGTGCAAGTAGCATGACTAGCATTACATGCACAACTTGCATATTGCTTGTATAATGTTCATTACACTATTTTTAGAACAAACATTTTTCAAGTAATATGTTCATTGTATATGTAGCTCAAGTGTATGTAACTTAGGTTGTGCTATTTGGGCTACACTGTGTGTAACGCCTAGTAAACCTTATGTGTGCTGTCTGTATACATAGGTTTCCCAATACTTAGTGATTATACTCCTATGTTGGTAGTGTGCACTTTGCACTTTGTACACAGTTTTTTTCATACTATACACAATGTCAGCAGCAACCAAACTAGATTTTTAAAGTAATCTTAGTCAAATGTAAAGTCTTTCTTATGTAGTATGATGTTCAACCTTTGTCACTTCAGCAAATGGTAATCAACCTGCATAGATTTGCTCCCCAAAAATCCATTATTTCAAATAATTTTTGGGATGATGCTTTCAGAAGACTCTTGAAAGTGGCGTTTGCCTGAAAATAAAAATGGTAGGCCTCATATTAGAGTATGACAGCCATTAGAAAAGTCTGCTAAAAACATTAGTCAGTTTGCTACTCATAGTAAACACAGCAAAAAGGCTTGGCAGCACAATGAAATGATAATGGACAGTTAATAGTAGTTTGGGCTATGCAATGTGTAGAGACTACCTTCTTCAGTGTAGATAGTGCCTATGGTATCCGGGCACTTCTCAAAGATGTTGTGTCTTGCTAATTCCCTACTGACCCTTGATATACAAATGTAGATGACCGGCACCACCTTGTAAAATGTACTTTATTAGTTATTATAGCAAAACCTTTAAAGAACCGCTATCACAAAAAATACAAACATTTTAAATACATGTGTACATGTTTAAAGAAGAAGTACATTTCTTCCAGAGTAAAATAAACCATAAATTACTTCTTTCCTATGTGGTTGTCACTTAGAGCAGGTAGTAGAAATCTGACAGAACCAACTAGTCCATCTCCTCATTGGGTATTCTGAGGGGTTTCTTTATTTTCAAAAGCATTTCGTGAATGGCAGTTGCTCCGCCCAGTGTGCAGCGAGCAGGGAGGCTGGCCAGCATCTTTGTATAAATCATTTCAGGGAGGCGTACATCAAAAAAGGGCGTCGGGAAAAAAGGCGCATGGTGTAAACGATAAGCAGTATTATCGTTTATAAAAATATTGTGTAGAATTTAGTTTACAAATAGTGTTTTAAGAATTTATAAATCATTAAATAATGTGTATGAGATCGGCAATTCTTAAAACGTTAATCTTCCCTGTTTCTAAACTGAAACTTATATTTACGTTTGTTAAAAACCCTCCCTGTACCTATCCCTAACCCCTAGACCCCATGGTGGTGCCTAAACCTAAGCCCCCCCTGGTAGTGCCTAAACCTAAGACCCCCCTGTGGGTGCCTAAACCTAAGACCCCCCTGTTGGTGCCTAAACCTAAGACCCCCCTGTTGGTGCCTAAACCTAAGACCCCCCTGGTGGTGCCTAAACCTAAGACCCCCCTGTTGGTGCATAAACCTAAGACCCCCTATGGATAATAATGTTTTACAAACATTAATAAATAAAAAATTTAAATAAAAAAATGTAAATTTTTTTTTGTGTGGATAATAATGTTTTAGAAATGTTTTAGAAATAGTGATTTAGTATCTTTATAAACGTTATTCGTCACGGGCTCATTTTGTAAAGTTAAATCATCACAAGCACAGTTATAAAACCTTAAAAATCTCCGGGCGCCGTTTGTAAAACGTTAATAATCTCCGGCACCTTTTTTTCCCTGTTCGGCGCCCATTAAACGATATTTATAATGGGAGTGAATTGGGCGCTAGAGTTGGGCCGAACCTCCGATTTTAGGTTCGCGAACCTGGTTCGCGAACTTCTGCGGAAGGTTCGGTTCGCGTTAAAGTTCGCGAACCGCAATAGACTTCAATGGGGATGCGAACTTTGAAAAAAAAAATAATTATGCTGGCCACAAAAGTGATGGAAAAGATGTTTCAAGGGGTCTAACACCTGGAGGGGGGCATGGCGGAGTGGGATACATGCCAAAAGTCCCGGGGAAAAATCTGGATTTGACGCAAAGCAGCGTTTTAAGGGCAGAAATCACATTGAATGCTAAATGACAGGCCTAAAGTGCTTTAAAACATCTTGCATGTGTATACATCAATCAGGTAGTGTAATTAAGGTACTGCTTCACACTGACACACCAAACTCACCGTGTAACGCACCGCAAACAGCTGTTTGTGTCGTGACGGCCGTGCTGGACAGGTATGCAGTGGCGGGTTCACTGAACAGAACAGGTATACAGTGGCAGGTTCACAGAACAGGTATGCAGTGGCAGGTTCACTGAACACAACAGGTATGCAGTGGCAGGTTCACTGAACACAACAGGTATGCAGTGGCGGGTTCACTGAATAGGTATACAGTGGCGGGTTCACTGAACAGAACAGGTATGCAGTGGCGGGTTCACTAAACAGAACAGGTATACAGTGGCGGGTTCACTAAACAGAACAGGTATACAGTGGCGGGTTCACAGAACAGGTATGCAGTGGCAGGTTCACTGAACACAACAGGTATGCAGTGGCGGGTTCACTGAACAGGTATACAGTGGCGGGTCCACTGAACAGAACAGGTATGCAGTGGCGGGTTCACTAAACAGAACAGGTATACAGTGGCGGGTTCACTAAACAGAACAGGTATACAGTGGCGGGTTCACAGAACAGGTATGCAGTGGCAGGTTCACTGAACACAACAGGTATGCAGTGGCAGGTTCACTGAACACAACAGGTATGCAGTGGCGGGTTCACTGAACAGGTATACAGTGGCGGGTTCACTAAACAGAACAGGTATACAGTGGCGGGTTCACTAAATAGAACAGGTATACAGTGGCGGGTTCACAGAACAGGTATGCAGTGGCAGGTTCACTGAACACAACAGGTATGCAGTGGCGGGTTCACTGAACAGGTATACAGTGGCGGGTCCACTGAACAGAACAGGTATGCAGTGGTGGGTTCACTGAACAGGTATACAGTGGCGGGTCCACTGAACAGAACAGGTATGCAGTGGCGGGTTCACTAAACAGAACAGGTATACAGTGGCGGGTCCACTGAACAGAACAGGTATGCAGTGGCGGGTTCACTGAACAGGTATACAGTGGCGGGTCCACTGAACAGAACAGGTATGCAGTGGCGGGTTCACTAAACAGAACAGGTATACAGTGGCGGGTTCACTAAACAGAACAGGTATACAGTGGCGGGTTCACAGAACAGGTATGCAGTGGCAGGTTCACTGAACACAACAGGTATGCAGTGGCGGGTTCACTAAACAGGTATACAGTGGCGGGTCCACTGAACAGAACAGGTATGCAGTGGCAGGTTCACTGAACAGGTATGCAGTGGTGGGTTCACAGCACAGGTATGCAGTGGTGGGTTCACTGAACAGGTATACAGTGGCGGGTCCACTGAACAGAACAGGTATGCAGTGGCGGGTTCACTAAACAGAACAGGTATACAGTGGCGGGTTCACTAAACAGAACAGGTATACAGCGGCGGGTTCACAGAACAGGTATGCAGTGGCAGGTTCACTGAACAGAACAGGTATGCAGTGGTGGGTTCACTGAACAGGTATACAGTGGCAGGTCCACTGAACAGAACAGGTATGCAGTGGCGGGTTCACTAAACAGAACAGGTATACAGTGGCGGGTCCACTGAACAGAACAGGTATGCAGTGGCGGGTTCACTAAACAGGTATACAGTGGCGGGTCCACTGAACAGAACAGGTATGCAGTGGCGGGTTCACTAAACAGAACAGGTATACAGTGGCGGGTTCACTAAACAGAACAGGTATACAGTGGCGGGTTCACAGAACAGGTATGCAGTGGCAGGTTCACTGAACACAACAGGTATGCAGTGGCGGGTTCACTGAACAGGTATACAGTGGCGGGTCCACTGAACAGAACAGGTATGCAGTGGCAGGTTCACTGAACAGGTATGCAGTGGTGGGTTCACTGAACAGGTATGCAGTGGTGGGTTCACAGCACAGGTATGCAGTGGTGGGTTCACAGCACAGGTATGCAGTGGTGGGTTTACAGCACAGGTATGCAGTGGTGGGTTCACAGCACAGGTATGCAGTGGTGGGTTCACAGAACAGGTATGCAGCCAGACAGGAACAAGTTAAGCCTAACTAATCTTTCCCTGAGAGACAGTCTGCAGCAGCTCGCCCTACTCTCACTAACGCAGGCAGCACACGAGTGACCGTAATGGCCGCCGCTGCCTGCCTTATATAAGGGGGGGTGGGGCTCCAGGGGCTAGTGTAGCCTAATTGGCTACACTGGGCCTGCTGACTGTGATGTAGAGCGTCAAAGTTGACCCTCCATGTGCATTATGGGGCGAACCGAACTTCCGCAAAGGTTCGCCTGCGGGACGCGAACGCGAACCACTGAAGTTCGCATGGAACCGTTCGCAGGCGAACCGTTCGGCCCAACTCTACTGGGCGCCCTTTTTGTCCACTTGTCTCATGCACCCAAATCTCCTAGTTCCTTCAGGGAGTGTCTTTAGAAAAAAATAAAGGCCATGCTGAGAATGCCCGATGAAGAGATGGACTAGTTCAAAACCTGTCAGATTCTAATACCTGATGTAAGTGATAGCAACATAGGAGTAAAGTAATTTATAGCTTGTTTTACTTTGGAAGAAGCATACTTGTTATTTGTGTGTGTTTTCATGTATTTTACATTTTACAATTTTTCGTGACAGTGGTCCTTTATACATTACAGAACCAGGCTGTTGTAGTAATAGTCATGCTCTTTTTGGCATCATGTCCTTTGTCAAGCTTCAGCTTTAGTATATTCTAGGGCATTATGCTCAATATTGCATAGCTGTCGCTACAACAGCCTGGTTCTGTAATTTTTAAATGCTATGTTGAGACTATCTGCAGCATTGCTCAGTACCCAGTAGTACTCTGTAGAGTGAAATAAGTTTTGCACGTACTAATGTATTACACATTCCCACTGCTCACCCTAGAAAGCAATTACATTAGAAGTAGTAAATTAAAGGGAACCTAAATCGAACTGTAAAGATGAGTATAACTTACCTGGGGCTTTTTAACTGCCCCCTGCAGCTGCCCTGTGCCTGTGCCATCACTAAAAAATCCTCTGGTACCCTGCAGTGCCCTTTTTTCCTTTGGGTGTGTGACCCTGGTTCACATGCTACCTGGTTGCACTCCCGTGGACTGGACCACTCTGCACATGTGCAGTACAGGGAAATCTCTACTGCGCATACGCAGAACACTCTCGAGGACGGGAGCGTGATCGAAGATGGTCCTAACTATTGTTATATTGGCTGCCTTCATGGTTAATAGTCAATAGACTGCTTTATTACATTGGCCTGTACTAAAAATATAGCCCCTATCTACCAGGCTGGCACTTACTGTGCCTGCCCTAATTTTTTTGAAAATGTCGTATTAGAATACTCCCTCAAAATAAAATGCTCAACCTGCAAAGAGGTCTAAGCAGTAGCACAGAAAACTAAAATAGCTGCTTTTGTTATTGATTATCTTTTCTGTTTTGGGTCGGGTCAAATATTTAATCGTGCAGGTTCCAATTAGACCTTTTGTTTCTATATGGCTTGCCAAGTAGAGGATTTGTTATACATCTTAAAGCCCACCTTTATTACCTACTAGACAATTAGGCTTATTTAAAAATGGTGCTAGAATGTAATAAGTATTGACCACCAGTACACCTATATCCACCTGAACATGTGTACATGTGTGCGTCCACGTAAGCCAGCACACGTGCACGCTCACACCCGACCAAGCGCGTGGCAGCAGCCACAGCTCGACACATGTTCATTCCAGCTAACATGGACACAGCTTACTGACGCAGATACCGAAGACAATTATCTGGTAGGATTTTAGTCAACCTGCAGTGGCAATGCATTAGCCTGTTGCTGATAACTGTGAATATGCAACCCCTGATTAAAGAATGCCTGTGATTTTCAATGTATAAAAAAAAAACAGATGCTTACCTCAGGAGGGGAAGACTCTGGATCCTAATGAGCATTTCCCCATCCTCCCGTGCCTTCTGGTTCCACCACTGACAGCCATGAACAATTCCAACCATACCAACAGTAGTGACCTGCCTAAGCAGGTGCAATAGCGATTTTCCACTCTGGGGAAAATAGCCGAGCCAGGTGGCTCATGTCTGCGCAGTAGAGCAGACCTGATGAAACTCAGCTACTGTATTTCCGCTGGAGCCAGAGAGAAAGCCTCTAGCATGTCTGCACGGGAGCGGCAACAAGCGCCAACGAGCAGACTTTCAGGGGAGCCAGCGCTAGATCCACTCTGCTGAGGAGGATGGGGAAAGCCTCTTTAGCATCCAAGAGGCTTCCCCTTCCCAAGATAAGTACCCTCTAGAGGCACTTTTTTTTCCCTTCAGGTACACTTTAAAAGACCACTGGAAAATTGTAGAACTTAAAATTTATGTGCAATGCATATGTATAAAACGTACAGTTGTCCCAAAGTAAAATACATAACTTTTTTTCAAGTTTCTGTCACTTACAGCAGGTAGTAGAAAACAGTCAGATCTGACAGATTTTGGACTAGGCATGGGGGGTTCTCAAGGTTTTCTTTATTTGCAAAAGCACTTACTAAACAGCAGTTGCTCAGTCCACCTGCCAAAATAGTGTGCAAGTGAGTAGGACAGCAGGCTGATATCTTTGCACAGATCCTACTGATAATCCCATATGAGGAGATGGTCCAATGTCTGTCATATCTGTCAGATTTTTACTTTTGTACGGTAAGTGACAGTGGCATGTAGAGTATAGTAGAAATATTTATACTGCATCCTAAGAGAAATGTAGATTTTGTATATGTACACATGTATTTTAAATTTTACAATGTTTTGTGCCAGTGACCCTTTAATATAATAAAGCAGAGATTAATCATAATCATGGCTCTAATCCTGATATATATTTTAAAATGGTATATTCTATGAAATTTAAAATTGCTAAAATAATGATTTAAAATTATATTTGCCCATTTGTCCAGCTCTACAGAAATCTCACACAAATAAAACAGATATTTTTTTTAGGAAAGAGGAAACAAAATATGGCTGGTAAATAGGTATTTTTATGTATTTTTCTATTAGTGCTTGTTATTTTATAGTATAAATAATAAAAGTTAAAATACATGTTTTAAAGTAACTTTAAACAACCAGCATATTCGTATCCATCATTTCTTCTGAATAGTTTTAGATGAAAAGCTATTTTTATTGTTTCTAAGGAATAAAGCAAGTAAAATTAATAGATTCCAGTACATTTCATGAATAAAAATTGTTTTATTTTTCTCTTTATATCTAAAGTTTGGCAGTTGGACAGATCGCCTGTTTATTATTAATTTTCAATAAGCTGGTATATTTCCATTCTATCTGAGACTATTTTAGACACTTCATCTAAATCTAGATAACTGGTATTTGATGTTTAGTTATTCCTTGCTGGAGAGAAAAAAGAAAAGAAACAACTTTCATATGGCTGTACACTTTTATCTTGAAAAAACAGGAATTATATGATTTATTTTCTTTGAATTATGATGGCTGATTGATCTATGCATGTATAAATGGAATGTTAACCACTTCAGGACTACAAGCTTTACCCGCCCTAAAGACCAGGCCATTTTTCACTAATTAGGCCATTGCAGCTTAAAGGGAACCAAAGAGGAATGGTTTCTTAAAATAGAAAAAGATTTCATACATACCTGGGGCTTCTTCCAGCCCCATAAGCCTGGATCGCTCCCACACCACCATCCTCAGCTTCCTGGAACCGCCGGTACCGGGCCCGTCACTTCCGGCGGACGCGGCCAATTATCCGCATCACAGGGGCTCCCTCCATACCCATACGCATGCGGCTGCGCAGAAGGCAGCCTCATGCGTACGTCTATGGAGGAAGCTCCGTGTAATGCGGAGAATCGGCCGCGTCTTCCGGCCGACTGGCCGACTCGCGGCAATGATGGGACCCGGTACCGGCGGATACAGGCAGCAGAGGACACCGGCGTGGGAGCGATCCATGCGTATGGGGCTGGAGGAAGCCCCAGATATGTATAAAACCTTTTCTTGATCCTCTCTGGTTCCCTTTAAGGCCTCTTGCACACTGCACACGATTCTGATTCAGATTCCGCTTTTTAATCAGTTTTTACATCCGATTCAGATTCTGATTTGCAGTTTTCTCCCTGCACACTGCAAATCGGAATCTGAATCGGATGTAAAAACAGATTAAAAAGCGGAATCTGAATCGGAATCGTGTGTAGTGTGCAAGAGGCCTAAGGCTGGTTTCATAGTGGGACGTTAAAGTCCCATGTTACAGCAGCCAGTAACGCAGCCTAACTCACAGCACTGTAAAATCAATGTGCTCTTTCACAGTGCTCACGTTGTGTTACATTGTAACGTAGCACGTTTAAACAAAGTGCTGCATGCTGTATGTTATACTGGGCTAAGCTACGTTAGACTGTTTGCACATGCTCAGTAATGCTGGAGGAGGAGGTCTTCCCTCCTCCTCCGCGGCCAGCCACATGGCTAATTAATATTCACTGCACTGTGGAGACTCGTGGTGGGACTGTAGTGTTGTCCGGGTCATGAATGAATTGTTCATTTGATCCGGATCTTTTTTGTGAGTCGAATCATCCGGATCATCACAATGAAAGATTCGGTTCACAGTGGATGTCTGTCTGGAAGAAACAGGAACATACAGAATGTACAGTGCAGGGAAAGTCCTGTCCTGCTAATCATTTCACCCAGTCTGCTTCCCTAGTAAAATGATTCAAATGCTTTGGTTCAAAGATCTGGATCTTTTCAATGATCCAATTCAAATGATCTGAATCCTTAAAAAGTTCCGGACTTCCCATCACTATCCTGGAGCTGCTGCTTTGAGAGCTGCATAACACAGCTCAATCTGACGTCGCAGCCTCCCCGCACAGCTCCACTCTTCACTATGGGGAGGATCGCACATGAAGTCATGCGCAAACCCGATCCTCCCAATAGAGAGACCGGAGCTGTGTGAGGAGGCTGCGCTGATCGCTGGAGCCAGGATGGGTAATGTGTAAATGGGGGATCGGGGGGATCGCAGGTGATCGGGGGCTGCCGGACACCTGTATTAGCTAGCCTAGTGATAGATAAAGGTTTTGCAGCCATATGATCAAATTAATTAAGCATGGGGGACTCCTGAGGCCAGCGAGCGGTATGCCCGACACAGTGTTGGTCATACCGCTAAGGAGGTTAAGGGCTCGCTGCAGTGCTGTACATGTCAGCACACAAGTTATTCCCCCCTCCCTTTTCTGCTCACCAACAGAGCTTTATGTTGGTGGGCTGTGATTGCTTGCAGGGTGTTTGTTTATTTTTTTTTATATATATTATTTTTTTAAAATAAATACATGATTTTTTTAAATAATTCATTTTCCCAGCCCTCCCTCCCCTAGCCAGCCTATGACAGCAATCAGCTGTCATAGGCTTCAGCCAATGAGAGCTGATTGCTCTCGTGCATCCCAGGTGGACAGCTGTGTCACACGGCTGTCCCCAGTACAGCGCTGCCATAGATTGCAACGCTGTACTATGTAAATAGACAGCAGTTTGCCGTCTAACAGTCTCCTAGCGGCTGGGAGGCTGATGACAGAGCGGAGCTCCACCATTCAAGCGGAGATGCACGCGATCTCCTCCAAAACACGCCCACAGATCCTTACGTCGATCGGCGTTAAGCAGTCCTGGGCCTGCCGCCGCGGCCATGCCCGTTGGCGTGCCAGGGTCCTGGAGTGGTTAAAGTGGACCTGAACTCTTTCTCAGGATAGACGGAAAACAGAGAAATGCACCCTGTATGTATTTAGAGAGTTTAGCCTGTCTAATTCCCCTCACCTGTAACTAATCAGCACTGTAAATTGATCTTCATCTGTGTCAGCTCAGGAATCTCCTCTGCCCAGGAAGAGCTGCTAATTTGTAAAAACAGGATGTTGACTGTATGTCTGCTTTCCTGAAAGCAGGAAGAGGACACAATACAGATGTATTGTAGGATTTGTATCAGCTGTAACAAAATAAACGTTTTTCTTTAAGGCCTCTTTCACAGTGCGACGTTAAAGTTGCACGTTAGAAATGTTTTAACGTGGACTAACGCACAGCAATATTAAGTCTGTGCAACATTCACAGTGCACACATTGCGTTGTGTGTAACTTGTAGAAATATTTAGAAAGTGCTGCATGCTGTGCGTTTAGCAATAAATCTGCTGTGTTGTGTGTGTTTTGTGTTTTTTTATGTAACGCATGCGCCGTTTTCGTTCCATCACTGTGCGACGAAAACGGCGCACCAAACGCTGGGCTAAAGAATGTACTAAAACATCCAAGTTCTAGTCTTTCAATGCATTGCTTAAGGGGCACGTTATGTAACCTTAACGTTGCATCAAACACACCGTCCCACTGTGAAAGAGGCCTAAAGGTTATTATGCTGTTGCGTATCCTTTTAGAGCAGAAAGGAAGTTCTGAGGTCCACTTTATATCTAGAAATCAAAAAAAGGGTCTGGTTCTTAGCAGAATCAAAACTTATTTCAATCCAACATCAAGTGAGTGCTGGTGTTCAAATTTGACCTATTGAATTAGCAACATCGGAATACTGCTAAACACCACACTTCAGGACCATTTCAGTACAAGCAAGGGGACAGGGTCAGTTCACTCAGTTGTGCTTCATGGCGCACTTCATGTGATGCCCATGCGTCTTCATTTGGAAAGTAATAATTTTTCTGTGAATGCATCAGTTACTCACATCACTATGGAGGAATTTTGTCCCTCTCTTTTTTTACAAAATTGCTTCAGTTCAATGAAGATTGTACACATTTACTTATGCTCAGGGCCCCTAAATGTTCCACCACAGCTTTTTATTGTCTTTCTTTTTTGAAGGGTAACATAAGGGCAAAAAAATAAAAAACTGCACTATTTATCCCTTCTCATCCATTCTAGTTAAAAAAAACAGTGCTACTGTTGTTAAAACACACACATGGGGCTTGATTCTCAAAGCTGTGGTAACACATAGCATGACCGTGCTATGCGTTTAGCATGCAATGTGATGGTTTGTGCGTGTAAAGATTTACGTGTGCACGCTAACGAAGGTGTTCGCGCATTAATGCGTGCACTTTGCCGCATTAGCCAGCGCACATAAATCTTTATGCCACGTTAGTGCGCACGTAAATCTGTATGAATGCAAACCTTCACGTGCGTCACATTACGATCGTGTTATGGGTTAGCACAGCTTTGTGAATCAAGCCCATTGTATTTATCCCTATTTATCCGAGTTATCATAAAATTTAAATTATGCTTCTTGCACAATGTATAGAGACAATATTTCATATAGAAATAAAGGTGTATTAATTTTAAAGTATACTTGCAGCTGCCCCCCCCCCCCCTCCCATGTATAAACACTGCTATACTGCACAGTCTCAAAGTACAGCCCGATCCTGCACAGTAGCAAAGGGGTTGTGGAGGAATGGTAAAGCCTCTGATAAGTAGAAAACCTTTTTTCTTTGACTATAGGTTTGCTTTAAGAATGCACATTGTTAAAGGCTATAACAATATTCATTCATTACATAAAGCCTTAGATTGGTTCAGAGAACACATGTTTCCATTCACCAATCACTGCTGAGTGAGTCCTGATGGGAGTGTGCTGTGGGAGCTGATGTGTGCAGGGACAGAATGATCAAATTTATTATTATTTATTTATAAAGTGCCAACATATTCCGTGGTGCTGTACAATGTAAGAAAACAAACAAGGGATACATAATGATACAGATAATGATATACATCAAATATGAACACTGATATAAAATACAGCACTGCTGATTACAATTGCAAATTTAACATGATGACTAAAATGTATAAATGTCTAACAGAGTGCAAGCAATTAAATTAATAACATTCCATGACACAAAAGGGTGAGAGCCCTGCCCTTGCGAGCTTACAATCTAAAGGAATGGGGTGGAAACAAGAGGTGGGGGAAGTATACAGTATATGTACAGGCAGTGCGTAATTAGGTTATTTGGTGGGTGCATGGCCTAAGCTAGAGAATATGCTTGTCGGAAAAGGTGGGTTTTGAGGGAGTGTTTAAAAATTTCAAAGGTGGGAGAGTGGCGGATGAGCTGTGGAAGGGCATTCCAGAGGAGGGGTGAGGCACGTGAGAAGTCTTGTACACATAAATGTGTGGAGGTAATTGTAGAAGAGAATAAAAGAAGCTTGTGTGTAGATCTGAGATTGCGGTTGGGTTGGTATCTGGAGACTAGTGAGGAGATGTACAGGGGAGAGAGATTGTGGAGAGCTTTGTAGGCTAGGGTTAAGAGTTTGAACTGAATCCTCTCATAGCCAGTGAAGAGCTTGACAGAGAGGAGCAGCAGAGGAAGAGCGAGAGGAGAGATGAATAAGTCGAGCAGCAGAGTTCAGTACAGAATTGAGCGGTGCTAGTCTGTTAGTTGGAAGTCCACCAAGCAATATATTGCAATAGTCCAATCGAGATATAATAAGAGCATGTACTAACATTTTGGTTGTGTCATGGGAGAGAAAAGGTCGAATACGTGCTATGTTTTTGAGTTGGAGATGACAGGAGCTGGTTAGGGAGTTAATGTGAGGAATATATGAGAGAGACGTATCAAATATAACCCTTAAGCACTGTGCTTTGGGAACTGAAGTTATAGATGTGTTGTTAACATTTATTGTAATATCAGGCAAAGAGGTGGTCAGGGATGGTGGAAAGACTATTAGTTCAGTTTTATTCATATTAAGTTTTTAAGAAGTAAGAGGACATGGAAGAGGAAATAGCGGACAGGCAGTCGGGAACCCGTGTGAGAAGGGAGTTAAGGTGGGGGCCAAGAGGTACAGTTGTGTATCATCTGCATATAGGTGGTATTGAAAACCAAATGAGTTGATTAAGTTACCAAGACCGTGCATGTAGATGGAGAAGAGGAGGGTACCGAGGACAGAGCCTTGAGGTACCCCTAAAGACAGAGGATGTGAAGAGGAGGCCTGATCTGAATAAGAAACAGTGAAAGACCTTCCAGAGAGGTAGGAAGATATCCAGGAGAGAGCGAGGTCCTTTATTCCTTTAGATGAAAGGATATGTAGGAGTAAAGTGTGGTCGACAGTGTCGAATGCTGATGACAGATCTAGAAGGATGAGTATGGAATAATAGCCTTTGGATTTAGCTGTGAGGAGATCATTAGCTACTTTGGTGAGGGCTGTTTCTGTGGAGTGGTTTGGCCGGAAGCAAGGAATTTGCAGATAAAAACTGACTTAGTTCAGCATGAATGTGGCATTCAAGTAATTTAGATGCAAATGGGAGAAGTGACACTGGACGGTAGTTAGCAAGTTTGGTGGCATCTAGAGATGGTTTTTTAAGTAGTGTTTTTTTTAAGATGAATGTAAATATCCACTTTCCAGGTTCAATGGACAAATATGATGTTTATCTGCATCCAGTTAGCATGAAGTGGTTAACATTGGTCACTTATCACCCATACACACATCACTCTCCACTCAAAATGTTTTCACAGCCATTTTTCTGTCCACCCTTCTGCTCAAAATACATAACACACTCCTTCCTTCTTCCCTCATTGTCAGCAACTCAACTTACATTGTTCCCTCTCTTATATTATCTTTTCTTCTCTTTAGTCAATAACTATTATTTAGCAGCTCACACAGTCCCTTCTTTATCTTCTTGTCCCATATAAATCCTCTCCCCAGCTCTCTCTTCTCTTCCTGCTTCTTCTCCTTGCTGTTAGGAACAGGCGTTACTTTATAGAAAAGGACTTAGATTCAAAAAACGAGGAACTGAATTGTTATAGTATCAAAAACTTTGTAGAAAAACTTTATTAACATGTATTGCGAAAAACAATATGGCTTCCACCATAGCAGCGTTATCTCTACATTTCGCCGTGGAAAGGCCACTTTATGCGTCTCTTGGGTCAGATGCTATTCCACATTTTCTGGCCTCCATATTGACTGAGCCATACAGAATTTTGTGTTACGGCCTGATGAAGGGCATATGTATTATATAAAGAGCCAGAAACGAACATGTGTCGTTGCCTTTAAGGACACAATGCTCATTTAAGGTTACAACCAAGTCAAGCCAGAATATAACCCTTACCAGCTCCATCAGCCTCAGCCTTTTGGATGAATTTTGATGTACCATTTATTGGAAATTAATTATGTGGAATTGAAGAACCTCTTTTAATGTTTTTCGAAATACATGTTAATAAAGTTTTTCTAGAAAGTTTTTGATACTATAACAATTCAGTTCCTCGTTTTTTGAATCTAAAGGCCCATACACACGTCGGATTTGCGCGAACGACGGGTCGTTTGAACGTTCCGTCGTTCGCACGTTTCCGCATGAAATCCGGCGTGTGTACAGACTATCGTTCGGGAGATAAGACTGGTTACCAACGATCCGCCGGGCGGATCGCTGGTAACCAGTCTTATCTCCCGAACGATAGTCTGTACACACGCCGGATTTCATGCGGAAACGTGCGAACGACGGAACATTCAAACGACCCGTCGTTCGCGCAAATCCGACGTGTGTATGGGCCTTAAGTCCTTTTCTATAAAGTAACCAAATGTTTATACAGGCAAAGTGGATTTCCTTTTAAAAGGACTGTGTTTTTGGATCCTTCACTTTTAGAAAAAAGGATTGTACCCTAATATATATATATACAGTTGTTAGGGACAGGGGCCCATATGCAATTGACTTTTTCACCTGAGTTTTCTCCTGGGTGATAATTTTAAACTTGCCAATAAAATTTCTTTTAAGCCACCAGCAAGCAAGAAAATACTCAAAATAATTTTAATAGTACTTTCTCACCTACCTTTTGGTACTTTTTAAGTTGAAAAGTGCTGGAAAGTTATTTTAAATTGAAGATGAAAAATTATCTCCTAGGAGAAAACTCAGGTGAAAAAGGGAATTGCATATGGCCCAGAGGCCCACGTGCAATTACAGTAACTTTTTCTCCTGAGTTTTCTCCTAGGTGATATTTTCACACCTTATCAATAAAATGCTTTTTAAGCCACCAGCAAGCAAGAAAAATAATTTTGACAGTACTGTATCAACTGCTTTTTGGCACTTTTTCAATTGCTAAAAAAATATTTTAAACAGAAGATGAAAAATTATCTTCTAGGAGAAAACTCAGGAGAAAAAGTTAATTGCATATGGGCCATAGCACTCAGTTTAAAGCCCTCTCCTAGGTCTCACTCTTTCCTGGTAATTTCTATATCCAACACTAAATTTATTTTCTGTCATTCACCCGTAAACACCATATGCAATTCACTTTTTTCACCTGAGTTTTCTCCTAGGTGATATTTTCTTGTCATAAAATGCAGGTAGATTTTACAACTTGTCATAAAATGCATTTTAAGCCACTGGCAAGCAAGAAAGTACTCAAAATAAATTTGGTAATACTTTTTCACCAACTTTTTAGTACTTTATCAATTGTAAAATGCTGCAAAGTTAGTTTAAAGAGAAGATGAATATTATCTCCTAGGACAGTGATGGCTAACCTTTCAGAGGCCGAGTGCCCAAACTGCGACCTAACACCGACTTATTTATCTCCGAGTGCCAATGGGAGGTGGGGTTGTGGCGCGCGCAGTGCGCTGCGCCAAAAAATGGGCGTGGCCATGATATTGTATGGGCGGAGCTAACGTAATGATGTAACAGCGAGGCATTAGAAAGCAGTGTTTCCGTCATGATGTGGTGAAACGAGAATTTGCATCATGGGTGTGCAGAAACTGTATGATGCTATTTATACCCGCCGTAACCCCAAAGCAGCAAATATAGCCAACTATGACCATTAAGGGCTCATTCACACTATGTGCTGCGCTGTCAGTTTTGACGCAACGCACATAATGTAAGATTCATATGGTAACATGAAAGTCAATAGACTTCCATGTTACCATTCACACTACAGGTGTGCGTTCCCATGCGTTACGTTGTAACGCATCTGGGAACATTTTAACGCACAACGCATACGTTTCTCCGATGGGTACAGCTGCCGACGTCCACGCTTTAGCGCACCACAACGTGCATTCCGTGCGATCCCTGTGCGTTGGCAGCGCATGCATGAAATCGCATTCATGCATACGTTCTGTAGTGTGAATGAGCCCTAATAAATGCAGCAACAGTTACCCCAGACACCAGAAAATAAACGCAATGTGTGCAACATTTCAGCAGAAAATCTTGCAACGTGGGCCACATTTCACCAGAAAACAAATGCAGTGGGCCACATTTCACCAGAAAATAGACGCAGTGGGCCACATTTCAAGAGAAAATAAACGCAGTGGGCCACATTTCACCAGAAAACAAACGCAGCGGGCAGCATTTCACCAGAAAACAAACGCAGTGGGCCTCATTTCACCAGAAAACAAACGCAGCGGGCAGCATTTCACCAGAAAATAAACACAGTGGGCCACATTTCACCAGAAAACAAACGCAACAGGCAGCATTTCCCCAGAAAACAAACGCAGCGGGCAGCATTTCACCAGAAAACAAATGCAGCGGGGAGCATTTAACCAGAAAACAAACGCAGCGGGCAGCATTTCACCAGAAAACAAACGCAGCGGGCAGCATTTCACCAGAAAACAGACGCAGTGGGCCACATTTCACCAGAAAATAAACGCAGTGGGCCACATTTCACCAGAAAACAAACGCAGCAGGCAGAATTTCACCAGAAAACAGACGTAGTGGGCCACATTTCACCAGAAACTAAACGCAGCGGGCCACATTTCACCAGAAAATAAACGCAGCGGGCAGCATTTCACCAGAAAACAAACGCAGTGGGCCACAATTTACCAGAAAAAAAATGCAGTGGGCCCCAATTCACCAGAAAACAAACGCAGTGGGCCACATTTCACCAGAAAATAAACGCAGTGGGCCACATTTCACCAGAAAATAAACGCAGCGGGCAGCATTTCACCAGAAAACAGACGCAGTGGGCCACATTTCACCAGAAAACAGACGCAGTGGGCCACATTTCACCAGAAAACAAACGCAGTGGGCCACATTTCACCAGAAAACAAACGCAGCGGGCAGCATTTCACCAGAAGACAAACGCAGCGGGCAGCATTTCACCAGAAAACAAACGCAGTGGGCCACAATTCACCAGAAAACAAACGCAGTGGGCAGCATTTCACAGTAAATAAACACAATGTGGGAAACATAGCATTTAGCAGAAAATAACAAAGTAATGTACTCACCTGACAGAAGTCTTCTCTCTCTGCTGGGCTCTGGCGCGCATCTCCCCCGGACGTTCCTTCTGCAGCTGAGTCTCCCGCGCTGCCGCTGACAGGCAGAGTGCAGGGCTACGGGAGGATGGCGCCCGAAGCCCTATACTGGAGACAAATAGTCTCCAGTACAGGGCTTCGGCGGCCATCTTACCGTAGCCCTGGTCTGCCTCCCGGGAGACTGCGGGGCTGCGGGCTATGAACTGGCACGGCGGCGTCTAGTAGACGCTGCGGCCAGTTCATAAGCAGCGGTGGCGTGCCAGCAGATAAGGCTATGCGTGCCGGGCCCGGCACGTGTGCCATAGGTTCGCCACCGCTGTCCTAGGAGATAACTCAGGTGAAAAAGTTAATTGCATATGGGCCCTGAGCCCATATGCAATTCCCTTTTTCTCCTGAGTTCTTAGGTGTTAGTTGATTTTCCAAACTATACATTATTTGAGTTGCTAAGTAAGGGTATTCCTGTCACGGTGTGTATCTGCAATAACAACAGACAGAGAGAGTGCTTCTATGTCTCCTAAAATAACATGATGTATATGATTATTATATGATTATTCTCGTAGGATTTGCTTTTTTATCACAGAAATGTATATTTCCACTGAATCTCTTAAAATATGTATATGTTACGGCCAGAACCCGAAGTGTGGCCACTTTGCGTTCTGGCCAGCCACTTCGGGTTCTGGCCGGCCAATGTGCGAAGTGGCTGCAGCGCAGCGGCCAATGTTAGAAATGTAATGTTTACACTTATTTTACGGCCGTCTCGCTGCGGCCAAATGTATTAAAAGTTGCTTAATTTAATTAAATATAGCCGGCGGCAATGTGATAGATGAAGCCGCCGGCTTTCTCACTGCCTCCTCCTCCTCCTCCCCCCCCCCCCCCCGCGCCTCTCTCCTCTCCCTGGCTCCTATACGACATACGGAGCAGCTGGGTGGGGACACGCGTGTCCCCTAGAGTCGTTCGTCACGGCAGGGGAATCCTGCCGTTCCTGCAGAGCGGGTGCTGGCAGAAGCAATGTCTGCAGCCTCCTCGCTCTGCTCTCCTGCCGCGACGAACGACTCTCCCGGTGGCTCCGTATTGTATGGAAGGCAGGGAGAGGAGAGAGGCGGGGGGGGGGGGGGGAGAGGAGGAGGAGGCAGTGCGAAAGCCGGCGGATTCATCTATCACATTGCCACCGGCTATATTTAATTTAATTAAGCAACTTTTAATACATTTGGCCGCAGCGAGACGGCTGTAAAATAAGTGTAAACATTACATTTCTAACATTGGCCGCTGCGCTGCGGCCACTTCGCACATTGGCCAGCCAGAACCCGAAGTGGCTGGCCAGAACGCGTTGTGGCCACACTTCGGGTTCTGGCCGTAACATATACACAGAGCAGGATCATCCACCAGGCAGGTGCTTGGGGCCTAGTGGGTGTTCAGGGCCCACCTGCCATCTTCTTTGACCTCTCTTTGTTTATGCTTACCAAAATGATCACGAGGAGGCCCCAAATATACTACCTTGCCTAGGACCCAACTACATCTTAATCCATCTTTTTGTATACAAACACACACACACACACACACACACCACACACACACACACACCACACCACACACACACACACACACACACACACCACACACACACACACACACACACACACACCACACACACACCGCACCACACACACACCACACACACACACACACACACACACACACACACCACACACACACACACACACACACTACACACACACACACACACACACACACACACGTATGTGTGTCTTCTCTTTTCTGGGGGGTGGGGTGTTGAAGAGTTCATACAGGCTTTTTGGAGAAATGTGTATCTATGAATACATGTGTGCTTCCATGCCAAAATACAAAAGTGACTGGAGCCACTGTTTGTAGCTGCCATTCTTTGACTTCTGGGCTGTACACGAGTTTCATTGTGAAGTATTTTCTTGTGTTTTGTTTTATAATACTCAGCGGAACTGTCTGTATCCATTTACACATCTATATGATTTTCTCTGCAATTCATCTACTGAAGTTCATCTTAATTTAATGTATTTGTGGAGATAATTAGAATACTGGATCTGTTCATTAACATTTCAGATCTCATTTAAATGTAAATTGTAATATTTTTCTTTTTTGTGAGAGTTGGTAGTTAGTGTCATTCATGAGTAATAACTAATTTGCTCCTCATTAGCTGCAGAGCTCATGAAAGAAATAATTCAAAAAGGAACAGCGTGCACACTCTTAAACCGTCGTCACCTGTATTTAACGTAGCTCTTGGGCAGATTTGATTGTTCCTGTCATGTTGAACATTTCAGTATATTGCTCATCTAAACGTACAGTATGTTGTTTTGATCTTAAATGTTCTTTTATGCAAAATAATAAAGACTGGCATATTTAACTATTATTTAAGACATCAATAAATTGTGCAGGTTTTATTCTGGTATTGAATGGAATTAAACCATTATGACTGAAATAATGAAGTGCCATGATATAATTAAATCATAAAATAATTGTAAACTAAACACCATATATAAAGATGACCCAAAATGTTGCCTTAGGCAACAGTGACTCATATTTAATGCATTAAATATTTTAACCATAGAGAAAAGTGACAGAACAAAGTCTCCTTTATCTCACCTTTTCATGAAAAACAGTCATAAGACCTGAAATACTTTGTAAACTATGAGGCTGTAAAAGTGCACAATATTTGGACTGGGTGGTAGGAGCTATCCATTCTTGCTTCTAAGCCTTCCAAGTTTAAACACTCTATTAGCTTTAAAGGGAACCAGAGAGGATAAACTATACATACCTGGGGCTTCCTCCAGCCCCATACGCACAGATCGCTCCCACGCTGCCATCCTCCGCTGCCTGGAACCGCCGATACCGGGTCCCGTCATTACCGCGAGTCGGCCAGTCGGCCGGCGGATGTGTCCAATTCTCCGGATCACAGTGGGCTCCCTCCATACAGGTACGCGTGCGGCTGCCTACTGCGCAGCCGCATGCATATGGGTATGGAGGGAGTCCCTGTGATGCGGACAATTGGCCGCGTCCGCCGGAAGTGACGGGCCCGGTACCGGTGGATCCAGGAAGCGGAGGACAGCGGCGCTGGAGCGATTCAGGCTTATGGGGCTGGAAGAAGCCCCAGGTATGTATGAAATCTTTTCCTTTTTTCACCCCCCATTCCTCTCTGGTTCCCTTTAAATACCCAAACCATATATGCATAGAGACTACCTATCCATGCAGGAAATAATGTGGGTGAGATGTTTCGCAATGCTGTTTGCATATGGCCATGTATGATTCAGAGGCTACTCATGCAAACCACTTAAAATGTTAACATTTTACCTCAACCCACATTTTGATAATTTCTTAGAAATTGCATAGCTCCAACCACAGTTCTGCCCCCAGAATGCATAGTTCCTCCCCTCACAGGAATGTTCCTCTGTTGCAGCTTGACTCACTCCTCTGCCCCCACCATCATTTATTTATCTATTTTTAAGTATTTATATAGCGACAACTTATTACGCAGAGCTGTACAGAGTACCAGTATATTGTCTTGTCACTAACTGTCCCTCAGAGGGGCTCACAATCTAGTCTCTACCATAGTCATATGTCTATGTATGTATCATGTAGTGCATGTTTTATAGTCTAGGGCCAATTTAGGGGGAAGCAAATTAACTTATCTGTATGTTTTTGGGATGTGGGAAGAGGAAACCCACGCAGACACTGGGAGAACATACAAATTCCTTGCAGATGTTGGCCTGGCTGGGATTCAAACTGGGGACCCAGAGCTGCAAGGCGAGAGTGCTAACCACTATGCCACTGTACTGTCCACTAGGCCACCAACCATGGTGCACCATACCATTGTGTGTGTGTCTGTGGGGATGGGGGTGCTGGGCTATGTCGCCAGGGGAGCAGAGTTGGGGTAAGGGCAGGTACAAATTTTGCATCGGGGCCCAGAGGTCTGTAGCTATGCCACTGGATAGGATAGGACTTGGTTGTTTAAAATTGTGCAATCAGTTATACTGTTGCATGGACAGTGGACATGATAATGTAGTAGCAATGCTTTTTTCTGCAAATTTACATGCTTACTAGATTTTTATTACTTAAAATTACACTTGTGATTGGGTCAAAACATGTAGCGTGAGTTTACTGTTGACCAAATTGTAAGGATCACTAATGATCAATACTGTTGTTATTTTATGTATAGTGGTATCACTTTTTTCAATGCATTAAACAGACACATAATCTGCCAAAACAACACTTTACATAATTTGTGCTGGACTCTGGTATTATATAGTCTACACTAAATTGTACACAAACTTCAGCCTCCCACTACTGGGGAGCATATAATCTGGTGTAATAAATTCTTTCAGTGCTTTGTCTGTAAGTTATACTGTACTCTAATGGTTTATACCATTTTATGGTTTACGTTATTCTGGTATGTATTAAAATACTTTATAATCTGCATGTGACAGTCCACTCTTAAACCACCAATGGCCAAGAAATCCTCTTGTAAAAATGTATTGACAATTCTTATGTTATGCCATTCTCTTAAATAGATTGTGCAATTAATAGTGTGCCACAGTGGCAAGCTCCTGCTTGGGACAACACTTAGAGAGGAGTCTCGCTCAATCACCCATCCTTGTAATCAGTTCCATGACCACTGCCCAGTCGGCGGCTGCTCCTCCTCTGCTGCGGCTGATTATTATCTTGCTGCCTGTTATCTGTGTCTGTCCCATGCATCTTCACCTTCCCCTTCCTCCATGTAGCACAACAGGTTCCAGCCAACTCCCCGGTTTAAATCTGTGCCAGGACACTACCTGTAAGGAGTTTGCGTGTTCTTCTACATTCTGCCACATTCCAAAAATATTCAGCTAGGTGATTTGGAAACAATCGCAGCATCACCTGCCCAGCTGCTGCCACCCCAAGAATCAATCTACTCTTTGCCTTCCTCCAAGCACATCCTAGCATAGACCATATACTTCAGAGTCTGGGAAAAGTATTGATAGAATTTTTGCAGCTGCATTTCTGCTCATCCTCCAAATTTTACTCTTCCATTTAGAAAACTATGGAAGTGTTTTAAAAGTCAGTTTTGACAAAAAAAATCATATTTATTCAATCTCTGTATTGAGGTGAAGTAAGGATACGTGGGCAGAAGTAAAATTCTGTTGTTGTCTGAGGCAAAAATAAAAACTGTTAGTTAACATGGACTGTGGCAGTGGGGGTTAACTTGTATTAGTCCCTATCTCTTGCGCCAGGGCTCCATGCATCTCTACATCCTCCCAATACTTCCTACTTCACAATTGGAAGTAGGAAGTATCAGGAGCAGAAGGAGAAAGTATCAGGAGGATGTAAAGGAATGTAAAGAGCTAATGCCAGAAGCATCAACCAATGCGATTTAACTCCCACTGCTGCTGCTCAAATCAACTAACTCTCAGTTTTATTTATTACACCTCATGTTTATTTTGTAATTCTCCCTTTTAGGGATGATCAAAAATGCTGATTTTCGATTCCACCGAAAATCTGATTACCACACCCGAATTCCATTTTCCAAAAAGTGCAGTTTTTTTATAGAATCCGTAATATTTTCTGGATGTCTGTAATTTTACATTTCAGAGTACTTCTGAATACTCTAATTGGCTAAATCGAGTCGAAAGTATTGCACCAATCAGAGAATGCAGAATTATTTCCTCGGCAATTGGATTACTGCAGTAATTTTAGACCAATCACAAGACTACTACGTCTTTTTTTGAGTCTTTTGGTTGGCTCAAAATGTCTGAGTTATTCCGATTTCTGCAGTAAATCATCACATTCTCTGATTTGTCCAATACTACTGACTATTTCTGAATTCTGAGTCCTCAAAATGCTGAAGCCAAAAAGGTCTAAAGAACAGCTAGGCAACTGGCATTGTTTAAAATAAAATAATGATAGCAGCCACCGTGACCGTTTCACCACAGGGTAGGTTTAATACCATAAAAGATGCACTTAAAAACAGAAAACCAGATATAAGTACATTGAAAACAATTGAATATATAGGAATATTGTAATGATATGATGAACAAACAGAATACACTGAGGATATGGATATGGATATGGAGAGACAACAGTCTAGGGAAAATTTGCGTTATCCTGTACCAATGTATTTAATGTAAAAACGTCTACTTCCTCTGGTGAAAGTGCTGTAATGCTGCACAGAACATATGTGAGCACCTTTAGACAAAGGGACAGTTGATCCATGAAACATGTTGTTATGTGCCTAATAAAATGTTGACTATACTTTAGAGTGTTTTGTTATCAAGTAATTGTTCATTTACACTCCTCCCTAATAGTTTACTTTTTAAAATCAGTGTGGGCACCTCCAGCACAATAATCTATACTCATGTCTAGTTTACTAGAATATTGGGAGCTTCTTTTTTCTGCCTACTATTGATTTTGAGGAATGACTGATTGAACCTTTAGCAGATTAACCAGAGATCTGGATGGAGTGGGTTAGTACTACTCAAGAGCTATCAGTGGTTTCCTGGAAGGCAACCTGTTTTTGAGAGCTATTTTTAGAGTTTCTCATCAATGTTTTTTGCTCTGTTTTCATTTAATAAAGAATCAGTTTAATCTGGATTGTCATTTAGACATTGTCTTGAAAACAATCACTTGAAAACAGGAATGGATTATGTTAGTGTATATTTTCAAGGACCTCTGAACATTAATGTGTACCTGAGATGAAACAAATAAATTCATACATACCTGGGGCTTCCTCCAGCCCCCTTAAGCCTAATGGCTCCCTCGGCGCCATCCTCCGCCTCCTGGATCCTCCATAAGGGCTCCCAGTAGCTCCAGCCAGTCGAGACCAATTGGCACATATGCAGTGTGGCCGTGCATGCTCCTTCGTCATGCTCCTGCCACCAGGAGAGTTCTGCACAGGTGCAGAATGCTCCCGTTAATGGGATCTTGGCAGGGTGCACGCAGCTGGCCCACGCATGCGTGCTAAGCCCTGACTCCAGGAGTGACAGAGAGCCCTTACGGAGGACCCAGGAGGCTGAGGACAATGCAGAGGGAGCGATTAGGCCGAAGGGGTTGGAGGAAGCACCAGGTATACAGTATATGATTTTTATTTTTGTTCAGTTTCTCTTTAACCTCCCTGGCAGTATGATTATTTCTAGATCTTAGAGTCTAAAAGCAGTGTAATTTTTTGGCATGCTTTTAGACCCTAAAACTGTAAAACAGTCATGCCACCAGAAAGCTTGCAGAAGCCCCTGCACTTACTCACTTCCCTGGGACCCAGCACTGCAGTTCTCCCTCCATCCTCCGGGTGGCGCTGTACCCCATAGTGAGATCACCGGCTGTCGCCTCCAAGGACAGGAAGAACAATGGCTGCTGGCATCTTGATCCCTGGGACATGATTTGAAATGCCCGTTGCATGCTATGCTCTGCATAGACCTCACGGCAGTCACCACGAGTCAGGCTCGGGGTTGCTGCTCTGTGATGTGGATTTCCAACCCCAAGCCTGACTCAGGGTTACCGCTGATCATGTCCCTCTGTAAGTTTTGTGTAGTGTCTAGACACATTATGCACTTTTTATCATTTCATCATGTATCTTTTGTGTTGTCCCAATTATTTCCTGAGTTCTTTAGTTGTACATCTAGCATGCTGGAGCTTGCCTAAACAATAACAAATAACAGATGTTGCTGAACATATCATATAACCTTTTATTTCCATCACTGATGGTAGGTACGTCAATCAACACCTGAAGGAAAAGGGGGGGGGGAGAGGCAAACATCACCATTAATTCTGAATAATTATAGGTAACATTTTAACTTTGGTTTAACAGTGTCTAGTCTCCTCATCCACCTTGCTTCCTTTTGCACAAGGGCCCTGTCTCTACCCCCCCCCCCCCCATTGTAACAGCGGTACATAATCTAGTACAAGCCAGCATAACAGCAATGCCCTGTGACCATGCTCAAAAAAATGCCTGGCCACAGGAGTTTCATAAGATTTCTCCCCGGCTTGTACCCATGGATGTGCTCTTGGATTCTAATCTTTACTGGTCTGATGGTTTTCCCCAGATAAAACATACCACGGGGACATTTAAGAGCATATACGACAAATTGGCTATGGCAAGTATACATTGAACCAATCTTAATTTTTACACCGGAATGTAGATGCTCAACATACAGTGGGTTGCAAAAGTATTCGGCCCCCTTGAAGTTTTCCACATTTTGTCACATTACTGCCACAAACATGCATCAATTTTATTGGAATTCCACATGAAAGACCAATACAAAGTGGTGTACATGTGAGAAGCGGATAGAAAATCATACATCATTCCAAACATTTTTTACAAATAAATAACTTCAAGGTGGAGTGTGCGTAATTATTTGGCCCCCTGAGTCAATACTTTGTAGAACCACCTTTTGCTAAAATTACAGCTGCCAGTCTTTTAGGGTATGTCTCTACCAGCTTTGCACATCTACAGACTGAAATCCTTGCCCATTCTTCTTTGCAAAACAGCTCCAGCTCAGTCAGATTAGATGGACAACGTTTGTGAACAGCAGTTTTCAGATCTTGCCACAGATTCTCGATTGGATTTAGATCTGGACTTTGACTGGGCCATTCTAACACATAGATATGTTTTGTTTTAAACCATTCCATTGTTGTCCTGGCTTTATGTTTAGGGTCATTGTCCTGCTGGAAGGTGAACCTCCGCCCCAGTCTCAAGTCTTTTGCAGACTCCAAGAGGTTTTCTTCCAAGATTGCCCTGTATTTGCCTCCATCCATCTTCCCATCAACTCTGACCAGCTTCCCTGTCCCTGCTGAAGAGATGCACCCCCGAGCATGATGCTGCCACCACCATATTTGACAGTGGGGATGGTGTGTTCAGAGTGATGTGCAGTGTTAGTTTTCCGCCACACATAGCGTTTTGCATTTTGGCCAAAAAGTTCCATTTTAATCCAATCTGACCAGAGCATCTTCTTTCACATGTTTGCTGTGTCCCCCACATGGCTTGTGGCAAATTGCAAATGGGACTTCTTATGCTTTCTGCTAACAATGCCTTTCTTTTTGCCACTCTTCCATAAAGGCCAACTTACAGTGTACAGTGCATGACTAATAGTTGTCCTATGGACAGAGTTTCCCACCCGAGCTGTAGATCTCTGCAGCTCGTCCAGAGTCACCATTGGCCTCTTGACTGCATTTCTGATCAGCGCTCTACTTGTTCGGCCTGTGAGTTTAGGTGGATGGCCTTGTCTTGGTAGGTTTACAGTTGTGCCATACTCCTTCCATTTCTGAATGATCGCTTGAACAGTGCTCTGTGGGATGTTCAAGGCTTTGGAAATCTTTTTGTAGCCTAAGCCTGCTTTAAATTTCTCAATAACTTTATCCCTGACCTGTCTGGTGTGTTCTTTGGACTTCACAGTGTTGTTGCTCCCAATATTCTTTTAGAGAACCTCTGCAGCCCTCACAGAGAAGCTGTATTTGTACTGCCATTAGATTACAACCAGGTGCCCTCTATTTAGTCATTAGCACTCATCAGGCAATGTCTATAGGCAACTTACTGCACTCAGATCAAAAGGGGCCAAATAATTATGCACACCCCACTTTGTAGTTATTTATTGGTAAAAAATGTGTGGAATCATGTATGATTTTTGTTCCACTTCTCATGTGTACACCACTTTGTGTTGGTCTTTCATGTGGAATTCCAATAAAATTGATGCGTGATTGTGGCAGTAATGTGACAAAATGTGGAAAACTTCAAGGGGGCCGAATACTTTTGCAACCCACTGTATGTACCTTTTAGAATTGAATTACAGCATTTGCAATTCATACATGGTAATGTACCCCTTTTATTGGTCATAACCCCAATCTCCTTTTCTCTTGTGGATAAATCACCCTTGCTCACCTGGTCTTTTATCATTTTCCCTTTTTTATGGGAGAATAGAGGTGGCTCTGTAAACAGTGTTCCAAAAGTCAGGTCAGGCTGAAGTGTAGGCCAGTACTTCCTCACTACCCCTTTGACCATGCCTGACTGATTACAGAAGGTCTGCACGAACAGAATCTGATTTTTTTACTTGATAATTGCCACGTCCACTGCTGTTTAGCAGGGACGCTTTGGGTATCTGAGCCACTTCTTTCTCTCCACTTTTTCCAGGTCAGACTTTTTGTATCCCTTTTCTAACAGCCTGTTTGTGATCCATTCAGCAGCACTTCCGTATACCTGCTCTTTGGATGCGATTCTCCTAGCCCTAAGGTAAAGGCCTGCGTGGGTCTACTTTTCAAACCCCGACTTGCACCCACAGCCCTGCTACCCACACCCAACCCGCAACCCATTTCTGGTAAAACTAGTACCCAACCCACACCTGCATCCCCGCTACCTGCACCCGATAAAAATCAAAATGGGTACCTGTAACGATCGGTGTCAGCACACAGAGAGAATCTGATTATTGGTGATCTACAGTATCACCAAGAATACAGATATATACCTGATTATTAATGATCTGCAGAATCACCCATAATACAAGTATAACTAACCTCTGGACAGCTGTATAATGTGAGTGTTTGGTGCAACAGTAATGACTTTGAGTGAGACCACCCGAGGGGCAGGTGGTCCTTGGCCGTATGGGAGTTACCTCCCTCTGATAAGTGCAAAGACCTTTCAGCAGCCTGAGACGTCCAAAGGGGGGGAACCCCCTGCTGAATAGCAGGAAGGCCCTGAGGCTAAGTGACACCTAGAAGGTGGGCATCACAAGCAGGTCTGGAGACTAATCTCTCAATGGAGAGGGATAGCTCTCAAGGTCGGGCAGGCCAGGTCGGCAACACACGAGCAGATAAGGTACAGAGACAGAAGGCTGATTCGGTAACCAGGGGCAGGCAGGATTGGCAACAGGATATAATATATGCGTAGGTACAGAATCAGAAAGCAGAGGGATAGTCAGGAATGCAATAAGTCATAACAGATATCAAGTCTTGGGTGTGAGGTCTGTGGTCTCAACACCCTGGAACTAGTCTGAAGTATAATATGATGGTAACACAGTATCCCTAGTATTGGGTGTGAGGTCCATGGTCTCAACACCCTGGAACTAGTCTGAAGTATAACACAATGATAACACAGAATCCCTAGTCTTGAGTGTGAGGTCCGTGGTCTCAACACCCTGGAACTAGTCTGAAGTATAACACAATGATAACACAGAATCTCTAGTCTTGGGTGTGAGGTCCGTGGTCTCAACACCCTGGAACTAGTCTGAAGTATAACACAACAATAATACAGAAGTAATCTGGCTCAGTGTGAATTCCCAGGTCCTCCTGGTTCAAACACACTGTGGGATCTGACTATGGTCTAAGTGCTTTCACGTAAGTGTTCGCAACGGCAGACAACTTGAGACTGACCAGCAATAGGTATATATAGAGCGGCGCTCTCCGGCGCCACCCACCGCTGATCAACCAATGGCCACTAGTTCTGAGATCAGCTAACCACCCTGGTCAGCTGATCCCTCCTCGTTTGACATAAAGGTTCTGCCTCTCAGCCCGCGCGCGCGTATTCCTCAGTCTGTGTGCACTAACAGGCCCAGCCACCTCAGACGCACGCTGCTGCGTGCAAACCGCTGCGCTGGACGCGGAATCAGCCACCTCGCCGCCAGTCTGCGCGGCGGCTTCTCCGCAATCTATTACAGTACCCCCCCCCCCCTGAGGGGTGGACTCCGGACACTTCCCACCAGGCTTTCCAGGATGCAAGTCATGGAATTCCTTTTTCAATTCATCTGCGTGCATGTGACAATCTGGCACCCAAGTTCTCTCCTCTATGCCATATCCCTTCCAGTGAACCAGGTACTGCATGGAGTTCTGCACAAGCCGGGAGTCCAGAATCTTTTCTATCTCATACTCAGGTTGGTCATCAATCAACACAGGGGGGGAGTGGAATCCACGTGCACTGCCGGCTTGAGCAAGGACACATGGAATGATCTCACACCTCGCATGCTGGTAGGGAGATCAATAGCATAAGTGACATTATTAATCTTTCTGGTCACTGGAAAAGGACCTATGAATCTAGGGCCTAGTTTGGGTAACAATTGTTTCAGAGCCAGATGTCGCATGGACACCCAGACCAAGTCCCCTGGAGAGAATTCCCATTCTATGGAATGTCTCTTGTCCGCCTGTTTCTTTTGGTTCTGAAAAGCCTTCCCCAAATTTCTTTTAACCATTCCCCGAATTTGCTTCAAGGCCCTCTGCCAATCCTCCAGGGCTGGAAACGGAGTGGAAGCCACTGGCAATGGGGCAAACTTGGGTGACCTTCCCGACACCACCTGAAATGGGGAAAATCTTGAAGAGGAACTTTTCAGATTGTTGTGTGCAAATTCTGCAAACGGCAAAAACTTTACCCAGTCGGTTTGTGCATCTGCAACATAACATCTAAGAAACTGTTCCAGGGACTGGTTGACTCTTTCGGTCTGGCCATTGGTCTGTGGGTGGTAGCCTGATGAAAAGGAAAGATCCATGTCTAACTGATAGCAGAATGCCCTCCAAAACTTAGTTACGAATTGGACTCCCCGATCTGACACTACATTTTCCGGAATGCCATGCAGCCGGAAAATGTGCTGGATGAAGAGATCAGCCAATTCCTGGGCCGAGGGGTGTCCTTTCAGGGGCACAAAATGAGCCATCTTACTGAATCGATCAACTACCACCCAAATGACCGACATGCCCTCAGACCTGGGGAGCTCTCCCACAAAATCCATGGACAAATGGGTCCAAGGTTCACTCGGAACTGGTAGTGGTTGCAATGTTCCAACAGGTGCCTGACGAGAGGGTTTGCTCCTAGCACACACTGCACACTCTCTTACAAACTCCTTACAGTCTGTTGCCAATGACGGCCACCAAGCACATCTAGCAAGCAGATCCTGAGTTCTGGTGGCCCCAGAAAGCCCAGCATTCTTGTGGGAATGAAACAGCTGTAACAGTTGTAGACGAAAAGGCAATGGTACAAACAGGACCCCCTCAGGCTTCCCCTCTGGAACGTCCTGTTGGAATGGACTCAGAGTGACCGTCCAGTCTTTCCAGGTCTCAGTGGCCGCCAGCACCACCTTCTGAGGTAGAATGGTCTCAAGGGCTGAGGGCTGGGGTGTCTCGGGCTCAAAACACCGGGATAAGGCATCGGCCTTGATGTTCTTACTCCCAGGGGTATACGTAATTACAAATCTAAATCTCGAAAAGAACAACGACCACCGAGCCTGTCAGGGGCTAAGTCTCTTAGCACCCTCGATGTACTCTAAATTTTTGTGGTCCGTGTAAACTGTAATGGTGTGTTCTGCACCTTCTAGCCAATGTCGCCATTCCTCAAAGGCCAACTTGATGGCTAGAAGTTCTCAGTTGCCGATATCGTAGTTTTTCTCTGCGGGTGAACACCTACGGGAAAAATAGGCACATGGGTAGAGTTTTCCCTGCAAACCAGAACGCTGAGACAATACAGCCCCCACCCCTACCTCTGAGGCATAAACCTCCACGATAAAGGGAAAGGTGACATCTACATGTCTCAATATGGGTGCAGAACAGAACAGTTTCTTCAGAGCGGAAAAAGCAGCATGGGCCTCTGTGGACCAGTGGTGAGTATCTGCCCCTTATTTGGTGAGACTGGTGAGAAGCGAGATCACCGTAGAGTACCCCTTTATGAACCTCCTGTAGTAGTTGGCGAACCCCAGAAACCTCTGGAGTGCCTTCAACCCCGCAGGTTGAGGCCACTCCAAGACAGCAGAAACTTTTCCAGGGTCCATAGAGAGGCCAGAGGTCGAGATAATGTACCCCAAAAAGGTGACAGAGGTCACTTTGAAAATGCATTTTTCCAATTAAGCATACTTCAAATTCTGTCTCAACTTCCGTAGCACAAACCTAACATGTTTCCTATGCTCTGAGAGGGTGGATGAAAAAATCAGAATAGCGTCTAGATACACCAAGACGAACTTGCCCAACACCTCCCTGAACACCTCGTTAATCAGCTCCTGGAAGACGGCCGGGGCGTTACACTACCCGAAGGGCATCACCAGGTACTCGTAATGCCCGTCGGGTGTGTTAAAGGCCGTCTTCCATTCATCACCGTCCCTGATCCGCACAAAGTTGTATGCACCCCTCAAATCCAGCTTTGAGAAAATTCTTGCGTTAGTGACCTGAGTAAACAAATCGTCAATCAAAGGCAACGGATAGCGATTTTTTACTGTAATCTTATTTAAGCCTCGATAATCAATGCAGGGACGGAGGCCTCCATCCTTCTTTTTCACGAAAAAGAAACCTGCCCCTGCTGGTGACCGAGAGGGACGAATAAAACCTTAAGACAAATTTTCTCGGATGTATTCCTGCATAGCCAATTTCTCTGGCCCAGACAAATTATAGAGATGACCTCTAGGGGGCATACAACCAGACCTGAGATCGATGGGACAGTCAAAGGGATGGTGGGGAGGAAGTTTATCCGCTGATTTGGGACAAAACACGTCAGCAAATTCTGAATACTGGCTTGGCAAACCTTCCACCTGAATCTTGGTGTTACCCAAGGTTATCTTCGCTAAACAATAATGATGGCAATGGGTAGACCAGCTCGTTAGCTGACCTGAAGCTCAATTGATCTGAGGGGAGTGAAGTGTAACCATGGCATGCCAAGAATGATGGTTGTCATAGGCAAAACCAGAAATTGTAGACTTTCACTATGTAACACCCCCACTGTGACTTTTAACTCGGGGGTCTGAGACAGGGGGTATTTACTCTGCAGAGGGGAGTCGTCCACTGCAGTGACCAGAATCTGTTGCTTCAAAGGGAAAATAGGAATCCCCAATTTATTTGCAAATTCGTAATCCATAAAGTTAGCCAGAGTCCAGAAAGGCCTCAGTAGCAACTGTTTGATCCTCCCATGATATAGAACAAGGAAGGAGCAAACGTTTATCGTTTAGAGGTAAAGACTGCGTGCCTAGGGTATTACCTCCGACTACACCTAGGCAGCAGCGTTTCCCGACTTCTTGGGACAATTCTGCACTCTGTGACCCTCCTCTGCACAATATAAACAGAGCTGTTCTGTTTTTCTGCGATTCTGCTCCACCCGAGACAATTTTGACCGACCAATCTGCATTGGTTCTGGCGGAGGTGAAGCGGGTGGAGGAGAGGCGTAGGAAACATATTTCACATTGTTCCTACTCCAAGTCTGTCTCTGGTAGCGTAGACGACGATCAACCCTGACTGCTAATGAAATGGCCTCATCAATAGACTTTGGCTCAGGATGTCCCAACATTAGATCAGAGACTGCATCTGACAACCCTGACAAAAAACAATCCAGAAGTGCAAACGACCCCCATCTAGCAGATACTGCCCATTTCCTGAACTCAGCTGTATAATTTTCAACCGGATCCTTGCCCTGCTGTAACGTCTTGAGCTTCCGCTCAGCAGTAGAGGCAATGTCCGGATCATCATAAATTATAGCCATTGCTTTAAAAAATTCCTCAACTGAGGCTAGGGCCTCATGCCCTGTCTGGAGACTATATGTCCAGGTCTGGGAATCCCCTGACAACAGAGTCCTAATAAACATAATTCTCTGTGCCACGGTTCCTGATGAATTAGGCCTCAACTCAAAGTATGATAACACTCTATTTCTAAAATTCTGAAAGTCAGATCTGTGACCAGAAAACCTTTCGGGCACAGGCATACGTAAGTCTGTACCTGGAGGAGATCGCACTGTATTCACAGCCGTCTGAAAGACTTGTGTAGACCCAGACAAAGCATTGATCTGGGTCTGATGACTGTCCAGCGCTCGGATGTAATTTTCCACCGAGGTGGTGAGTGCATCAAGACGGCTGTTAAGTGTGTCCATTTGGTTTTGGTCTGCCGTTCTGTAACGATCGGTGTCAGCACACAGAGAGAATCTGATTATTGGTGATCTGCAGTATCACCAAGAATACAGATATATGCCTGATTATTAATGATCTGCAGAATCACCAATAATACAAGTATAACTAACCTCTGGACACCTGTATAATGTGAGTGTTTGATGCAACAGTAATGACTTTGAGTGGAACCACCCGAGGGGCAGGTGGTCCTTGGCCGTATGGGAGTTACCTCCCTCTGATAAGTGCAAAGACCTTTTAGCAGCCTGAGACGTCCAAAGGGTTCCCCCCTGCTGAATAGCAGGAAGGCCCTGAGGCTAAGTGACACCTAGAAGGTGGGCGTCACAAGCAGGTCTGGAGACTAATCTCTCAATGGAGAGGGATAGCTCTCAAGGTCGGGCAGGCCAGGTCGGCAACACACGAGCAGACAAGGTACAGAGACAGAAGGCTGATTCGGTAACCAGGGGCAGGCAGGATTGGCAACAGGATATCAGATATGCGTAGGTACCGAATCAGAAAGCAGAGGGATAGTCAGGAATGCAATAGGTCATAACAGATATCAAACAATGCCTAGTCTTGGGTGTGAGGTCTGTGGTCTCAACACCCTGGAACTAGTCTGAAGTATAATATGATGGTAACACAGTATCCCTAGTCTTGGGTGTGAGGTCCATGGTCTCAACACCCTGGAACTAGTCTGAAGTATAACACAATGATAACACAGAATCCCTAGTCTTGAGTGTGAGGTCCGTGGTCTCAACACCCTGGAACTAGTCTGAAGTATAACACAATGATAACACAGAAACCCTAGTCTTGAGTGTGAGGTCCGTGGTCTCAACACCCTGGAACTAGTCTGAAGTATAACACAACAATAATACAGAAGTAATCTGGCTCAGTGTGAATTCCCAGGTCCTCCTGGTTCAAACACACTGTGGGCTCTGACTATGGTCTGAGTGCTTTCACGTAAGTGTTCGCAATGGCGGACAACTTGAGACTGACCAGCAATAGGTATATATAGAGCGGCGCTCTCCGGCGCCACCCACCGCTGATCAACCAATGGCCACTAGTTCTGAGATCAGCTGACCACCCTGGTCAGCTGATCCCTCCTCGTTTGACATAAAGGTTCTGCCTCTAAGCGCGCGCGCGCGTATTCCTCAGTCTGTGTGCACTAACAGGCCCAGCCACCTCAGACGCACGCTGCTGCGTGCAAACCGCCGCGCTGGATGCGGAATCAGCCGCCTCACCGCCAGTCTGCCGCGGCGGCTTCTCTGCAATCTATTACAGTACCCGAACCCGACCCGCATTTCAGGTGACTCGTGGGTGCAGGACCTGATGCCCTGTGCAGGTCTAATTTCTCAGACTCCCACCCAACCAACACCTACAGCCCCACTACCCGCACCCGACCCACAACCTGCTTTCTGGTGAATCTGGTACCCACACCAGACCCACACATGTAGAACTGCTACCCACATGCAACTCAATAAAAATCAACATGGGTACCCGAACCTGACCTGCATTTTGGGTGACCCGTGGGTCCAACCTGATGCCCTGTGCAGGTCTAATTTTTCGGACCCACACCTGCAGCCCCACTACCCGCACCCGACCCACTTTCTGGTGAATCTGACCCACACCCATATAACCGCTACCCACACCCAACCTACAACCCTATAAAAACCAAAACACATACCCAAACCCAACCCCCATTTTGGGTAACCCGTGGGTACCTGACCCATGCAGGCCTCTACCCTAAGGTATTACCCCTTCAGGATCCTTATCATTACTGCTAAGTTGTGGAAACTCTCTCTTAATAGGTTATTGTGATCAGTTGGTTTTGTATACAGGTCTGTTCATAACCCCTCCGGCGAAACCGAGATCACGTCCAGATAGTGTATCACCTGTCGAATAAGATAGAACAGGAGCACTCTATGGTGCATTAACATTTTTATTACTCTTAAAAAAGGTTAAAATTGCACTAACTAGATGTAAATGCTATAAAAGCATATCGCCGGACATCAGGGCTAATGAGGGTTCCCTTTCTCCCTTTCCTTCCTCTAATTCCCAGTCGCTGTGGCCAGTAGCAGGCATGTCCAGTTGGAACTCAGACTTGGGGGGCTTTGGCAGGGTTCATCAGGTCCTCAATAGTGCCTGTAGCATCATGACGCGTTTCAACGTACATACGCCTTCATCAGATGATGCTGCAGGCTGTTGCACTGTTTAAATAGAACTGACCATTTAGTCAGGTGCTAATACCGGGGGCGGAGTTAACCAATGGGTGGGATTATTAAAATGTCTTTTGGGTTTCTTTTAAGCAGGGGTATATCCCTTTGTAATAAAAGAATTATATAGATCGTAGTGCACACACTTGAAACTATTACATACGACTTACTGTGTCAGAGGGTCTATCCCTCGGTTTCCTATGCTGCATGGAAGTCCATATTGCAGCGACGATTGCTGCGGGGAACGCTGGCCGCATATGTATCGGCTGACTAGCGAGGAGACTGTATTTCCGGGTATGTCGTCACTGCCCAGTGTGTTGAGGGTGGAAGTGACGTTTCTGTGCAGCCTCTGTTGTGGGTGGAAGTATATTACTCGACGGATGGGACTTGCATTAGGTAGCTTAGCAACCTGGACACGCTCCACTCTGTACGCTAGGAGCAGGATAAAGGCGCACAGAGCCGAGCTAATGTTGCATATGAAAGCGGACAGGCAATTGTAAATAAAGGGAAACTTACCCAATGCGGACAAGCCTGATACTGGCCTCAGTAACCAAAACAAGTGCCACATATCTCATCTGTTGTTTACATTCATAGTCACCCCTCTTACATTCAGTAGTATTATGACAGGATGTGGGCGCAATACAGTGAATACATATAATCAATCAGTATATATATATATATATATATATACTAGCTGGTCGCCCGGCGTTGCCCGGGTATGTAATTGGCTTTGGCTAGTGTTAGCTCTGTCCACTTTTTCTAATCCTAACACACAATTACTCAATGATGACCTAGTTTGTGAGCTTTGCAGTCTTTGGCATCAATAATTGGCTGTGATTCCACTCCTTTGAAAATCAATAGGTGAATTTTGATTAGCTTTTGTAGGCTCCACCTACTTTTCTGAATATTAATCACAGTCACCCACTGTGCAAAGTTTAAGAACCCTGCCATTGACAGACAGTGTAAGAATGGCTGCAGTTTACATTCTGGCAGTTAAATGTGTATTTTTCTCCACCCACTGATGTCCTGATGTTTCCCAGGTATGTATTTGGCTGCTGTTGACTGTGGCCACTTTTTCTAACCCTAACACACAATTGTCAATGACCAAGTTTGTGAGATTTGTGGTCTTTGGCATGAATAATTTTCATTGAAATGAAACACATCTGATTCGCTGTTTGCGGCCCCACCCCTTTTCTAAATATTTAACCCCAGTCACCCAATGATCAACTGTACCAGGTTTGAGGCTTGTGCCATTAACAGTGCAAAAATAGCAGCAATTAAATATTTGCCTTGAAAATCAATAGGTGAATTGTGATTGGTTTTTGTAGGCTCCACCCACTTTTCTGAATATTAATCCCAGTCACCCAGTGACCAACTGTGCAAAGTTTTAGAACCCTACAATTAATAGTGTAAGCATGGCTGCTGTTTACATTTTCCCAGTGAAATTTGTGTTTGTCTCCGCCCACTGAAGACTCGGCATTGCTCAGGTATGTATTTGGCTGGTGCTGGCTCCCCCCACTTTTTCTAACCCTAACACAAAATTACTTAATGGCCAAGTTTGTGAGCTTTGTAGTCTTTGGCATCAATAATTTGCATTGAAATAAAATAAATCTGATTGGCTGTGGCTCCACCCCATTTCTGAATTTGAACCCCAATCACCCAATGGCCAACTGTACCAGGTACAGGTGATTAACAGTGCAAGAATGGCATCAATTAAATATTCCCCTTAAAGATTAATAGGTGGATTTTGATTGGATTTTGTAGGCTCCACTCACTTTTCTGAATATTAATCTCAGTCACCCAGTGACTAACTGTGCAAAGTTTGAGAACCCTACCATTAATAGTGTAAGAATTGCTGCTGTTTACATTTTCTCAGTGAAATTTGGATTTGTCTCCGCCTACTGTTGACCCAGCATTGCCCGATTATGTATTTGGCTGGTGTTGGCTGCTCCCACTTTTCCTAACCCTAACACACAATTACTCAATTACTCAATGACCAAGTTTGTGAGCTTTGCGGTCTTTGGCATCAATAACCTGCATTAAAATGAAACAAATCAGATTGGCTGTTTGGGGCTCTACCCCCTTATATACATTTAAACCCCAATCACGCAATGATCAACTGTACCAGGTTTGAGGCTTGTGCCATTAACAGTGCAAGAATGGCAGCAATTAAATATTCCCCTGAAAAATCAATAGGTAATTTTTGATTGTTTTTTGTAGGCTCCACCCACTTTTCTGAATATTAACCCCAGTCACCCAGTAACCAACTGTGCACAGTTTGAGAACCCTACCATTAACAGTGTAAGAATGGCTGCTGTTTACATTTTCCCAGTAAAATGTGTATTTGTCTCCGCCCACTTATGACCCTGCGTTGCCCGCTTATGTATTTGGCTGGTGTTGGCTGTGCCCACTTTCCTAACCCTAACACACAATTAATCAATTACTCAATTACCAAGTTTGTGAGCTTTGCGGTGTTTGGCAACAACAATTTGCATTGGAATGAAACAAATCTGATTGGCTATTTGTGGCTCCACCCCCTTTCTGAAATTGAACCCCAGTCACCCAATGATCAACTAAACTAGGTTTGAGGCTTGTGCCATTAACAGTGCAAGAATGTCAGAAATATAAATATTCCCCTTGAAAATCATTAGGTGAATTGTATTTGGCTTTAATAGGCTCCAACCACTTTTCTGAATAATAACCCTAGTCACCCAACGACCAACTGTGCAAAGTTTGAGAACCTTACCATTAACCCTCTGGGCGATACAATAAGATCGCCCAGGAGGGGGCGCAGCACTTTTTTTAAAATTTTTTAGTTTTTAAATCATGTAGCGAGCCCTGGGCTCGCTACATGATAGCCGCTGCCCAGCGGCATCACCCCACCCACTCCGATCGCCTTCGGCGATCAGAGTAAGCAGGAAATCCCGTTCAGAATAGGATTTCCTGCTGGGCTTCCCCGGTCACCATGGCGACCGGGCGGGATGACGTCACCGACGTCATGACGTAAGAGGGAGTCCCGATCCACCCCTCAGCGCTGCCTGGCACTGATTGGCCAGGCTGCGCAAGGGGTCGGGAGGGGGGGGGCTGCGCGGCGCGGCGGCGAGCGGCGGCGATCGGAAGTTACTTAGCACTTTGCTAGCTGCGTGTAACAAAAAAAAAATTATGCAAATCGGCCCACCAGGGCCTGAGAACTCCTCCTGCGCGACATACCCCGAGCTCAGCTCAGGATTATCGCTCAGGAGGTTAACAGTGTAAGAAAAACAAAAGTTTGCTTTCTTAAAACAGGAAGGATTTGCATTAATTCAGGTTGGAATGAGCATGGAATGTCTCCCAGTGCATCACTGCTGAAAATATGCAAAATAATCATTGTTACCCTTAGAAGCTAAACACACCTCCAGATCCGCTGGAAAGCAATGATGTGTTAGCTTGTTAAATTGTACAGAGCCAAAATAATCCAACATGCATACAGACTGTTTTGGATTGTTTGATCCTTATCAGTTCATGACACAGATGAATTTGGCTCTATGCAGTAGGGCTTGTAACACCGAGAGGTACAGACTACCCAGCAAGCTCATGGTGACCCAGAACTCATTGGAGTGTGAAAGAGACTACAATGGTCCTAAAAGCCCCCTTACTAAGATGTTAAGAAAAACAAACGTTTGCTTTCTTAAAACAGAAAGAATTTGCGATAATTCAGGTTGGAGTGAGCTTGAGATGTCTGCCAGGGCATCACTGCTGAATATATGCAAATTAACCATTCTACCCTTAGAAGCTAAACACACCTCCAGTGTAACAGTGTATGGCTGCAGTTTACATTTTCCAGTGAAATTTGTATTTGTCTCTTTTTGGTTATGGGAATAAAAAGTATCCTATACTTTATTCCAGGTAATGTACTATGTGTGTGCCAAATTTCATTCAAATCCGTTCAGCCGTTTTTGCGTGATCGAGTAGCAAACATCCAAACATCCAAACATCCGAACTTTCCCATTTATTATATTAGTAGGATATATATATATATAAAAAAGATTCCTACTTTATGGCTCATATTGATTAACTTTTTCACCACAATTAGTGACATAATGCGTAATCTCAACCCATATTAATAAGCAGGTTTATAGTACAATGTGGCTAGAGGGACCAGAATACCTGTATCAAATTGACAGGATACCTAGTTTTATAGAATGTGATCTACATAACACATCACAGTAAAAGGGACACCAAATACAAATCAAAATATTTAAAAATCAAAATGAGATTAGATTAAAGGATAGTAATAAAGATAAAAGTACGTGTAACACCCAGAGACAAAAACACATACATAACCTGATCATATCAAAAATATCCACATTTTCCCAGAATGAGATCTGTATACTATAAATTATTATTCAGTTGATGGTCTAGGTTATAGGAAAGTGGCAGATTCAAAACTCTCATTCAGACCATTCGGTGAATAGAGCATTAAATCTGAATATCCAATAGGATTCTCTTTCGCAGAGTTTCCTGAATCTTATCTAGTGCTGGGCGTAATGGAAAAAACTACGCTTACGGATCATTACGCGTAATTTTACGCTATTACGCATTACGGAATTACGGTTACGGCGTAGACATTTATCTACGTTTCATGTCTGTAATTACGCATGGTCCTTACGCAATTACGCGTAAGAATACCGTAATGCAGGCTGTTACGGAACGGTCTTACGCTTAGTTTTCCTACTAGCAATTAATGCGGAAAAGTTGACGCATGGATCAATGTTATGTAGCCGCCGAATTTAAGGGTTAATAGCAAAGCCCCCTTAATTGCTAAGAGCCTCAAATTTGAAGAATATATTAAGGAGTTTAGAAGGAATAAGAGGAAAACATTTTTTTTCAAAAAGACCTTATAGTTTTTCAGAAAATCGATTTTAAAGTTTCAAAGGAAAAATGTATACGTTTAAAAACCCGCCGACTTTAACGGTTACTAGCAAAGCCTGCTTAAAATTTAGGAACACCAAATTCCCAGGGTATATTAAGGGGATCAGTGGGAATAAGAGGAATTTTTTTTTTTTCAAAAAGACCTTATAGTTTTTGAGAAAAAAGGGGAAAATGTCTTTTAAATGCGGAAAATGTCAGTTTTTTTTGCACAGGTAACAATAGTGTATTATTTTCATAGATTCCCCCAAGTGGGAAGAGTTTTACTTACTCCGTTCTGAGTGTGGGAAATATAAAAAAAACAAACGACGTGGGGTCCCCCCTCCCAGACCTCTTTAACCCCATGTCCCCCATGCAGGCTGGGATAGCCAGAATGCGGAGCTCCGGCCGTGTGGGGCTCCGCACCCTGACTATACCAGCCCGCATGGTCCATGGATTGGGGGGTCTTGGAAGGGGAGGGGCAGCCAAGCTTTCCCCTCCCCCTCCGAGCCCTTGTCCAATCCAAGGACAAGGGGCTCTTCTCCACCTCCGATGGGCGGTGGAGGTGGAGGCCGCGATTTCCTGGGGGGGGGGGGTTCATGGTGGCATCTGGGAGTCCCCTTTAAAAAGGGGTCCCCCAGATGCTCACCCCCCTTCCCAGGAGAAATGAGTATAGGGGTACTTGTACCCCTTACCCATTTCCTTTAAGAGTTAAAAGTAAATAAACACACAAACACTTAGAAAAAGTATTTTAATTGAACAAAAAACATAACCACGAAAAAAGTCCTTTAATATTCTTAATTAACCATTAATACTTACCTGTCCCTTTAAATGAATGATCCCTTGCAATAGCCTCGGAAATGTTCTATCAGTTACAATGTAACAAAGTTATTACAAAGTAACAACTTTGTTACATTGTAACTACGCCGCACCCGACGTCACTCGCCGCTCAGCCGCCGCATACACTTACGCGTCCTTGCAGGACGCTAAGTCCCCGCCGGCTCCCGCTGTCCACCCCGCCCACATCTGTCACCCACATGTCACCCACATGTGGGAGAGGCGGGGAGGGCAGCGGGAGCCGGCGGGGACTTAGCGTCCTGCACAGACCCGACAGAGCTCTCTAAGCTACATAGCTCAGAGCTCTCTAAGCATCTTTGAATTTGGGCTCCAAGGAGCCCCATTGGTCCTTAGCAGACCAATGGGGTTCCTTCTGATTTGAAGGAAAATGATCCCCAAAAACCTCCACAAAGGGATAAGATTCAGGAAACTCTGCGAAAGAGAATCCTATTGGATATTCAGATTTAATGCTCTATCACCGAATGGTCTGAATGAGAGTTTAGAATCTGCCACTTTCCTATAACCTAGACCATCAACTGAATAATAATTTATAGTATACAGATCTCATTCTGGGAAAATGTGGATCTTGATTTGTATTTGGTGTCCCTTTTACTGTGATGTGTTATGTAGATCACATTCTATAAAACTAGGTATCATGTCAATTTGATACAGGTATTCTGGTCCCTCTAGCCACATTGTACTATAAACCCGCTTATTAATATGGGTTGAGATTGCGCATTATGTCACTAATTGTGGTGAAAAAGTTAATCAATTTGAGCCATACTGTAGGAATCTTTTTCATATATATATGTATATACTGATTGATTATATGTATTCACTGTATTGCGCCCACATCCTGTCATAATACTACTGAAGGTAAGAGGGGTGACTATGAATGTAAACAACAGATGAGATATATGGCACTTGTTTTGGTTACTGAGGCCAGTATCAGTCTTGTCCAAATTGGGTAAGTTTCCCTTTATTTACAATTGCCTGTCCGCTTTCATATGCAACATTAGCTCAGCTCTGTGCGCCTCTATCCTGCTCCTAGCGTACAGAGTGGAGCGTGTCCAGGTTGCTAAGCTACCTAATGCTAGTCCCATCCGTCGAGTAATATACTTCCGCCCACAACATATGCTGCACAGAAACATCACTTCCACCCTCAACACACTGGGCAGTGACGACATACCTGGAAATACAGTCTCCTCGCTAGTCAGCCGATACATATGCGGCCAGCGTTTCCCGCAGTAATCGTCGCTGCAATATGGACTTCCATGCAACATAGGAAACTGAGGAATAGACCCTCTGACACAGTAAGTCGTATGTAATAGTTTCAAGTGTGTGCACTACGATCTATATAATTATTTTATTACAAAGGGATATACCCCTGCTTAAAAGAAACCCAAAAGACATTTTAATAATTTTAACCTTTTTTAATAGTAATAAAAACGTTACTGCACCATAGAGCGCTCCTGTTCTATCTTGTTTTACAGTTTATATTTACCCCACGACTACTGGAGCTTGCTTAGTGGTGTTACGGTTGGAGTATTACCTCCGGGATCCTAACTTGGTTGGAGCGCAGTTTTAACTTTGGAAATTGTACACCTCTGTCGAATACTCCATGGTAAATTTAATGGTGAAATGTGCCAAATTTGCCTCACACACCATTTCTATCAGAGTTTCAATAGGATCAGAATATCATCCACAAAACAAAAATAACTGTAAATCAGATGACAGTACTTCAAATTCTTGGTGAACATCATGTTCTCCAATTTGTGCATAAATAAATTTGCAAATGAAGGAGCTACTGGAGACTAGTGTTGGGCGAACATCTAGATGTTCGGGTTCGGGCCGAACAGGCCGAACATGGCCGCGATGTTCGGGTGTTCGACCCGAACTCCGAACATAATGGAAGTCAATGGGGACCCGAACTTTTGTGGTTTGTAAAGCCTCCTTACATGCTACATACCCCAAATTTGCAGGGTATGTGCACCTTGGGAGTGGGTACAAGAGGAAAAAAAAATTAGCAAAAAGAGCTTATAGTTTTTGAGAAAATCGATTTTAAAGTTTCAAAGGGAAAACTGTCTTTTAAATGCGGGAAATGTCTGTTTTCTTTGCACAGGTAACATGTTTTTTGTCGGCATGCAGTCATAAATGTAATACATATAAGAGGTTCCAGGAAAAGGGACCGGTAACGCTAACCCAGCAGCAGCACACGTGATGGAACAGGAGGAGGGTGGCGCAGGAGGAGAAGAAGGCCACGCTTTGTGAGACACAACAACCCCGGCCTTGCATGAGGGCAAGAAGCGTGCGGATAGCAGGCTTTGTACCGCCATGCAGTCATAAATGTAATAAAGATAAGTGGTTCAATAAACAGGGACCACGCGGCAAGGCTAACCCAGCAGCAGCAGACGTGATGGAACAGGAGCAGGCGCAGGAGGAGAAGGCCACGCTTTGTGAGACACAACAACCCAGGCCTTGCATGAGGGCAAGAAGCGTGCGGATAGCAGGCTTTGTACCGCCATGCAGTCATAAATGTAATAAAGATAAGTGGTTCAATAAACAGGGACCACGCGGCAACGCTAACCCAGCAGCAGCAGACGTGATGGAACAGGAGCAGGCGCAGGAGGAGAAGGCCACGCTTTGTGAGACACAACAACCCAGGCCTTGCATGAGGGCAAGAAGCGTGCGGATAGCAGGCTTTGTACGGCCATGCAGTCATAAATGTAATAAAGATAAGTGGTTCAATAAACAGGGACCACGCGGCAACGCTAACCCAGCAGCAGCAGACGTGATGGAACAGGAGGAGGCGCAGGAGGAGAAGGCCACGCTTTGTGAGACACAACAACCCAGGCCTTGCATGAGGGCAAGAAGCGTGCGGATAGCATGCTTTGTACCGCCATGCAGTCATAAATGTAATAAAGATAAGTGGTTCAATAAACAGGGACCACGCGGCAACGCTAACCCAGCAGCAGCAGACGTGATGGAACAGGAGCAGGCGCAGGAGGAGAAGGCCACGCTTTGTGAGACACAACAACCCAGGCCTTGCATGTGGACAAAAAGCGTGCGGATATAGCAGCAATGCTTTTTGCCGCCATGCAGTCATAAATGTAATACAGATGAGAGGTTCAATAAACAGGGCCCGGAAACGCAACACCATCCCAGATGTTCATTGGTCATGTTACTTGGTTGGGGTCCTGGAGTGTTGCGTAGTCATTTCCAATCCAGGATTGATTCATTTTAATTTGAGTCAGACGGTCTGCATTGTCTGTAGAGAGGCGGATACGCCGATCTGTGACGATGCCTCCGGCAGCACTGAAACAGCGTTCCGACATAACGCTGGCTGCCGGGCAAGCCAGCACCTCTATTGCGTACATTGCCAGTTCGTGCCAGGTGTCTAGCTTCGATACCCAATAGTTGAAGGGTGCAGATGGATGGTTCGACACAGCTACGCCATCTGACATGTAGTCCTTGACCATCTTCTCCAGGCGATCGGTGTTGGAGGTGGATCTGCACGCTTGCTGTTCAGTGGGCTGCGGCTGCATGGGTGTCAGAAAATTTTCCCACTCCAAGGACACTGCCGATACCATTCCCTTTTGGGTACTAGCTGCGGCTTGCGTTGTTTGCTGCCCTCCTGGTCGTCCTGGGTTTGCGGAAGTCAGTCTGTCTGCGTACAACTGGCTAGAGGAGGGGGAGGATGTCAATCTCCTCTCTAAAGTCTCCACAAGGGCCTGCTGGTATTCTTCCATTTTGACCTGTCTGACTCTTTCTTCAAGCAGTTTTGGAACATTGTGTTTGTACCGTGGATCCAGAAGGGTATAAACCCAGTAATTGGTGTTGTCCAGAATGCGCACAATGCGTGGGTCACGTTCAATGCAGTCTAGCATGAATTGAGCCATGTGTGCCAGAGTCCTACCAGAATCCTCATCATCCTCTTGTGAGCGTTGTGATAGTTGTTGTGATGCATCATAGTCGTCACCTTCCTCCTGGTCTGCTTCTGCTGACCATTCGCGTTGAATTGTGGAAGTCCAACGTGCACCGCTCTGGCCCTCGTCAGTGGTGGCATGAAATTCCTGCTCCAACTCCAGCTGTTCCTCCTCCTCTTCTTCGTCATAGCTGCTGGGGCCAGCGTTCCCTGAGGCGGATGGCCTGATGTTGGTACCATCACGCTGATCGTTTTCTCCTTCAGATTCCCCCAGTTGCATCATGACAGCTGTTTCCTTGATTTTTAACATCGACCTCTTCAGTAAACACAGCAGTGGTATGGTAATGCTGACTGAAGAGTTGTCACTGCTCACAAGCAACGTGGATTGCTCAAAATTTTGGAGGACTTGGCAGAGGTCCAACATGTTGGCCCAATCGGATCCACAGAAGCTTGGCAGCTGGCCGGATGCGCCTCGGTACTGCGCCGTCATGTACTGGACCACTGCACTCTTCTGCTCGCAAAAGCGGGCTAGCATGTGCAGCGTAGAATTCCAGCGCGTAGGGACATCACACAGCAAGCGATGGTGGGGGAGATTGAAGCGCTCCTGCATCTTGGCGAGTGCCCCCGAAGCAGTACTGGAATTTCTACAATGTTTGGACACTCGACGCACCTTCAACAGCAGATCGGGCACGCCTGGGTATGTCCTCAGGAACCGCTGAACTACTAGGTTCATCACGTGCGCCAGGCAAGGGATGTGTGTCAGCTTAGCCAACCTTAAAGCGCGAATGAGATTACTCCCATTATCACACACAACCATGCCCGGTTTCAGGTCCAGCGGTGCCAGCCACAAATCCGTCTGTTCCTTTATTCCCCTCCAAATTTCCTCCCCTGTGTGCTGCTTATCCCCAAGGCAGATTAGCTTCAGCAACGCTTGCTGACGCATGCCAACAGCTGTGCTGCACTGCTTCCACGATCCTACTGCTGCTGGGTTAGCGTTTCCGGATGAGGTACAGCTTTGAGATGCGTTGGAGGAGAAGGAGTCAGAGAGGTAGGTGCTGCTGTTATCCAGTGGGAGGGACGGCGGTGCAGCTGTTTGTGGCGTGGGCAACACCCGTGCCGTAGCAGGTGAGGAATCGCTGCCAGGCTCCACAAGGTTCACCCAGTGCGCGGTAAGGGAGATGTATCGACCCTGGCCGAACGCACTCGTCCAGGTGTCAGTGGTGAGGTGAACCTTGCAGGCAACGGCATTCTTCAAGCTTCGGGTTATTTTGCTGACCACGTGCTCATGCAACTCAGGCACTGCAGAGCGTGCAAAGTGGTAGCGGCTGGGAACCACGTAACGTGGGATGGCCACTGACATCATGCCCTTGAAGCTGTTTGTCTCCACCAATCGATATGGCAGCATTTCGCAGGCCAGAAGCTTGGCTATGCTGGCTGTTACTGCCACGGCCCGGGGGTCATTTGCTGGCAATTTCCTCTTGCGCTCAAACATCTCCGACACAGACAACTGAACCGTAGCGCTGCACACGGAAGGGCTGTTGGTTGTTGTGTTTGATGAACACTGGGAGACCTCAAGAGCACTACTCCGGAAAGTGACAGTGTCAGCGTCGTCTGATGTTTGTGAATGTTGTGAACCACGCAATGGCTGGGCTACTGCTGCTGCTGAGGCGGGTCTGGTGAACCCAAGGGAGGCAGTGTTGTTTCTGGTACCCTGTCCTGACGCGTTTGCCCAAAGAGTGGGATGTTTGGATAGCATGTGACGGCTCATGCTGGTGGTGGAGAGGTTGTTAATATTTTTCCCCCTGCTCAGGCGGGTCTTGCACACCTTGCAAATCGCCATGGTAACATCCTCAGTGCAGTCTTCAAAGAAAGCCCAGACTTTGGAGCACCTGCCTCCTTGCTGGCGATTTCTGTTTGCTCCTCTTTTGCCTCTCACTTGAACTTCCACGCTTGTGGTGCCTGAAATTGCGCGCCGCCTACCTTGTGGCACAAGGCGAACTCGTGCAGCAGTGTGTTCTTCAACAGACTCATCTGTGCTGCTGCTACGACGGCGATGTTCTCGTTCACAAACAAAATCTGGGTCTCTGTCCACATTGTCCATACCCTCCTCTTCCATCTCCTCAAACTCGTCATATGTCATTGTGGGCCACCGCCGTGGAGTAGAGCTCCCCACAACAACCTCTGCGCAGCACACTCCAACGTCGTCTTCCAGATCTTGTCGGCCGACCTCCTGCAATTGCAACCCCTCCTGCCCAAATTGCTCTGGGATTTGGGTTTCCGAGTCCTCTTCGGACTCGCCTCGTATTTCAGTGCGCGGTACATTTCCCACAGTTAACGGTTGTGAATCCAGGCACAACATTTCTGGCTGTTCCTCCATTGACCTTTGAAAGGTGGAAGTTTGTTGGGCTGGGAATAGCTCCTGCGAATACCCCATTGTGTCCTGAGGTAATTCATCGGACTGGTTATCTGGCAGTTGTGTGCGTGGTGTCGCTGCCGGTTGTGTCAGCTTTGTGCCCACTGGCTCCTTGTAACTGGCTGAGGACTCGGACCTCGTGCGTGATGTGCTGGTGCTGCTTAACCCACTGCTGGACGCTTGAGAGGTCATCCAAGTAATTATCTGGTCCTGTTCTTTTGGATTTGTGAGGGTTGTTGTCCTGGACAACATGGGTGGTATTGAGTGGGTTTTCTTGGGTGCTCCCCTGTGGCCTGTACGTGAACCGTCAGGGGAAACACCTCTTCCCTTGCCCCTCCCTCTTTCACCGGATTTCTTCCTCATTTCACTTATCCTTACAGTACACGCTGACTGGCAGCAGTACAGTGGCAGTACAGAAATGCTATACAGTACCACTATTCCCAGCAGCGACACAGAGCACAATGCTATACAGTGACGGGTGAGCGGTGTACCACTATTCCCAGCAGACACAGAACAGTGAACAGAATGCTATATAGTGTGGCTGAGCGAGCGGTGTACCACTATTCCCAGCAGACACAGAACAGTGAACAGAATGCTATATAGTGTGGCTGAACGAGCGGTGTACTACTGTTCCCAGCAGACACAGAACAGTACACAGAATGCTATATAGTGTGGCTGAACGAGCGGTGTACTACTGTTCCCAGCAGACACAGAACAGTACACAGAATGCTATATAGTGTGGCTGAACGAGCGGTGTACTACTGTTCCCAGCAGACACAGAACAGTGAACAGAATGCTATATAGTGTGGCTGAGCGAGCGGTGTACCACTATTCCCAGCAGACACAGAACAGTGAACAGAATGCTATATAGTGTGGCTGAGCGAGCGGTGTACCACTATTCCCAGCAGACACAGAACAGTAAACAGAATGCTATATAGTGTGGCTGAGCGAGCGGTGTACCACTATTCCCAGCAGACACAGAACAGTGAACAGAATGCTATATAGTGTGGCTGAGCGAGCGGTGTACCACTATTCCCAGCAGACACAGAACAGTGAACAGAATGCTATATAGTGTGGCTGAGCGAGCGGTGTACCACTATTCCCAGCAGACACAGAACAGTGAACAGAATGCTATATAGTGTGGCTGAGCGAGCGGTGTACCACTATTCCCAGCAGACACAGAACAGTGAACAGAATGCTATATAGTGTGGCTGAGCGAGCGGTGTACTACTGTTCCCAGCAGACACAGAACAGTACACAGAATGCTATATAGTGTGGCTGAACGAGCGGTGTACTACTGTTCCCAGCAGACACAGAACAGTACACAGAATGCTATATAGTGTGGCTGAACGAGCGGTGTACCACTATTCCAAGCAGACACAGAACAGTGAACAGAATGCTATATAGTGTGGCTGAGCGAGCGGTGTACCACTATTCCCAGCAGACACAGAGTGGCAGTAAACAGAATGCTATATAGTGTGGCTGAGCGAGGTACACAGAGTGGCAGTAAACAGAATGCTATATAGTGTGGCTGTGCAAGCGGTGTACTACTATTCCCAGCAGACACAGAGTGGCAGTAAACAGAATGCTATATAGTGTGGCTGAGCGAGGTACACAGAGTGGCAGTAAACAGAATGCTGAGCGAGCGGTGTACTACTATTCCCAGCAGCGACACACAATGACTGGGGGGGACCCTGGCTAGCGTGGCTGGAGCGCGAACTACCCTGCCTGCCTACCCAAAGCTAAACCCACAGACAAATGGCGGAGATATGACGTGGTTCGGGTATTTATTTACCCGAACCACGTGACAGTTCGGCCAATCAGAGCGCGTTCGGGTCCGAACCACGTGACCCGTTCGGCCAATCACAGCGCTAGCCGAACGTTCGGGGAACGTTCGGCCATGCGCTCTTAGTTCGGCCATATGGCCGAACGGTTTGGCCGAGCACCGTCAGGTGTTCGGCCGAACTCGAACATCACCCGAACAGGGTGATGTTCTGCAGAACCCGAACAGTGGCGAACACTGTTCGCCCAACACTACTGGAGACCGCATGCTTGTACTCTGTTTGTGCACATAATATGCATCACCAAATCTGAAGCAATTGTTTCTTAGTACCAGCTCAAGGCACTCTAAGACAAAATAAATCAACCAATCTTCCATTGTTGTATTTAGCAAGGCCTCCTCAATCACCTCCATCCCTTACTCATGTGGAATGAAGGTAATTAGTGTCTGTACATCCAGTGTGGCTAGAACCAGTCCACCAGGGACAGGCTCCAGTCAACACAACCTTGGCAATAAATCGGTGTCTTTCACAAACATCGGTATCAGTCTTACCAAATCCAGTAAATATACATACACAAACTTTGAAAGTATATAATAAAAACCGTATAGCCAACACAATAGGGTGTCCTGCTGGATACTCCAACCATTTGTGAATCTTTTGAAGTAAATACAGTTAAGATATCCTAGGTAACTCCACACTAGATAGTCTGCCATATTCTTTGTTATTGCACCGTTCAGTAAAGCATCATTTATTAACATGTCCACCTTTTGGATCACAAAGGAATTGTTTGCAATGACCCTCCATCTGCAACTGTCTGTTTGTTTCTGCAACATACTGTACCTTATCTTGCACCACCTTTGTCAGCCTTCAGTATAATCACCTTGTCATTTAATGCTTGGAGTGCATTTTTTTCTGCTGCACTCAAGTTCTGTCCCCTTATATCTCCACTTTTCGGCCATGCCTTTTTAACTTCCTGCATTACCAGACTCTTGAACGTTTGTAATGCAGGGGACATAGTATCTGGAGTCCAGGTAATTTTGTTTCTTAAAGATAACCCGAGGTGGGTTCTAAGAATGCGAATTAGCACACAGAGGCTGGGTCTGCATATACTACCCAGCCTCTGTTGCTATACTGATCCCCCACAGACCCCCCTGTGCTCTGCTCTGTCCCCCATAAATCATACGTCGAGCTGTCGACACACAGCCAGCTGTTTACCTTCTATCTGTCACTCCTGCTGCTCCCCTGCCTCCTCCATAGCGCCGGTCTCCGCCCGCGTCCCTTCCCACCCCGCTGATTGGAAGGGACATGGGCAGGAACCGGAGCTATGGAGGAGGCGAGGGAGCGGCAAGAGTGACAGATGGCAGGTAAACAGCCAGTTGCGACACGCTGCATGTCGACAGCTTGTAATATGATTTATGGGAGATAAGCAGAGCGCAGGGGGGCCTGTGGGGAAATTAGTATAGCAACAGAGGCTGGGCAGTATATGCAGACCCAGCCTCTGTGTGCAATTAGCGTTCTTAGAACCTACCTCGGGTTCTATTTAACCTGTCAGTCTGCTGTACCATTTCTGTATCTTTAAAGAACATCTTTAGCTGCACACTTCTAATAAAACAGCTCAACATGTATTGTTTGTCAGGTATCTATATGGTAGACACTACGTGTAGTGACTGTGGAGTGTACCCTGAAGGGGTTAAATTAACTTTGAACTAATTAGAGGAGTTCAGTGGTCAGCTGACCATTTGGAGGCTGAGTTTGGGTGTGGCATGCTCAACTGTTGTATATATTCACTGTGTGGTATTTGATGTACCTGATAAATGGGGTCACCCCAAAGCATGTTATGTATTGCTAAAATTTGATAAACGCAAGTTTCAAAGACAATAAAGTGCCTCCTTCTTTACCAAGCTCTGCACCTCCTTTTTAAAACATTATGTAGATTAATACTAATTTTTCTCTAATGATATTCTATTATATTCATACCTCTTTATATTTTATATATTCATTTATAAAATTGTTTCTCATCACAAGATGCACTAAAAGATAGTTTTCAGCCAGATCGATTAACTGTTACTTGAGAAATTAACTGACTATGTTTATTATGTATATTTAATATGTATTAATGGTTTAATTTTAATCCTGCACATGGTAATATCCTTTCATAGTTTGACATTCAAATGCTATTCAAATTATTTTTAATGTATTAACTCATTGATATTCGACTACTTAACAGAAACATTCATACGTATTGTCATTATTACTTTTTTATCATTAATAATTTTAATTTTGATTTGAAGTTTTTTTTTTCCTTCATTACTAGTAATTTGTTTGCCACTACAGATTTCATTGAGGTAACATTATAACCTTAACTATTATATAACTATTAACTATAATTATAATTGTATTAACTATTAAATACTGTATTTTTTATGGATTTGCTGATCATAATAATAATAATGTTTATGGTGCTAAAAAAAAAGCTGCTATTAATTGTTATATAGTGTCCATAGAACTAGGTAATGGATGGATAAAATGAACATGTATGATTCATAGATGGCTGTATATCATGTGCGAGTAATAAAAATATACAATGTGTTAGATAAAATAAAAGCTTGCATTTCTCTATGGCATACCCACTTTTGTCAGCCTTTGACATATTTTCCAGAACTGGTTCTCAGATAAAATCCCTCACCACTGCAAAAATATATAAAAACAAACAAAAACAGTAGTATGAAAATAAATACAATTGCAAAAGATAAAATTATCCAAAAGCACAGTCATCTAAGCCCACAAGAAAAAAAAAAAAAAAAAACAGGCAATAACAGAAAATGGGTGTCCTGCAACTGGTTGTAATAAATGTAAGTTTTTAACCACAAGTTAAAATATAGCAAGAGGTGTAAGCAATACAGAAAAGACATATTTTCTTTTGTATGCATTCAATAATTATTATAACCTACCCTCATAGTCATACTACTTGTAGGTGGCAGATATCTGGATGTCCATTATAAGAGGACTTTCATATTCTACAAAGTAACCTCATAGTATAACTTCTACTTCTTTCTGGGCATTGGAGATGGAAATAAGCTCCTTGTCCTTGACTTTGGACAAGGCCACTTTTCAGGGTTGAGAATTTCTGCCCTCCTGTAGCAGAGCTCCATGTCACATGTCAAGAACAATGTGGGTTAAAAAACATTAAATATTGGGTCTCCTCTCCATGTTAATGGGTTATACCAAACTTCATGAGAGATACACGGCTCAAAAGGGCAATAGGAAATCTCAGGTAGGCCATCTCCACAGACTAAAATATGTTATGCATTCTTATAAATGCATCGATATTTGGCGGATAAAGAACCCCTTAGATAAAGATTACACTTATTTCTCTCCACCACATAAAAGCTACTCGAGAGTTGATTATTGGCTCATACCCCACACATATATAACAGAGTTTATTGAAGCCAGTACAGGGAACTTCACCTTCTCTGACCATGCTCCAGTTTTACTAACTTTAAAACTAGCAAACAAGAATACACCAAGAACTAGAGGGAAATTAGACCTTAAGCTATTTGAGGAGGAGGAAGTAAAGGAAAAAATTAGATTAAGTGTTTTGGAATTTCTGAAATACAACGACTGCGATGAGCACTCTCCTGACATCAAATGGGATACAATGAAGTGTGTGATCAGGGAGGTGCTCATAGGGGTTAAAGCCGGAAATAATAAAGATAAAAGAAAAAATGCAAGCTTTCTACAAGAATTAGCTAGATTGGAAAAAGATCATAAAGACTTAAACTCAAACCAAAAATCTCCCCAGATTATGGGTAAAATAAGGAATGATTTAAATTAAATTCTCGATCAGGATTGCAAGAAAAATTATTATACCTCATCTGAAATTTTTTAAAAAGGTAAGAATAAACCTGGAAAAGTTTTAGCAGATCAATAAAAAAAAAAAAAAGAATTAACTGCAAGATTTGTAGAAGAAATTACCGATGATAAGGGTAACTTGGTATATGAGCAGAAAGAAATTAGCAAGACTTTGTTCGACTTTTATAAAACATATATAATATTAAAACAACAGAAACAAAATTCTCACATGATTTTCTGGAGCAGAGCAAACTTCCAACGATAAATCTAGAACTTACACGAGCTCTGGAAAATCCAATCATAGACTCAGAATTTATTGTGGCCGCGGAGAGGGGTTTAAAGGGAAAGAGTCCGGGTGCAGATGGCTTCTGTACAGAATTGTATAATTGTTATGCTAAAGAATTGGCCCCTCTCTTTTGTAAAATGGTTAACAATAATGTAAAAGATGTCGCCTTCTCTGATCATACTAATAACGTTCTTATCACTCTTATACCGAAAGAAGGTAAGGAGTTGCAGTATTGTGCTAATTTTAGACCGATATCTCTAATAAACATGGATGTTAAACTTTTCTTCGAGTATATTGGCATACAGACTGGAAGAAGCCTTGGAGGTAATATTGGGAAATCAACAAACGGGCTTCAGGAAAAATAGGCATCTTCAGGAAAACATATATACAGCCATCAATATTATGCACAATAGTAAAGTTAAAAGAGAAGAAACTATTCTTGTAGCTACTAATAACGTTCTTATCACTCTTATACCGAAAGAAGGTAAGGAGTTGCAGTATTGTGCTAATTTTAGACCGATATCTCTAATAAACATGGATGTTAAACTTTTCTTCGAGTATATTGGCATACAGACTGGAAGAAGCCTTGGAGTTAATATTGGGAAATCAACAAACGGGCTTCAGGAAAAATAGGCATCTTCAGGAAAACATATATACAGCCATCAATATTATGCACAATAGTAAAGTTAAAAGAGAAGAAACTATTCTTGTAGCAATTGATGCAGAAAAAGCATTTGATCGTTTATCACATGATTTTATTTTTAACTGTCTTTAACTGTCTTGGGTATTGGTCCCCATTTTGTTGATAGAATTTGGAAACTGTATAGTAACCTGAGTGCCCAGTTGCTGATTAACTCCTCTGTCTCCAAAGCCTTTTCACTGTCTACTGGGGTGCGACAGGGCTGTCCTCTTTTGCCCGGACACTTTAACCTTTGCCTTGAGACTCTGATTTGTTCCATTCAGAGTGATGCAAAAAATAAAGGGAGTAACTGTACAAGGCGACAAAATAAAAAGATTGGCTTATGCAGATGACCTCCTGCTGATACTAAGAGACCCAGTGGAGTTGTTGTATAGATGTGAAGAATTTTTAAACAGTTTTGGATCTTGCTCAAATTTTAAGATAAACATGAATAACTCCGTAATTTTAGATCTCGGCTGCACACAAGAAACAAGAACAAGGGTGCAGGAGTATAATAAATTCACTTGGGCTAAAGTAATTAAATATTTGGGGGTAAAACTTTGTTGGGATGCAAAAAAATTATATGATTACAACTATAAAAATGTGATGATAGAGAGCAAAAAAAACTTAAAGGATGGGATCGACCTTACTTCAATTCGTTAGGCAGAATTTCAATAATAAAAATGTGTATTTTGCCAAAAATCTTATTCCTTATGCAGTGCACCCTTCTCAGCATAAGGTTCAGGTGGTGGAACAGACTTTTCCTGGATTTCATCTGGGCCAGAACCTCACACAGAATAAGTTATAATACAATTTCCAGAGATAAAACAAGGGGTGGGATGGTGGCCCCAAACATTTTAGCATATTACAACAGTATACATTTAACAAGAGTCATTGACTGGAAATTGGAATACTCTATAAGGTCAGGCAAAAAATTATAGACCAAGTTGGATAAAGAAGAGATACATTTTGATCTGTTATTTGCTTAGCATCTTGCCCATGTACATAAATTATGGAGGACGTCATCACACCCCTTAATAAAACCCACTTTGGGAAGACTTTATACTCAAATGAAAAGATGGCAGACAGGGGGAGGCCTTTCACCGATGACATCACTAAATCATAACACAGGGTTTCCGCCTGCATCTTTGGCATCATGGTTCTCCCAAATTGGATTGAATACGGACACACGCCTAATTCATATTTATGGGGATAAAGACCTGGGGATCATCGGACTGATGGAGAAATCACCAGCAAATAGTACCTGGTGGTTTACTCAGGTTAAAAGCTATATGGATAAAAATAGACCCATTAGGAAGGTTGTGAACCTACTTGAAAAGTGTCTCCTCCTTAATAAAAGACCACCTAAAATATTGTCTTCACTGTATGACTGTTTAAAAATCAATGTGTTCTCCCGCCATATTGTAAAAAATGAGAACCTAATCTAAAAACTTAATTGAGAGAAAATGGCCAATAATTTGGTCTGCTATATGGATGAACTCTGATTCAGACATACAGTAGATGCAATTCAAGGTGGTAGCCAGGTGGTATTTAAAGCCAGAACGGGTAGGTAAATTTAGCGGTGACTGTTGGAGATGCAGACGGACTGGGGGGGTCAGAAATACATATGTGGTGGAGTTGCCCGTTGGTCTCTCCTTTTTGGAGAAAATTAATGGATCTTGTAAAACTAGTGATAGACACTAATTTCAACCTGTCAGTAATTGACGCAATTTTTGGCATAACAGAGCAATAGAAAAGTAGAGAGTGTGCCTTCTTAAAAGAGGTGGGCACTATTTTAGCTAATTGCCAAAAGCTGGAGGAGTCTGGACCATTTCTACTTTTCAGATTGGTTTAGGGAAATGGATATTGCTTATGAAAGATCAAAGGCTTTCATTCCTGAAATGAATTCAACTTAATACAAAACATTTAGAGAGGTTTGGGCCAATATAAAGGAAAATTCATCTCTCATGGTTATATGATATAGGTATTAACCTCCTTGCCGGTTTTCCCGACCTGAGCTCGGGGTAGAAAAAAAGAAGCTATTAGCGGTGATCCCGAGCTCAGGTCGAGGTAGGCATTGCAGAGCTTTACCTTAGGTTTTGGAGTCCCGTGCGCGATCGCGCTGCGCAGCGGGACTCCAGTCTCTCTCCCCGGCAGTGTGGGGTCTTTCCCTGGCCGCCGGGATCCCCCATGTCCCCGCTATTCTTCCGGGGACCCGGCAGCCAAGCAGAGCAGCAGAGCGGTGGTGGCAGCGTGACGTCATCGGGGGCGCGGCTAATATGTAAAACGAACTTCTCTATATTAGAGAAATATAGAGAAGTTCGTTTATATGTATATTAGCGCCATCTTGTGGTGAAAGTGCAAACTGCAGCGCTGGAGCCCAGGAGGGTAATTTTTTTATTCTGTTGCACATCTCCCTGCCAGAATGATTTTTTTTCAGGTTTTAGGGTCTGAAAGAGTGAAAAAAATTGCACCTCTTTTAGACCCTAAAATTTAGAAAGAATCAGAACGGCAAGGAGGTTAATAGGCGAACCCGGGGCCAGCCATTAGTGTTTCTCCCAATAAGATCATACCGCCCAGTCGGCAAATGGAAATGGGAAGTTGTATGGGAAAATTGGGGCATTTTTTGTTGCTACCTAGCCTGTAAGTCTGAGAATGTGAGGTGTTAGTTGGGTGGGGTATGAATGTTGTATGGGGTAGAATGGGATTGAGGGGTGAGAAAGGGGTGGCTCCACGGGTTAGTTGCACGGGTACCGTTTAAGATAGCATATTTGCTCTGTTATATCTTCTTTGCATTAGTAATAGTCCTTAATATTAACAATAACAACAACAATAACAATGATATTTATATAGCGCTTTTCTCCCTGGGGACTCAAAGCGCTGTGACCCTGCATTATGCAGTCTCAAAGGCTAGGGAAAAGAGGTGTGTTTTTAGCCTTTTTTTAAAGCTGTCCAGAGAAGGAGCCTCTCGTACTGATTGTGGAAGTGAGTTCAATAGAGTAGGGGCTGCATAGGAAAAGGCCCGAGCACCAAATGTTAAGTGAATCCTGGGAATAACCAGCTTCATCTTGTTGGCAGAGCGGAGGGTGCGTGGAGGGGCATAAAGTTCCAATAGATCCACTATTTATTTGGGTCTCATGTGGTGTAGAGCCTTAAATGTCAGCAGGCAGATCTTAAAATTGATTCTCCATTTTACTGGCAACCAGTAAAAAGTTTGCAGTACTGGTGTGATGTGTGAACTGCGGGGGGCATTGGCTAGGAGTCTGGCTGCAGCATTCTGTACTAGCTGTAAGGGGCGCAGAACCTTATCTGTAGATCCAATGAGCAGGGCGTTGCAGTAGTCTAGGCGGGAGGATACAAATGCATGAACCAGGGCAGGTAGGTCTTCAGCTGAGATAAGGTGTTTGATTTTCGCTATATTTCTTAGATGGAAGAAGGAAGACTTGACGACAGCTGATACCTGCTGTCTGAGTTTTAGATTTCTATTCAGGATCACCCCAAAATTTCGCACAGAGTCTTTATACTGTATAGTATCTCCCCCTGCTAGTTTGAGGTGGTGAGCGTTTTGTACTTTATCATTATGTGTGGACCACCTACCACCAACACCTCTGTTTTGTCAGAGTTCAGCCTCAGCCAGCTGGTGTTCATCCAATTTTGTAGATCCACTAGACACGCATTTATGGATGCTGATGGGTCTTGGGTGCCAGGCTTGAAGGACAGATACAGTTGTGTGTCATCTGCATAACAATGGTATCCTAGACCATAGTTCTGGATTATTTTGCCCAGTGGGAGCATGTAGACTGCAAAGAGTAATGGTGATAGTACAGAACCCTGTGGAACTCCATAGGCAAGTGGCACTGGATTAGAGTAGTGTGTGCCCAGACATACTTGCTGTGTCCTGCCAGATAGGAAGGTCTGAAACCAGCTAAAAACATTACCCCTTAGGCCACAGTAATTCTTCAGTCGCTGGATTAGTATTTCATGATCTACAGTATCAAATGCTGCTGACAAGTCAAGAAGAATCAGAATTGAGCAATCACCCTTGTCCCTTGCAGTAAGTAGATCATTCATTACTAGGACTAATGCAGTTTCAGTGCTGCGCCTTTTCCTGAATCCTGACTGAAAAGTATCAAAGATGTTGTTATCTGTAAGCCTGGCTTCTAGCTGATTGGCGACTGCTTTCTCAATAACTTTTGATAGGAATGGTAAGTTTGCCACAGGTCTGTAGTTGGTTACAGAATCAGGATCTAGTGATGGTTTATTCAAGAGGGGTTTTTTGATTGCTTTCTTTAGTTCTTCTGGGAAAAGTCCACTTTGCAAGGAGCACTGAGTGATTTTGTGAAGTGCTGGCCTGATCAGCTCTGGGCACTGCATTAAGGATCCAGTTGGGCCAGGATCCAGGTCACAGGTAGTGGGGCGGAGACTTTGAATGAGAATTCCAAAATCTTCTTCACTCAGAGTGTCAAAGACTTGCCATAGTGGTACGGTAGTAGGCATATGCAAAGTCCAGTGGTCAATTGATGTTGTTGGTGTAATGCTGGCATGGATGGTAGACACCTTGTTTCTGAAGAAGACAGAGAATTATTCACACCTTTCCCTGGAGAATGTGGTTGGGGCTTTTAGGCAGGAAGGATGGCAGAGTGATTCCACTGTGTGAAAGAGTTGAGCAGCTCTGTTGTTGGCTGTAGATATTTTGTGCGAGATAAAGTCTGATTTTTTTTTTGGTTATTGCTTGTTGGTATTGTCTGAGGTGTTGAACTAGGCTAGATTTGTGCTCCTTAGACCCTGTATTTCTAGTCTGCACCCTTTCTTTTTTCGATCCATGATGGTTTTGACAAACCAATTAGCTTTCTGCTTTTTGGTTGCTGATTTGGTGCGCCATGGGGCAATACTGTCAAGTGTTTCATATATCGTGTTGTTTTACTGGGTTACTAGAGTGTTTGGGTCCATTTGACTGTGGAGCAGATTTGTAAAATCCAGGTTGACAGTTATCCTCTCTGGTGTTAATTTACTCAGGGGACGGGTTTTGATTGTTTCTTTAGGGAGCTGCTTGATAGGGTGGTGTTGAATAGTAAACTGTATTATGTGATGGTCTGACCACACCACTGGGGTTACTGTCATGTTACTAATGTCCATTCCAAGGTGGAACAGTATTTAGCAGATAGTTTGATTTTTTTTTTCCGTTTCTTTTTCAAGCAATGATGCAAACAATACCTGACCTAAGGCAAATGCCTTAAACGACTCAGGATATAACCCGGTGGGAAGGCTGTGCTTAAAATTAAAAAAAGGCTTGAATGGAGACCTTTTTTTTTTTTTTTTAAATATGGCGGTGAACACTGTTCAACACTGGTGAATTATAAAGGGACAATTAACTACTTTACAAAACTACTTTACAAAAATATGATCTGCAGAAAACTGGTAAACTCTGGAGAGGTGACCTTGGAAATAAGCGGACCTTTATAAAAGTAATAACCATTATATTTATGGTTTAAATTGTATTCTGTACTTGTGAACATTTTGCACAGTATACCAAGTTTTTTTTGTGGTTTTTTTGTGGTTTTTTTTTGGGGGGGGGGGGGGGGGGGGGACAGTTGCACATCACTGAGGCTCCCAATGATCAATGCATTGCTTTACAGTTTTGTTATCAATCAGTGTAGATAACCATGAAAGTGCATATTTGCATATTTATCTCTTTGTTGAATCTTCCAGCACAGACAAGCAAAGTAAGTGCCCCACTATGTTTAATACTTGTGCTGAAACCAACAAGAGTCAGGCATGTATCAAAAATTCCAGTAGTAGTGTAGTCAGTACTATCCATTAGAGCAGGAATATTATGGCACATCCTGACCAGTTTCATTAGCTTGTCCTATGCATCTATGAAGTCTCTCTAAAATGCACTTTGTACTTACTTTACTCTGTAATCTTGTAAACTCAAAAACTTGCCTCCCAATTCCCTTGTAAATGTAGCTCAGAAATAGGTATATTTCATCTATTCTAAAACTGTTTCTATCTCAATTTGTAGGAAAAAAAATGATTTGGACTGAAGTAAAGTATATATATTTTTTAAATAATATTATTTCTAGAAATTATGCACGTCCATTATTGGACACTACGTGGCCTCCCGACACAATGCACATGTTTATCTCCATCCACAGCCCTCGCATGCTCACGCTAGATACAGCTGCGGCCATCCACATGTGCACTACAGAGCTAGGTGACACACAAAGACAAAGACACCTGCCGTTTTATTTCATAGGTTGGAAGAAAAATGTCACAATTAAACCTGAAATGAAAGTAAATCTTTCAATATTCCTGCACTTAAAGGAGTCATCAGGGCAAATAGAGTAAAATGAGTGGTACTTACTGGGGGCTTCCTCCAGCCCCAAGCTCCCAGGACCTCCCTCGCCGCAGCTCTGCCCGCAGCCGTTCGCCGGAGCTCCGACCCGGTCCCCGGCGATGACGTCAGAGCGACCTGGAGGTCGGCAGTTTTCAGGGAGCCCAAGTGCTCCTGAAGACAGGCCGCTCCATACTGCGTATGTGTGAGCACACATTCTTGTGCATGTGCAGCCCAGAGCCGCCAGTCTTCGAAAACACTCGGGCTCCCGAAGACTGACGAAGCCTCTAGCAGTGGAGGGATTCGAACGGGGTATTCTGTGCTGGAATGAGCGGACCGTGAGAAGAGTGGTAAAGCTCTATAGGACCCAGAGCCTTCCTTTTTTTTCAATGGCTTCAGACTCACTTTAAACATCATTAGAAACCTTTCCTCACTGTTTTATCAGCTGGTTTATGCTCTATTTATTTGTATGCCTCTTTTGAACAGGTTTTATTACATCTTTTTGTGGAGAATTCTCAAAGCTTCCTTCAATCTTTTTAAAAGCACTCCATAGTAAGGACCTATGCAAAGAGTTTTTTTCCAGCCTGCCTATCTGTGTGTCAGTAATGTGGCACTTAGACTGTGCGCCACTTGGACTGTGCATCACTTAGACTGTGCGTCATTTGTGAGTTATTTGATCGCTAAACTAGTTGGGTGGATCTCAGATGTGGCCTAGCACGTGTGTTCCAGAGCAATTTCAGGAAGGAGGACGATGTGGAGAGAGCTGTGTGCGCGGCAGCTCAAACTTCATAGATTGCCAGGGTCATCTGCAGAGCCAGCCGTGGCCACCAAAATGGCAGAGAGCCTGGCGAGAGCCTTTTTACTATGAAAGTTTTTCTGTTTGAGGCAATACACAGAAGAAGAGCTCATGCTTAAAGTGTTAAGAGATTTGGATTGGACCTATATGGTGTGGAATAATATCTGGAGTGGAATTGGTTGTGTATGGTCGGGTGTGACCTGGTAATATGTATCCCCAAGGCATATCTAGACCCTGGCGGTCTCATCTTCTGGTGACATCTTATTGGGTGTGGTGGAGGTTCATAGCTACATTTTCAGCATAGAGAATGGAGTGGAGTGACTCTAGAACTGACAGAGTGGAGCTGACTATTACTATAATAATCGCACCCAAGAGAACTCTGTTTTTACTGTATAAAGGGTGCTTTGCGAGCCAATACTTGACCCATGTTTACGTATTCATGTTTATTTCATCTTGTTCAGTTATTTGGTAAGCAGCAGCTGTTGCCTATTCTCTCCCTTATCATCTCACTTCATCCTCTCTTTCATTTCCTTCACTTGTCTCCTGAAAGTGTACCTGAGATGGGCAAAGTGAAAGATTTTATACTTACCCGGGGCTTCCTCCAGCCCCATGAGCACTGATGCATCCCTCGCCATCCTCCTAAGTGCCTCTTTTTGCATGGTATCGGTCCCAGTAATCTGGCTCAGTTGTGCTAGTCGGCTCTTCTGTGCCTGAAGAACCTACTGGTGGGACTGAGCCTACTGGCACGACTGAGCCAGATATCCGGGACTGATACTATACCAGAGGCACTTTGGAGGATGGCGAGGGACGCATCGGTGCTCATGGGACTGAAGGAACCCCTGGGTAAGTATAAAATCTTTTACTTTGCCCATCTTAGGTTTACTTTAATCCTCTTTTCTCCCCCTCACCAAACATTCCTGTGAATGCCTTGGGGTTTGAGCACTTGCAATTTTGTTGATGTAACACATTTTCTGCACATCAGCACTTTTATGCTGGGGTCCTCAATTATCTTTATTCTGTCTGTTGGTAGTATGATTAATACATTAATTTCTGCCACTTCACACTTCTTTAACTATGGATTATTGCTGCACTATATGATTTCTTATCTATAAGGAACTTTTTCCGACAAGCATACGCTCCACCTTAGGCCACTTCCACTTTGTCCTAAGGCCAAGTTGCACTCCTACTGGATACAGGCGCGGAGCTAGGGGGGGTCGGGGTAGGACAAGTGCCCCGGGGCGCCTGGTCCCCGAGGGTGCCCTCAGCCTGGCTGAGCTGCGGGTTTTTTTTTTTTTGCGGCGGAGGGGAGGGGAGCAGCGCAGAGAAGAGGGAGAGCTGTGCGGACGGTGGGGAAGGGGGGCCATATCCCCCCTCCTTCCCTCATCTTAGGTGCTCTCTCTCTCCCTCGCTGTCCCCTCCAATGTCCGGGTTGCTGGCCTGGCAGCGGCGGGCGGAACTCACCTCCGTCTCGCTCCAGCGCCGGCCGGAAGTTCGAGTGCGCAGCCGCTGCTCTGGTCTGGACCAGACCAGAGTAGTGGCAGATCCATCCGGCGCTGCGACGAGACGGAGGTAAGTTCCGCCCGCCGCTGCCAGCCTGAGCCACCCGGACATTGGAGGGGACAGCGAGGAAGGGAGAGCAGCTCTTCTCTGCGCTGCTCCCCTCCTGCTGGGGAGGGGGACACCTGACCTGGCTACCTACTCTGGGCACATATACCCCTGGCTACATATACTGGACATATATCCCTGGCTACCTACTCTGGGCACATATACCCCTGGCTACCTACTCTGGGCACATATACCCCTGCCTACATATACTGGGCATATACCCCTGGCTACCTACTCTGGGCACATATACCCCTGGCTACCTACTCTGGGCACATATACCCCTGGCTACCTACTCTGGGCACATATACCCCTGGCTACCTACTCTGGGCATATATACCCCTGCCTACATATACTGGGCATATACCCCTGGCTACCTACTCTGGGCACATATACCCCTGGCTACCTACTCTGGGCACATATACCCCTGGCTACCTACTCTGGGCACATATACCCCTGGCTACCTACTCTGGGCACATATACCCCTGCCTACATATACTGGGCATATACCCCTGGCTACCTACTCTGGGCACATATACCCCTGGCTACCTACTCTGGGCACATATACCCCTGGCTACCTACTCTGGGCACATATACCCCTGCCTACATATACTGGGCATATACCCCTGGCTACCTACTCTGGGCACATATACCCCTGGCTACCTACTCTGGGCACATATACCCCTGGCTACCTACTCTTGGCACATATACCCCTGCCTACATATACTGGGCATATACCCCTGGCTACCTACTCTGGGCACATATACCCCTGGCTACCTACTCTGGGCACATATACCCCTGGCTATCTACTCTGGGCACATATACCCCTGGCTACCTACTCTGGGCACATATACCCCTGCCTACATATACTGGGCATATACCCCTGGCTACCTACTCTGGGCACATATACCCCTGGCTACCTACTCTGGGCACATATACCCCTGGCTACCTACTCTGGGCACATATACCCCTGCCTACATATACTGGGCACATATACCTCTAACTACATATACTGGGTACATATACCCCTGGCTACATATACTGGGCATTTATACCCCTGGCTACATATACTGGGCACATATACCTCTGGCTACATATACTGGGGACACATACCCCTGCCTACATATACTGGGCACATATACCCCTGGCTACCTGTTCTGTGGACAACTCTACCCCTGGCTACCTGTTCTGGGGACATCTATACTGCTGGCCACCTATTCTGGGGACACCTATAGACCTGGGGCTACCTATTTTTGGGCAAGCATTGCTGTCAGATTGAGTGTATTTTGGGGAACTGCTGCCAGGTGAGAGGTGTCTACCATATTAAGGGGACATTCTGCCTATTTATGTGAAATGCTGTCTATTTATGTGCCTCATGACTGCTGAATTTGTCTTGTTGGGGGCCTCATGGTTACTGAATTTGTCTTGTTGGGGGCCTCATGATTTGTTGGGGGCCTCAAGATCGCTGAATTTGTCTTGTTAGGGGCCTCATGATTGCTGAATTTGTCTTGTTAGGGGCCTCATGATTGCTGAATTTGTCTTGTTGGGGGCCTCAGGATTGCTAAATTTGTCTTGTTGGGGGCCTCATGTTTGCTCATGATTGCGGAATTTGTCTTGATGGGGGTGGGAGGGCTCATGATTGCTGAATTTGTCTTGGAACATGCTGGAAGGTACATACTGAGGGAGGGTGGGTGAGCGTGAGCCTGCTAACCTCCATGTACATTTGAAGGAGCGTGACCAAATGTGGAGTACCCATAACCACGCCCACATTTGGTCACGACCCTTCACCTTAGGGGGCGCATTAATAGTCTTTGTCCCCGGGCGCTGAAAACCCTAGCTACGCCTCTGACTGGATATCCTAAAATACACTGCCTCTAGGGTATATTTATTGTATACTACCCCACCTCTTGTTTCCCCACTATTCCTTTAGATTGTAAGCGGACAAGGGCAGGGCTCTCTACCCCTTTTGTGTCTTGGAATTCATTATACATTTTATTCATCATGTTACTTTTGTCACTGTCATTACCAATTCTATATTTTGTATAAATTCTGTATTTTGTCACCAATTCTGTATTTTGTATATTGGTGTATACCATTTGTCTGTATTATCATGTACCCCATGTTATTTTCTTACTTTGTACAGCGACACGGAATATGTTGGCGCTTTCTAAATCAATAATTGATTAATAATAATAATAATTGATTGTTCAGCATTTTGTATTTATTTTACTATACAGGTGTTTCATATACAGCCTCTTAAATAATATTCAGCAATATTGGGCAGCACGGTGGCATGGTGGTGAGCATCCTCACCTTGAAACGCTGGGTCCCCAGTTTGAATCCCAACCAGGTCAACATCTGCATGGGGTTTGTATGTTCTCCCTGTGTCTGTGTAGGTTTCCTCTGGGCACTTTGGTTTCCTCCCACATCCCAAAAACATGCAGATAAGTTAATTGGCTCCCCCTAAAATTGGCCCTAGACAACGATACATCTATAGACATAAGACTATGTTGGGTATCAGATTGTGAGCCCCTCTGAGGGACAGTTAAGTTACAAGACAATATATACTCTGTACAGCTCTGTGTAAGATGTTGGCCCTATATAAGTACTAAATAATAATAATAATATTCAATTTGCTGCCACATTTTTAATTCAGAGGATGGAGTCCTTTTTTTTGTTTTATTCGGTTGATTTATTTGCTTTAAAAAATAGGACTTGTTGTGAATAAAATGTATTGTATCATTCTATACTTGGTCTGAGATATTATTTTGGGGTTATGGTGATATTTTCTTTTTTTCTTTTATTGTGGTAGTGCATGTTAGTTCAGGGACACTTTCAAAAAAGGTAGATACAAAGTGTATATGTTTTTCTATTCATTTTAATAGAAGACATATTTTATTGCAATTTTCCAACAATATAATTATGCACTTATCCTTTCACAGCAAAAATAATTCTAGAAGCAAAACAAACAAACAAGGTAACCAAGGTAATCAAGGCAACAACTCAAGGCCATTGTATTAAGCAAACAAAAGCTTACAGTGTATATATCTAAACTCTCTATACATTGCCCCTATATTTTTTCATATTTCTTTGAGCATTCTCTGCATTATTATGTAAGTTTGCTTGGTGGCAAACTACTGTTAATGTTATCCAGTGAATAAGGTAGAGACATTTTTATTTTTCATAATATAGCTTTCATTTTCTACAGCAAAAGTGGCTTCTTGCAGCCTCCTGGAGTTTTCCTGTGCTCACGACGTCCTCTTGACGTCTAACAGCGACAACCCCTTAAACCTAAGCCGTTGCCAGTAGCCAGCCAATGCACATGCGCAGCCCCAAGCCGCGCGCATCCTGATCACGCTCCTGTTGCAAAGAGCTCTCTGCACATGCGCAATAGCAATTTTTGCCTACTGCAGATGCGCAGAACGCTCCCGGCTTTGGGAGTGCGATCAGGGTGGGCACTGCTCAGGGCTGTGTATGCGCAGTAGCCAGAGGGATTCAGATGGACGTTGTGGGCACAGGTTGACACCGGGGGCTGCAAGTTAAACCATTTTTTGGCTTGAATATTCCTTTAAAGGGATACTGTAGGGGGGTCAGGGGAAAATGAGTTGAAGTTACCCGGGGGTTCTAATGGTCCCCCGCAGGCATCCTGTGCCCATGCAGCCACTCACCGATGCTCCGGCCCCGCCTCCGGTTCACTTCTGGAATTTCAGACTTTAAAGTCAGAAAACCACTGCGCTTGCGTTGCCGTGTCCTCACTTCCCCTGATGTCACCAGGAGCGCATGGCACAGGCACAGACCACACTGGGCTTGTGCTATACACTCGTGGTGCCATCAGCGGGAGTGAGGACATGGCAATGCAGGCGCAGTGGTTTTCTGACTTTAAAGTCTGAAATTCCAGAAGTGAACCAGAGGCAGGGCCGGAGCATTGGGGAGTGACTGCGTGGCCACAGGATGTCTGTGGGGGACCATTAGAAGCCCCGGGTAACTTCAACTAATTTTCCCCCGACGCCCCTACAGTATCCCTTTAAGGTTTGTGTCAGGCCTATTCAAATGTTAAGGTTAATGTTAAGGTTACCTCAGCATGACTCTGTGGTAATCTTAGGCAACATAAACTGAGCATAGGCTGAGGACATATAATAATCAAAGGTTACCTTTAGTTAATAGTGCATGCCAAACTATATATATATATATATATATATATATATATATATATATATATATATATATATATATATATATATATATATATATTTATTTTTTTGCTTGAAAGTGTAAAGTTATGGGCCCACATGCAATTCACTTGTTCTCCTGAGATATCTCCTTGGAGGTAATTTTCATATTTTCTTTAAAATAACTTTTCAGCATTTTACAAGTGAAAAAGTACCTAAAAATTGGTGAAAACTTACTGCCAAAATTAATAAGAGTTTTTTTTCTTGCTTACTGATGGTTTAACCACTTCACCTCCAACAGTTTTTCCCCTAAAAAAACAGAGCAATTTTTATCTGTCAGCACTCCTTCCATTCATTCGCCTTTTAACTTTATTACTACTTATCGCAACAAAACAATCTATATCTTCCATGCCCCCCCCCCCCCCCCAGGAATAATAGTAATATTCTATTTGCTGCCACATTTTTAATTAAGAGGATGGAGTCCTTTTTTTGTTTTATTCGGTTGATGTATTTGCTTTAAAAAATAGGACTTGTTGTGAATAAAATGTATTGTATCATTCTATACTTGGTCTGAGATATTATTTTGGGGTTATGGTGATATTTTCTTTTTTTCTTTTATTGTGGTAGTGCATGTTAGTTCAGGGACACTTTCAAAAAAGATAGATACAAAGTGTATATGTTTTTCTATTCATTTTAATAGAAGACATATTTTATTGTAATTTTCCAACAATATAATTATGCACTTATCCTTTCACAGCAAAAATAATTCCAGAAACAAAACAAACAAACAAGGTAACCAAGGTAATCAAGGTAACAACTCAAGGCCATTGTATTAAGCAAACAAAAGCTTACAGTGTATATATCTAAACTCTCTATACATTGCCCCTATATTTTTTCATATTTCTTTAAACATTCTCTGCATTAATATGTAAGTTTGCATGGTGGCAAACTACTGTCAATGTTATCCAGTGAATAAGATAGAGACATTTTTATTTTTCATAATATAGCTTTCATTTTCTACAGCAAAAGTGGCTTCTTGCAGCCTCCTGGAGTTTTCCTGTGCCCATGACGCTCCCGGCTTTGGGAGTGTGATCAAGGTGGGTGCTGCTCAGGGCTGTGTATGAGCAGTAGGCAGAGGGATTCAGATGGACGTTGTGGGCACAGGTTGACACTGGGAGCTGCAAGTTAAACATTTTTTGCTTGAATATTCCTTTAGCCCTCCTGGTGGTTTATCCTTGGAGATAATTTTCATATTCTCTTTAAAATAACTTTTCAGCATTTTACAAGTGAAAAAGTACCTAAAAATTGTTGAAAACTTACTGCCAAAATTAATTAGAGTTTTTTTTCTTATTTACTGATGGTTTAACCACTTCACCTCCAAGGGTTTTTCCCCTTAAAAAAACAGAGCAATTTTCATCTGTCAGCACTCCTTCCATTCACTTGCCATTTAACTTTATTACTACTTATCGCAACAAAACAATCTATATCTTCTATGCCCACCCCCCAGGAACCCGGAAGCTTGCAAAACTGTAGGGAGCCACTCGTCTTCATTGGACGCCACGTCTCTCTACTACTACAGCATGGCTCGGGGATGTAAAAGAGCTACCACCATCTTGCCAGGCATGCCGTTTAGGAAGCCTCAAGCCACCACTGCATTTCCCCATGTCCCTAGCTCCACTTGCAGATAATCCACTGACATTTAAGCTGCGAGTTTATCCAGACACTGTGCTATGCATTTACAGCACTCCCTCTATTAAGATCTTCATTGAGTCCTGTTCTGCTGTACTGGATGCGGGTGAGATCTGTACATGTTACCAGAACCTACAAGCTTGTTTGTGGCTGAACTGCTATGCTGCTGCTGCAGAGTGATCATGCTTTATTATTGCTGAAGGCTGATGCTGTTGGCTAAATATTATTATTTATTCTGGATTAACTGCATTTTAACAGGAAAAATACGAAAAAAAATTGAAAAAAAAATTATTATTTCTCAGCTTTCTGCCATTATAGTTTTAAAATAATACATGCTACTGTAATTAAAACTCAAACATTTTATTTGCCCATTTGTCCCGGTTATTGCAACATTTACAATTTTTCCCTAGTACAATGTATGGCGCCAATATTTTAGTTGGAATTTAAGGTGCATTTGTACCAGTGACATACATATTAAAAAGAAGTTCAGTCCCTAAAGTAATTATTTATGTTTTTTTCTAATTGTATATTTTTATTCTTATCTTTTTATTTTTTTTTTTACAAAAAAATGTTGGGGGTAACTACTGGGGAGTGTGGGAGGTAAGGGGTTAATTTTAAATGTAAAAAAAGTATTTTACTAAAAAAAAAGTTTGTAGATGTAATTTTACTATTAGGCCACAAGATGTACTTGCGCATAACTTCCCTATGTGTAGACTGGTATTACTATGCAAACAGGAAGTAATGCATGGACGTGTAAGTATCGGTATTTGTGAATGATGGCGCTGTCTCATTGATGGCCTCTGTCATTCAACCGGGGACTTAGATCAATGAATGGGAAATGTGTTCCCATTATTGATCTCCTCTCTAGCAATCAGCGGCAGTAATGCGCGTGGGAGAGTGTGGGGAGTGAGCTGGAGCGCGCATCAGCAAGGGCATAGTTCCTTGTCCTGGGGGAGGGGAAGTGGGGGCAATGCAAGGACATACTGTAGATACTTGTCCCGGGGGAGGGGAGGTGGTTAAAAGGCATTTTATATTTATATTTTGACAGTACCTTTTCATATATTTTTCATACATTACAATTTCAAGGCCCTGAAAAGTTATTTTAAACTAAAGATACCAAATTATCTCCTAGGAGAAAGTGTAAGAGAAAAAGACATTTGAATAAGGGCAAATGTATTTTAGTCAAAGTGGAATACATATGTAATTTTTTTTATCACAAATATATGACATCCCAGCACATAAAAAGTCAAATCGGCTACTTAAGGGTTTAAGAGTAGGTTCTATATACTCTCTTTAACTAACTTTATATAACTTTAAACAATCCCTAGCACTCAGACAACAATGTCTTGTACTCCCATAAACAAATGTAAAAATCAGTATTAAAACAGTATTAAAACAGATTTTAGTCAAAAGACACCAGAAACAGTTTAGTATTCATTCAGTTTTTGTCAAATATAAAACCCCTAACTTTGAAAGTTCAACCACGGTAGAAAATTAATGAATAATCACTGAGCAGCCAAAAACATGTCATCTGTCATTTAACCTCCCTGGCGGTTTATTTATTTTGCCAGGGAGGCTGCAATGTGGTTTTTTTTTAATTAAAAAAAAAATATTTCATGCAGCCAACTGAAAGTTGGCTGCATGAAAGCCCACTAGAGGGCGCTCCGGAAGCGTACTTTCGATCGCCTCCGGCAATCGAAAGTAACAAGATAGGCCGCAATGAGCACTTAGTAAATGGCAGTTGCTCCGTCCAACTGCAAAAATAGTGTGCAGCAAGCAGGAGGCTGGCCAGCATCACTGTATAAATCTTTTTTCGGGGAATGTCTTTATAAAGAATAAAGGTCATGCTGAGAATCCCCTATGGAGAGATGGACTAACCAAAAACCTGTTGGTAATGTCAGATCTCTACTACCTGCTGTAAGTGACAGCAACATAGGAGAGAAGTAATGTATGGCTCATTTTACTCTGGGAGAAATGTACTTCTTATTTGTATGTGTTTAAAATTTAAAGATTTTTGTGACAGTTCCTCTTTAAAGTGAACCTTAAGTGTCCCAAAAAAAATGAGTTTTACTCACCTGGGGCTTACCTCAGCCCCCTGCAGCTGATCGGTGCCCACGACGAGTCGCTCTGATGCTCCGGGTCCCGCTGGCGGCCACTTCCGGTTTCGCCGTCAGGACCCGTCAGGCTGGGGAACGCGGCTGATACTACGCGTTCCCAGCCAAAATAGCACCCCTATGCGGCCATATGTCCGCATACGGGTGCCTATGCGGACATATGGCCGCATAGGGGTGCTATTTTGGCTGGGAACGCGTAGTATCAGCCGCGTTCCCCAGCCTGACGGGTCCTGACGGCGAAACCGGAAGTGGCCGCCAGCGGGACCCGGAGCATCAGAGCGACTCGTCGTGGGCACCGATCAGCTGCAGGGGGCTGAGGTAAGCCCCAGGTGAGTAAAACTCATTTTTTTTGGACACTTAAGGTTCACTTTAAGTAAAAAAAAGGAAGACAAATAAATGGTGTACCAATAACCTAGGGGTGGTAACCACAACCCTCTAAAGGATAATAATAATAATAATAATAATAATAATAATAATAATAATAATAATAATAATACTAGAAAAATGATTGTATTTATTTGGATAAAATGATACTTCATAATAATGGGCTAATACATACATCACTATTGCTTATAGCAAGGCCCACATTCATGCAAAAATCTGTTGAATTCATTGGAGTCATCACTATTAAATATTAAAATCTTAAATTGGTGTGCCTTTCAGACATAAAGAAGTAATATTTTTTTCAAAGCCATTTAAAAATAAAATGTCACTTCAAGGATACAGACCACAATTCATGTATCTATACCTCCAGTTTCTATTATACCCATGGCTAAAAATTGTCCTTGGAGGACAGTTCTGCTTAGTTTGAATACGTTATATGAAGGATTCTTTTTCTACAAACCCAAATCATTGAAAATCAATTCATCAAAAAAAGTATATATGCAGGTGTTTGAAGAGGAAAAGGAAAAGAAAAAGAAGGATATATTGGAGGAGGATATAATTAATAATAAGGACAAGGGGGGATCACTGGAACTGATGTGGCTGCTCATAGCTGCTAAGAGTATAATTGTAGCATTTTGGAAGTGTCCAGATTCTCCTTGGGTTGGTGGGTGAGTAAAGTTGGTTAACCGGGTTAAAGAGGCAGAGGAACAAATTGCGTTACAATTGGATAGATGGGAGAGCTATTGCATAAAATGGTCAGGATGGTGTGAATTTATGAATACTAAAAATAAAAAACAAGTGTCAGCGCCAAGGCAGAAGGCGACCGCAGCCGAGAAGGACAATGTCCAAAAGTCCACACAAGCAATGAATATATAAAGTCAGCGCAGGTCTATAGTAATACAGCTTTCATCATTTTTTGGTATACAGGATCTTCGAACAAAAGGGTAAAGAAGCAAGGCTTACCAGATTCCAACAACCCACATTATAAGGTTGTAAACGAGTTTGATAGGTGGTCCGCAGAACTTTCAAATGGTGTCGTTTCACCAGCGATGTTGCACACTACAGATTCCTCCGGAATATAGTAGATATCCTGAGATCGCAGAGACTCACCAAAGGGGAGTCCAGTAGGATAGTGACATGAAAAAGATATACGGCACATCTAAGTGTAAACCGTCTTTATTACATAACAAGTAAAACAATTAAAAACAAGGATAAAGGAAAACTCACATACGGGGCCCGTGCACTGGGAACCCCGAAAAAGTAGCGCGCATAAAATGGTCAATAGAAGGCCTCAAATAAAATGGTGCCGCCTGTCGGCCAGGCGGCACCATTTTATTTGAGGTCTTCTATTGACCATTTTATGCGCGCTACTTTTTCGGGGTTCCCAGTGCACGGGCCCCGTATGTGAGTTTTCCTTTATCCTTGTTTTTAATTGTTTTACTTGTTATGTAATAAAGACGGTTTACACTTAGATGTGCCGTATATCTTTTTCATGTCACTATCCTACTGGACTCCCCTTTGGTGAGTCTCTGCGATCTCAGGATATCTACTATATTCCGGAGGAATCTGTAGTGTGCAACATCGCTGGTGAAACGACACCATTTGAAAGTTCTGCGGACCACCTATCAAACTCGTTTACAACCTTATAATGTGGGTTGTTGGAATCTGGTAAGCCTTGCTTCTTTACCCTTTTGTTCGAAGATCCTGTATACCAAAAAATGATGAAAGCTGTATTACTATAGACCTGCGCTGACTTTATATATTCACAATTTATGAATACTGATGAGTATAAAGAGTTATTGCTCTCTGAGGAGGAAGATTTTTTATTTTGTTGTTGTTTTTGTTTTTATCTTTATTTTTATTTTCATTTTATGTATTAGATGCTTAGGGGCCGCATCACGTGACTACAAACACTTCCTCCTTCAACCCAGAAGGAGGAAGTGTTAGTAGTCACGTGACCACTTCTTGGAACACAGTGTGGGAGGCGCCGTGGGACGGATGAAAGTAGAAGGCTGCTGGGTAAGTTTAACCCCCCTCACCCACCCGCTCAGCTGCATTCATTATTCAGATAAAATCCGAATGAAACTAATTCAGATTTCATCCGGATTTAATCTGTTGCTCATCCCTGATATATGTAAGCCACATGAGAAGGAAAGTGAAAGTAAGGTTTACTGAACATATTAAGATTTGCAGAACACGCATATGATACAAAATAGATGGAATGAACATTACAGCAAGTGTTTTATTGTGAGCGATTTGTAGAGGGTATTACAGACAGTGATTATTGCAGCCAGCTGGAGATGACCTAGAGTGTTTTCATGTTTGTCTTTGTTTGGTCTGTTGCCTGATCTGGATGTCACCTTCAGCCTCATTGTAAGTGTGCTCAGAAAGTGGCTGCCTTTGACATGGAAGACCAGGGTTTGAATCTTGGCTAGGGTCAGTACCTATTCAGTAAGGAGTAATTGGGCAAGACTCCATAACACTGCAGGTTGGCCTCTTGAGCACATCTCAGTGGCTGCAGCTCTTGAGTGCTTTGAGTCCGACAGGAGAAAAGCGCTACGCAAATGTTCGGATTATATTACTGTTCATTTGGATTCTGCAGCTGGATGTGGCAAGACCAGCTTTCATTCTGAGAGGTGGTCTGGAATGAAGCAAGAAAAAAGGGCGCCGACAGCTAGTGGACAAAAAGGGCGCTGCCATTCACTCCCATAATAAATATTGTTTAATGGGCCCCAAACAGGAAAAAAGGGTGCCAGAGATTATTAATGTTTTATAACTGCACCCAGAGATTATTAATGTTTTATAACTGCGCTCGTGACAAATCACGTTTACAAATAAATTAAACATATCTATTGTATGTAACTAAAGCGTTACCTCAAATGTTATGACTTACTGTTTGCAAAACATTATTATTCACATAATAAAGCGATCAGTATGTAAACCATAATATTTTTTTTCCAGTCACTATTTTTAAAACATTATTATCCACACAATAAAGCAATCACTAATGGGGGGGGGGGGGTTCTTAGGGTTATGCACCACCAGGGGGGATTTATGGTTAGGCACCACAAGGGGGGTCTTAGGGTTAGGCACCACCAGGGGGGTGGTTAGGGTTAGGCACCACCAGGGGGGTGGTTAGGGTTAGGCACCACCAGGGGAGATTTAGGGTTAGGCACCACCAGGGGGTTCTTAGGGTTAGGCACCACCAGGGGGGTCTTAGGATTAGGCACCACCAGGGAGTGGTTAGGGTTAGGCACCACCAGGGGGGTGGTTAGGGTTAGGCACCACCAGGGGAGATTTAGTGTTAGGCACCACCAGTGGGGGTCTTAGGGTTAGGCATCACCTGGGGGATATTAGGGTTAGGCACCACCAGGGAGTTGTTAGGGTTAGGCACCATCAGGGGGGTGGTTAGAGTTAGGCACCACCAGGGGGGTGGTTAGGGTTAGACACCACCAGGGGGGTCTAGGGGTTAGGGAGAGGTACGGGGAGGGTTCTGTGTGAGAGTAGGGTTAGGTTTAGTTGTAGTAACATGTTACTAATATTTAGTAATGTTTTACTACAGTTATTTTTCATTGTTACAAACAATATTTTCAGATTTTATTACATGAAGAAACGATAAATGAAGGTTATACACAATATTATACAATTATAATTATTATACATATATTATCGTTTTTTAACTACTTTAAGACCGCCTTACTCCAATGGGCGTGACCGCGGCGGCAGCCCCAGGACCGCCTAATGCCAATTGGCGTCAAGTCCTGGGGCTGCACTTTGCAGGAGATCGTGCACAGGCTGCGCACGCATCTCCTGCTTGGGGGCGGAGTTCCAGTCTCCGAGCGGCAATGACTGTTAGAAGGCGAAACCGCCATCTTTACATGTAATACAGCGCTGCGATCAGCAGCAGCGCTGTACTGGGGACAGCCGTGTCACACGGCTGTCCCCCTGGGGGACAAGAGAGCGATCAGCTCTCATAGGCTGAAGCCTATGACAGCCGTTCGCCTGATTGGCCAGCTGGGGGGAGGGAGTGGTTTTTAAAAAAAAATAAAAATGAAATAAATAGTAAAAAAATAATTTAAAAAAAACAAACATAAATATTGATTAAAAAAACAACAACAACTGGGGGGCGATCAGACCCCACCAACAGAGAGCTCTGTTGGTGGGTGCAAAATTCGCCTCGAATCACTTGTGTGCTGTGTTGTGCGGCCCTGCAGCTTGAAATCCCCTGCAAATTTAGGGCATGTTTACCTGCAATACACACACTGGTGTTAGGAACATTAGTGGCAGAATAATAGGAAACAAAATTAGCCATACACTGGTCGATTTGCCATCAAATCAACCAACAAATAGATCCCTTTCTGATCGAATCTGATCAGAGAGGGATCGTATGGCTGCCTTTACTGCAAACAGATTGTGAATCGATTTCAGCATGAAACCGATCACAATCTGTGAAGCTGCCACTGCCGCCGCCCCCCCCCTGCATACATTACCTGCTCCGGCCGGCGCAACTCCCCCGGTCTCCCCTGACTTCTTCTCCACGCTGGTCTCCGGTTCGGCTGGCTTCACTGAACTTCCTGCCGGGACAGGAAGTTTAAACAGTAGAGGGCGCTCTACTGTTTAAACTTCCTGCCGGGACAGAAAGTTCAGTGAAGCCAAGCCAGTCGGACCCGGAGCCCAGCGCGGAGAAGAAGACAGCGGAAACCGGGGGAGTCGCGCCGACCGGAGCAAGTAATGTATTGCCGCTAGCGTCGGTCGTCGGGCATTCGAACACCGCTATCGACGCACTCCCGACCCACCAGCGATCGACCAAAATCTTCCACATGGACGGATCGACGGGAATCGACGGGAACGATTGATTTCGGAGGGAAATTTATCATTCTGTCAGTGTTCGCGCAATGATTTCACAGCAGATTCAATCACAGTGATCGAATCTGCTGTATATCGGCGTGAAAATCGTTAGGTGTGTGGGCCCCTTAAGTTGCCCGTGATGTAAATGTGCCATTGTAATGTAAAATGTAAAATTATATAGGGGTAGGAGGCATGTCTTGAGGTGTGTACATTTAAATTAGCTTCCTGTTACATGGGGCAGAGGGCATTGCCAATAGTAAGAATACCAGTAGTATTATATTACTGATATATAATAATTTTCATATGAAAAAAAAAGCTGCATTACATTTGGGCGAGATTATAGCAAAGAGCTGGGTGCTGGATGTATCGGGTAGTAGAATATCAGTAACATTTACTGATATTTTACTCTTGAGAAGTGCAATTACCATAGTAAAATATCAGTAAATGATACCAATATTTCACTACAACTAAACTTAGCCCTATTCTCACACTTAACCCTTTCTCTACCGATGCCTAACCCTAACCACCCCTTTTCTGATGCCTAACCACAAGCCCCCCCTCCCCACGCTTAACCTTAAATTGGCGCTATGGTGAAAATTAGGTTTCTGGCATAACCCTGTTACCATGTAACTAGGAGCTTCAGATGCCAAGCAGTTTTTTTTTTTTTTTTAATGTGTCCTTGAAAGGTTATACAGAGCAGATGCAGATATCCTTCCCGACGCATCTTGGAGCTAAGTGAAGTGTCATCCCCCTCTGCTAAGTCAGGCTGAGTTTAACAGCTGATTTCTTCTCTTTCTCTCTCTCTGGTGTACGCTGACATGCAGGCTGTTTGCTGGGGAAGTTCATAACATTGCGTGCAGAGCCCAGTGAGTGTAAACAGGACTGTAAAGTCATTTACCTTGCTTATTTGTTTATCTAACATCTTCAACATTCCAGTATCAGCTTCAGCAGAGAGAGAGAGCTGTTACAGAGCAGCCTCAGTCAGCAGAGGAGGAGGAATGGGGGAATGGGCAGGATCTCTGCATGTGCTCTGTATAACCTGGGCAGCACAGTGGCCTAGTGGTTAGCTCTCTCACCTTGCAGCGCTGGGTCCCTGGTTCGAATCCCAGCCAGGGCACTATCTGCAAAGAGTTTGTATGTTCTCTCCGTGTCTGCGTGGGTTTCCTCCGGGCACTCCGGTTTCCTCTCACATTCCAAAAACATACAGATAAGTTAATTGGCTCCCACTAAAATTGGCCCTAGACTACAGTACTTTCACTACATAATACAGACATATGGCAATGGTAGGGATTAGATTGTGAGCTCCTTTGAGGGACAGTTAGTGACAAGATATATATATACTCTGTACAGCGCTGCGTAATATGTCGGCGCTATATAAATACTAAATAATAATAATAATAATAACCTTTTCAAGCATTTAAAAAAGCAAAAACTGCTTGGTTTTTGTTGCTCCTAATTTAGGTACATGCTAAGAGATTTATGCCAGAAACCTAATTTCCGTCATGTTGCCCCTTTATCTGCTCCCCATGCCCAACCTTAATCACTTAAGTCTATCTTTATGACTATAGACTTCCAGATAGACACTGTTCAAGTCTAACTGGATGCGTATACGTGTCCAGTGTTACTGTGGTGGGTGGGTGTGTGCGCCCGCCACTCATACACAGCAGTATTTATGCGGCGGCGATTTGTCAAGGTGAGCAGGCATTCCCTGAACTAATCACGCTGCCTGGAATGAATTTGACATGATCCTGATCATGGGCCATGTCCATTCATAATAAGGGGAAAAAAGTACAGTGTAAAAAAAATAACACTCACCATACATTTTAAATGAAAAAACAAAAAAAAGAATAACATTAATCCATTCCAAAGTCCCCACGGTTACCATACCTTTGAAAAAAAATATTGACAGTTTTAAAAAAATATATGAATAGACCTTTATTTCCAAATAATACATTGTCGCCATACATTGTACTAGGAACATAATTTAAACATTGTGATAGCTGGGACTAAAGGGCAAATTAAATGGGCGGGTTTTATTTATAGTAGCATTGCTTATTTTAAAACTATAAGGGATGGAATTGGAGAAACTTAATTTATTGTAACTTAATGTGAATGACTCCAGCTAGCAGCAATCATTCACAATGGGATTAGTGCACGAGCATGCACCACGAGCGACGGGTGCGTGTGCAGTCATACAATCATGGATTTTAGTGCTGGACATAAGTACCACATCCAGGAGCATACAGTGTAACTAATTTGGACTTGAGACCTGCATCCAAAAACCTAAAGCTTTTCACTCCCTTTGTGAGCCCAGATGACTGGGTCAGGTATCATGGTAAAGTGGTGTAAATTTGGATTACCCCACAGAGGTGTGCAAGGTGACCACATCCCATGAGTTATTGGCCTGTTTCCAGGTTTTAACTTTTGTTTTCATTAGTGGTGTAGTGTTTGGCTCCCCGAAAATGCCAAGTTTTTCATAAGACCCCCAAGAGAGCTACCTTGAATTAGTGGTGTAGTGCTTGCCCAACCCCGAAAATACCAAGTTTTTCATAAGACCCCCAAGAGAGCTACCTTGAAAAACCACCATCTGACCACATATCTTCTAAAATCAGGGAGTGCCAAACCTCCACCATCAATTGGCAGCTGTACCGTTTCAAGTGCAAAGCAAGGAGTAGACCTATACCATAGGAAGGGGACAATAACTGCATTCAACTTGTTTAAGAAGGTGTTGGGAATCCATACAGGCAAGTTTTTAACGAAGTAAAGAAACTGAGGGAGATATATCATTTTTATTATGTCCACTCCTCCTACCAGAAAGGGAGTTTTTTTCAGATCTCACATTTCTTAAGAACATTTTCTAAAGCTGGGACAAGGTTTAATGGCATGTAGTCATCCATGTTAAGGGTCATTTTGATACCCAGAATTGAGCGGTTACTTGCAGTGGACACAGGGCACCATAAATTCAACATAATTTCTGGCCAGGATAGAAGTAATCGAGACTTTAGAGTTAATACACATGCCTGAAAACAGCCAACCGTCAAATTATTTTGAGAGCCTTTGGTAGTGATTGTTGCATTCTTTTTTATATACAAAAGTGTGTCATCAGCTTAGAGCGATATAACCTTAGAAAGTGAGCCTCTAATGATTCAATCACCCTCAAGAAGAGACCTGACCAGGATGGACATGGGGCACCCTTGGCTAGTACCACATTTCAAATAGAATGTCTCTGGAAGTTTGTTACCAGTTGTAATCCAAGCATATGGGTTCTGATATGAGAGTCCAACCCTATCAATAAATTTGGGGCCGAAGCCAAACCAACCCATGACCACCCAGAAGTACTGCCATTCAATCATATCAAAGGCCTTCTCAGTGACCATGGAGGCCAAGGCATAAACCTTATCTAACACAGGTGCAGCAACATTTGTAAAAAGCGTATTAAAGTTGATGTCTGTACCCTTATGTGGCATAAAGTCACATTGGTCTTCATGGATAATTATAGTTACCTTTTGGCTAGTGTCATTGCTATTATATTACTGTACATTAGTGCATCAACCCCATACTTATCCCTTAATCTGTTCATTAAGCAACTTAATTCAGAATCATCTCTGTCTGTATGTCTATCTTTCTATCATCTATCTATGGGAATGATTAATCAGCTGATGGAATGATATCCCCACATGGCAACAAGATTTAGTGCACTTCTTTATAACAAACATAAGCCAGGGCATGAGTTTCAGACATGGTACATAGTTCAAAATTCAAATTTATTTTCCATTCCGTTAAATTGTATATAATTAGGAGGTTGTATGTTGATGTACTACAATAATTACAGCCTTTATCCTAACTAATGACGAGGTTTAGTTCTGGATCAATTATGAATTTACATTAAATTTCCAAAGTTTGTGTGTGATTACAGTTTTAGAATATAAGCCAATTTCAATCATTTCTGACAGGCCTTTATTTAAATACTTTGTTAATGTTCCCGTGATTAATTTTACTGTTTCTTTCTCTAAGTCACAATCAGAAATGGGAATATATAAAATGTAAAAGATGACTATCATGATTTTTTTTTCCCTATGCTGCTGTCACTTACAACGTGTTGTAAAAAAATTCTGACAGACCTAATGGGTTTTGGCCTACTCTATCTTCTCATGGGAGAGTCTCAGAGTTGTCTTTATTTTCAAGGCCACTTACTGCAGTGCAGTTGCTCAGTTCACATGCTAAAATAGTATCCAAGGAATTAGGAAGACTGGATTACATTTTTTGGATAGATCCTTCCCAGGGAGATGTTTTTGTTTTTTTTAAGAATAAAGGAAATACTGAAAATCTCCATAACTAATTGAACTAGTCCAAAAGTTTTAACTGCCTACTGCAGTGTTCTCTCCAGAATTTTTTCTCAGCTGGGTGAAAAATTAGTTGGGTGGGGCCGGACAGGGAAATACAGGGCCGGCACTTCCATAGGGGCAATACTGGGCAATACTGTGCAATTGCTCAGGGCCCCCAATTGCATGGCAGCTCTCATCTCAGGTGGTGCCTGGACATCCCTTCAGGGAACAGATGGAGTGTAAGCTCTTCAACAGAGCGTGCCAAGTGGGGAAGAGTTGGCATATGAATCATTGCCTCTTAGGTTGTGCTATTCTCTGCAAGAGCTGCTGCAGTTTAGCTTTAGTTACGGTGATCACAGCTGCCAGATGCCAGCTGATCATAAACTATATGAAAGTAGTCCTCAAAAATGGATCTGAGTCGGTAAATATATTGGAGAGCCTAGCTCTCTCAAATCCACCCCTCACTATGGGTCTCAAAACTTGAACACCAGGCTCAAAAAACAACAAAAAGAAAAAAGCTTGCAGAGGCCTCAAAGATCCATAAACAAGTACAAAACTTTATTTGGGTAATAACGAACACAGCAACCAATACTAAAAGCAATTAAAATCAGAGTTCCAGGAGCTCTACATGACATCCTCAAACACCAACCTACATTCACACAGACCACACATTGCACTGGTAATTCAACGCTGCAGCATTAGGCCTAACTTGGTAAGCATTGAATCTCAATGGATCTACAGATCAGATCATGCAAAAGTAAAAATAAAGTGTCCTATAATAGCTGAGTATCCAACAGCAACCTTGAGTGCACTCAGGTCAAAAAAAATATAGGGCCCACTACAAGCAGTTACTTCTTCCCCTGGATCAAATAGTAGATATCACTAGTGCTATCACAGTGTCCGGTATGGATACTTCCAGGGCGCAAAGTGCACATTTTTAGGCACTTCAATGCAGATAAAAGTTCATCCGTAGAAACCTTACAGGCAATAATGATGCTAATAATAAGTTAATTTCATGTGTTCACCATGGTGATTCAATTCAAAACTTGGCCGATATACAGTATATGCAGTTAGAAGGCAGGGGTCAGCTTTAACTTACGCTGTCCTGCGGGTCCCCCACACTCTGCAGTCTGCATGTCATCAGTGATTCCATCTGCCCTTCCACTTACTTCTGCTGCAGCGGTATGCCAATACAGCAAGCGTTGTCTATGCTGGAGTATCGCGTGATCTACCCATTCATTGCACAGCATGACAGCGGGGATCTAGCACACAGTGTACTCAGAGTGATGATCGAGGCTGGCCTCCTGGGACTCCTCCCACTCTGTGTTCTGTGTGAATGTAGGTTGGTGTTTGAGGATGTCATGTGGAGCTCCTGGGACTCTGATTTTAATTGCTTTTAGTATTGGTTGCTGTGTTTGTTATTACCCAAATAAAGTTTTGTACTTGTTTTTGGATCTTTGAGGCCTCTGCAAGCTTTCTTCTTTTTGTTGCTTTTTGAGATGCCGGCTGATCACTATAAAACAAATGTGCAGAGAAGCCTTTTGTTTCTCCAGTGGGACTAACATCTGTAGAACATAAGGAATCAGCCGGGCTGTCACACAGTAATATATGCTCTGCCCAGCTGACTGGCGAAACTGCAGTAGTGTGCCCTTTCAACTGCATTCTTGGTATTTATTGTTTCTGATTGATAAAAAGTACACAAGTGAATCTCAGGAATGCAAAGGAGGAAACACACCACACAGTGCTCTGAAAGGCTGAAGAAAGGGCAGAGTATATTACAGTATATTACAGATTATGTTCTGCCAGTCTGCTGCATAAAAAGTGTTCAGAAGTTTATAAATGCATTAAAGATCACAAATATACACATACAAGGTGATAATCAGAGCCACTGCTGACCTATGCAAATCTTTCTCACACAATCACTGCTGCTGACTCGCTGGATGGGAGAGCTGTGAGTGAGTGTCCAGCCCATCTTTAATAGTATTAACTGCTCTTTTTTGTGCTGCTGATAAGAGAGACAGCCGGCCGGTCATCAGACTTAGCCGGACGGAACACCCAGCCAAAAGGGCTTAGAACACTGCTACTGTAAGCCAGAGAAGCATAGAGGAATACTTATAAGTATGAGTACACATATATTTTACATTTCTTTTGCGATAGTGGTCCATTAAAAAGTACAGTGTAGAATAAAAAAATTGCAAAACAATGGTCTCAGTCCCAGAGATTCTAATAAACAACTGTGTGTACCCCAACCCAGGGCTGGCCTTAGGTTTCACAGCGCCCTGAGCATAACCAGATTTTGGTGCTCCCTGCATTCATCCTCTCCGCATGCGCACACACACACATACACACACGCCCATGTGCAAGATCCCCTTTAGTGGGTGGATAGTGTACTGGTTAAGGGCTCTGCCTTTGACATGGGAGACCAGGGTTTGAATCCTGGCTAGGTCAAGTACCTATTCAGTAAGGAGTTCAAGGCAAGACTCCCTAACACTGCAGGGGGGCCTCTTGAGTGCGCCCCTGTGGCTTGCAGCTCTTGAGCGCTTTGAGTCCGACAGGAGAAAAGCACTATACAAATGTTTGGATTATTATTGCAGTGGCTGGATAGTGTAATGGTTAAGGGCTCTGCATCTGACACAGGAGACCTGGGTTCGAATCTCGGCTCTGCCTGTTCAGTAAGCCTGCACCTATTCAGTAGGAGATCTTGGGTAAGTCTCCCTAACACTGCTACTGCCTATAGAGCGCGTCCTAGTGGCTGCAGCTCTGGCGCTTTGAGTCCGCCAGGAGAAAAGCGCGATATAAATGGTATGTGTTTGTTGTTTGTTTATTTGTTAGTGTATATAGGCAGATCCCCCCTTTAGTTTATATAGGCAGATTCCCCCCCACCCCTTAGTGTATATAGGCAGATCCCCACCTTTAGTTTATATAAACAGATACCCCTTTTAGTGTATATAGCTAGGCAGATAAATAGTGTATAGTATACAAACAGATCCCGTTTTAGCGTATATAGCCCCCCCCCCCCCCCACTTCCCCAACCGGGAGGCAGTTGGGGAATCTTACTTTTCTACTTGTAGCTGGGGACAGAAGATGGCCAGGAGTCAGGTGTGACACGAGCAAGTCTCTCTCTAATTAGTGCGCAGCACAGACATCTCCTGTGTGCGAGGGGAGGTGCTACTGGCATGCACGGCTTACACAGACTCAGGCAGCAGCAGGTTCCTGGAGTCTTTGCCCCCATCACCCCAGCGGCACCAGGGGGTGGAGCAGCTGCAGCCAGCAGGTAAAAATGCGGCCAGGGCCAGTTGAATGTACATCACTCTCCGGTCGCTCAGGTCAAAGGCCAGCCATGCCCCAACCCCCTCTGATAATGTACACCTCCCGGTAGCTTTATTTATTGAAAGGCTGATTGTGGATGATGATTTATTGGTCTCAGGAGGATCATTCTCATTGGTCCACCTAGTGGATGCTTTTGCCGGGACTCCAGTGTTCTCTATTAGAAGAAGATGAAGCAGTGGAGAACTTCGGTTGTCCAAGCTGGTCTAGTAGTTCAACACAGAGCGTGGAAAAGCAACAGGGATCAATGGTGCCAGGAGAGCCTGACATGTGGCAGAGGACATTAGGTAAGTGCTAGGAACCTTTATGGCCTTAGTGGCGGCTAGTGGTTGATGTCAGTGACAGTAAAAGTTGTGCACATATCATCTATGAGAGCTAGGAAGCAGTGCCATGGTGTCGAAGGACAGCTCCATAGCACAGACTCTCACTATCCATAGTAATCCTCGAGTGATGGCTAGGTGATAAGTAGCTCAAACTCTGGAGCTACTCATCACTTGGAATCAGACATGGCCCATAGAATATGATGTAGGACTCTAATCTATATATTTAATTGGCAGTTGTAACGCAGCAGTTAAGTCCATGCCATGCAAAGCACAAGCTGCCACCCACTTGCCTCATTGATGGAGAGGATAGGGAGTGCAGCAGGCATGCACAAATGTGCACACACACACGGCGGTCCCCAGGCACCCCCCCCCCTCCTTGCAGAGATTGGCAGATGGAAGCAGTTGTGTAAGTAAAACTCCCCCTCCTAGCTCCTGCAGCAATTGTCTCTCTACTACTCTTTCTCATACCACCACCCTCTAGAGTCTGTACATACAGGGTCCAAGCTGATGATGTCATCAACCTGAGACTAGGTAAATACCCATACAAGAGTCAGTGGACAAAGGGGAGGAGGAGAGAGATGATTGGTAGATGAGCCAGGAGAATAATGAGACACTTACAAGATAATGACAGTTACAATAGCTTCTAGCAAAGTGTATATCTAATGCGCTGCCACTTTCACTATTTAATCCTATATATAGTTAAGGCCTGCTGCACCTCAAACACAGTGCTGCATGCACACTCAATAGTTATAAAGTCAGGATATAACACAGCCCCTGATGAGTTTGATGACGAAATGCGTAGGGCGAAGCTTTAGGCAGGAAGTGACCAGCTGGGTTTGAGAGGAGACGTCCCCCATGTTTTTATATACAAAGCAATTTTTTATGGATGTTTGTGAGTATGTACTCCTTCTTTTTACAATAAATGTGGATGATTTTACACTATTGGAGGCTTATTAGTCCAAAGATTTCTGCATAAGAGAACAATTCGATGTGGAGTGGTAGTGAAGAGACTACACTGTGATTAAGCATATACAGCTGTCTTTGAGGGTGGGCAGCGGCTGTAAAGGTGCTAGTCTTGAGTGTGTTGGAGGTTTGATTACATCACTGTGTACGGGATGTCTGCACTATGATGGCTCTTCAATTGTTTCCTTTGAGGTGCTGCTATCATGGCAAGAGGATTGTAAACAAAGGATTGAGGAGTATATTGTGAAATGCTTGTTGCTGTCTGATGGCCAGGGCATCCTGGGAAGAAGGTGAGTGTCTCACCTTAGATATTTTTAGCACCTGATGACGGGGGTGACTCTAAAAGTGAGCCTTCCCTCACAGAGGAACCCATCACTAGGGTGTTGGGCCCTAATTCAACAAGTTTTGCAGACTATGCTATGATCGCTTGTTTTTCTGTTTTCCAGTCTCCTGTCCTGCCATCTCGTTCCGGTGTGCCTGATTGTGGAGTGAATCCAGCATCTGGGATCCGTTTGCGATCGTTCAGGTTTTGAAGGTACAATAACTTCTATCTGCCGATCGTTACCAGTGTCGCAGGAGAAGGGGGGATTGTAGATTGGTCACCAGGGTGTAAGACCTTGGTGCCTCCCTTACTTTATGCCCTGGGTGATGAGCACAGGCACATGCTAGCATGCAGGCTTTACTCATCAAACACCATTCACTTATATTCACATTGTTCTGTCAAATCTGTTTGCCAGGACACAGACTTGCTTTGATCCCATACTCTTGGGCCCCCTGTGCTACCCCAGAGGCACACCCAGATGTGTGTACCACAAACAATTCTGGGTGCAATAACTGTCATATTTTTTCAATAAATTTGATTCTGATCTTCTGCTCTTCTGTTGTGAAAGATTTTTTTTCTGTCTTTTAGTTATCTTCTTTCCTATGACATTGATTACAGCTTACTGCATGAGCATTTGGATTTTCAGCTAGGGCTTATTGTTTGTCCATGGTATAGATTAGTAAGAAATTAATGAAATTAATTAAAATACATTTTCCATAAATTTTTGGTTTGTCCTTCTGAGAAGGTAAGATGATACACTTATCATCTATATAACAGTTCATAGTTGTTAATCATCAAGGGCACCTTCACCAATGTTTTAGTATAATCCATACCCCTAGGAGTTCATAGCCATGAGGACCTTGTAGTCCTCACAACTATTAAAGGAGAGTGACCAACCAGCATCTGCAGTTCTGCACCAACAGAGCTGGAACACCAATTGGGGATATTTATATTCCCATAGGCTCAGATAGTGGTTAAATGTTTTTGCAACTCACCTCAGCATGAGCTGGGGCAGTGTCCCTTGTCCTTAACACTAGTTGAGAGCAACCTGAAAGGGGCCTTGTTGACTCCCCTCCCCATGTTGCAGATTATTCCCATTAGAACTATTAGAGATTTTATTTTCTCAGGAGACAGAGTCCCACCCTCCAAAATCCATGGGTTTTACCAGCCTGTAATGGGGATAAGAGGTTATTGGGGCCTGAGAAAGGGTACAATTTTTAAGCCTTGTTTTAAATTAGCAAATGAATAATTGTTAAAAAAATATATTGCTGGGAAGTAGTACATGGTAAGTTTACCCATACAACAATACATTGATGCACACACACTGTAACTGTATAGGCTTAGCAACTTTGTTTGCCATTGATGGCATTGATTCAGCATAGTAAATTCCTGTACAGGTCGGGATAAATGTGGTAAATGTGTGTAAATGGTTATTTTTAATGAGTACATCTTTTTATTTCTTTAGTAAATAATCCTTATGGTTGCATACAAGTATTACTATATAGTGAATACCAGTGAATCGGTGCTTTTTTGGCTTTTGCAATTCAAGATCAGAAAAGGACTGCTTTAAATTAGTGAATGAACTTAGGAGCTTAGGTATATATAATGGTAAATTTATGGCATGGAAATATATCTCATGCACAACTACAGAATTTAAGATAATTTATCTTGGCAATATTTTGTTTTGTTATTTCTTGTTCCAGTGCATGGGTTATGTTTGCTTCAGATTATTCATCCATACATTCATTAATTTATATCAGAAAGATTACGTGCAAGGATGGCTAACTATACCAGATGGATTTAATTCATCTAATATATTTGATTTTTTTTCCACCTCATTACTTACTATTTTCAGTTATTTAATAGACATTTGCATGCATTTTATTGAGTTTTTTAACAGTAAAACATATGTCAACAACACAACATCATTAATTATAATCTCTTAAAATAGAGAGACACAGTATGCCAAATTAATTATATCTTTGAGCTTTGTATTATCATGCACAGAAATTGATAAAAAACCATCCAACCTACACATACTGCCGTTTCAAGAGTACTTAGAGCTTCAGATGAACGTTGAATCTCGCACTAGTTGTTTTTGTTGAATTATTTCAGTTATCAAATGTATCTTTCCAAAAGCAACATTCTTTTTTTTAAACTCCTTTGTTTACCTGTTGATGATGAAATGTATTATGTGCTATTTCCTTGTTCCTTTTTTAATAACTAATCTCAATAAAACTTAGGGACCATTATCTTAACCTCCCTGGCGGTAAGCCCGTGCTGAGCACGGGCTATGCCGCCGGGAGGCACCGCTCAGGCCCCGCTGGGCCGATTTGCATAATTTTTTTTTTGCTGCACGCAGCTAGCACTTTGCTAGCTGTGTGCAGTGCCCGATCGCCGCCGCTACCCGCCGATCCGCCATGGCGACGGGGGAAGCCCTCCAGGAGATCCCGTTCTATGAACGGGATCTCTTGATCTCCGATCGCCGGCGGCGATCGGAGGGGCTGGGGGGATGCCGCTGAGTGGCTATCATGTAGCGAGACCTCGTCTCGCTACATGAAGAAAAAAAATTTAAAAAAAAAAAACTTATTTGCTGCCCCCTGGCGGATTTTGACAAACCGCCAGGAGGGTTAATGAAGGATTAGGGTATGTTGACCAATGAGCTTGCAAAAGTATGGTTTCATATAAATAAACTTTAACCCATTCGCTTTCCGTCGTTTTCACTTGAGCAATGTTCACCTCCCATTCATTAGCCTATAACTTTATCACTACTTTTCACAATGAACTGATCTATATCTTGTTTTTTTCCGCCACCAGTTAGGCTTTCTTTGGGGGGTACATTTTGCTAAGAACCACTTTACTGTAAATGCATTTTAACAGGAAGAATAAGAAAAAAAACAGAAAAAAATCATTATTTCTCAGTTTTCAGCCATTATAGTTTTAAAATAATACATGCCTCCATAATTAAAACTCATGTATTGTATTTGCCCATAGATTTATAATGTAAATGTGTGTTTGAGTTTTATTTTTTTTACTTTTAGTTGTAGTTTTACTTTTTGGCCACAAGATTGCGGCCATGAGTTTGTTTACATGACGTCACTCTAAGCGTAACATATGCTTAGAGAGATGCATGGGGGACGCTACAGCCAGAAAAAGCAAAGCTTCCGAGAGAAGCTGTCGCTTTTTCAGTGGGGGAGAGGAATCAGTGATCGGGCTCCATAGCCCGATTCACTGATTGCCTGCCTGGAGCGCGCATGGTTCCTGGACGTAGTTTCTACGTCCAGGAACTAAAATAGGTTAAAAGTTGTTAGTTAAAAAAAAGTTTTACTAAAAGCTTTTTACCCTAATGGACCAAAGCAATTTTCTCCTGTCATCGCTTCTCCCTTTCATTCGCCAATAACGTTATCACTACATAAAATGATCTATATCTTGCTTTTTTTGTCACAAAGTAGGCTTTTTGGGGAGAATTTTTGATTTCAGTAATTACCTTACTTTCTATACAGTTTAAAAGGAAAACAAGGGAAAAAATGAAAAAATAATCATTTTTTTTCTCCAATTAAATCCCCTTTAGTTTTAAAATAAACAATGCTACTTTGAATAAAACCCACACATTTTATTTGTGCATTTATCCCGATTATTACAACATTTAAAGGTGTATTTTTTCTGCTTTGTGTTTTTTTTTTGTACCCGATCAGTAACTACAAGCTCTCATTAGCCAATATAGCATCAGTATACCCTCATGACAGTGGGATGTGAAAGTTTGGGCAACTCTGTTAATCACTTAGGGTCAATGTCCAGCCCCGGGGCAGCTTCAGCTTTGTCACTAATTCCTGGAAATTGGTCTCCTGAATCTGCTAACACTGAGCAGAATCCATGCGTCCCTCAATTTTGGCAAGATTCCCAGTCCCTGCACTGGCCTCACAGCCCCACAGCATGATAGAACCACCACCATATTTTACTGTAGGTAGCAGGTGTTTTTCTTGAAATGCTGTGTTGTTTTTCCTCCATGCATAACGCCTCTTGTTATGCCCAAATAACTTAATTTTAGTTTCATCAGCCCATAGTACCTTATTCCAAAATGAAGCTGGCTTGTCCTAATGTGCTTTAGCATTCCTCAAGCGGCTCTGTTTGTGCTGTGGGCGGAGAAAAGGCTCCCTCTGCATACAGCATCTCCTTGTGTAAAGTGTGCCGAATGGTTGAACGATGCACAGTGACTCCATCTGCAGCAAGATGATGTTGTAGGTCTTTGGTGATAGTTTGTGGGTTGACTCTGACTGTTTTCACCATTCGTCACTTCTGTCTATCCAAGATTTTTCTCGGTCTGCCACTTCGAGCCTTAACTTGAACTGAGCTTGTGGTCTTTCATTTCCTCAATATGTTCCTAACTGTGGAAACAGACAGATTAAATCTCTGAGACAGCTTTATGTATCCTTCCCCTAAACCATGTTGATGAACAATCTTTGTCTTCAGTTCCTTTGAGAGTTGTTTTGAGACCCCCATTTTGCTACTCTTCAGATAAATTGAAAAGAGGAGGGGAATTTACAATTTACCCCCTTATATACTCTTTCTTATAATTGTATTCACCTGTGTATGTAGGTCAGGGGTCACTGAGCTTACCAAGCCAATTTGATTTCCAATAAATAGTTTTAAAGGTTGTGGAATCAATAAAATGTCAGTGCCCAAATTTATGCACCTGCCTAATTGTATTTAAACAAATATTGCACACTTTCTGTAAATGCAATAAACTTCCTTTCACTTCTCAAATATCACTGTGTGTGTCTCCTATATGATATATTTAACTGACATTTTTTATCGTAACAACCAATGATTTATACAGGAAAATTATGACGATTAACAACATTGCCCAAACTTTTGCATCCCACTGTGCATAGTTAAAAAAAAGCTAAGTCCATGACTTACCGTATTTTTCGGACCATAAGACGCTCCGGACCATAAGACGCACCCAGGTTTTGTGGACAAAAATCAGGAAAAAAAATAAATCTATACTTATCCTGCTGCGTCCATGGCACAGGGGCATCTTATGGACCTTTCCCCCCAAATTATGTCTACCTTGTACCTTTTGTGTCCCTCCTTGTGCTACTCAGCCCTTGTTTTGTCCCCCCTATGTCAGTCCTGTGTCCCCCTATGGCCTTTGTGTATTTATTCTGTGTCCCCCTCTCTGTTATGTGGATGTCCTATGGCCTGCTACTCCATCTCCCACATGGCCCCCTTCAGATGCCCGGGAAAACCCGGCCAATCAGATCTCCACCCACCGCACAATGCCACAGTGTATCACTCACTTTAATTGCAATTTTCACGTGGCCTCCTCCCACAGTCCTGCTTCAGATGCCGGTGGCCGATGTGGGTGCGCTGTCCATCACGGCCGCTGCAGCGCCAGACATGCTGACCCCTGCCGTCACACTTCCACTTGGCCTGATGTTTCTGGGGTCAGGGTCGGCTGTCCGGCGCTTTTGCAACAAGTTTCCCCCTCCAGAGGACCGGCTCGCTCTTTCTGCGCTGTCAGTCATGGCCAGAAATGCTGATCTCTGCCACCCATCGCACAGCGGGATCGCTGACTCTCTCTCCGGGCTTCCGTCTTCACATGTCCCTATGAGAAGCCGCCAGCCAATCAGGTGGGGGCCGATGGTCCTGCGGGCGGGAGCAGGCTCTGCCGTTCTAGCCAATCACTGCACTCGCTGATCTCAGCGAGTGCAGTGATTGGCTAGAACGGCAGAGCCTGCTCCCGCCCGCAGGACCATCGGCCCCCACCTGATTGGCTGGCGGCTTCTCATAGGGACATGTGAAGACGGAAGCCCGGAGAGAGAGTGAGCGATCCCGCTGTGCGATGGGCGGCAGGGATCAGCATTTTTGCCCATGACTGACAGCGCAGAAAGAGCGAGCCGGTCCTCTGGAGGGGGAAACTTGTTGTAAAAGCGCCGGACAGCCGACCCTGACCCCGGAAACATCAGGCCAAGTGGAAGTGTGACGGCAGGGGTCAGCGTGTCTGGCGCTGCAGCGGCCGTGATGGACAGCGCACCCACATCGGCCACCGGCATCTGAAGCAGGACTATGGGAGGAGGCCACGTGAAAATTGCAATTAAAGGGAGTTTTTATGAGAAAAACAGAAAAAAAAGAAAAAAAAATCATTATTTTTCAGTTTTCAACCATTATAGTTTTAAAATTAAACTTTCTCCTGTGGATAAAACAAACACGTTTTATTTGCCCAGTTATCCCGATTATTAAACCGTTTAAATGATGTCCCTATCACGATGTATGGCGACAGTATATTATTTTGAAATATAAGTGGTTATTTTTTTGTTCTGTTTTTTTTTTTTTTGTTCTGGCCATAATCACAAGACCCTATGTAATAAATTAAAATTAATTTTCCCCCATAAAATATAGATTAAAAAAGCTGAGTCCCTAAGGCAACTATTTATTTATTTTTTTAAGCTGTTTTTTTTTACAAGTGTTTTTTTTTTTTGGGGGGGGGAGGGTTGGAAGTGTAAGTTTATTAATGATGTGTATGTACTTGAAAATGTATGTATTTTGTAGGTGTAATATACTTTTTGGCCACAAGATAGAGCTAGTGAACACTCATTATAGGAAGTGTTCACTTTTTTTTCTTCACTTTATTTAATTGTTACATTTCCTGTTTTTGTGAATGGACATAGCTGCTGTTCGCGGTCACGTCCATTCATTCCAGGCACTGCGATTGGGTAGAGGACCGTTTAGTCTTTTTCCCCAATCACCCAGCAAGGGATCCTGACGGAAACAACGGTGATAGCGCACATGGTGGTAGCAGCGGCGGGAACGCGCAACGTATTAAAACGTCATGATGCTGTTAATAGTGGTAAGCATGACGTTTTAATACGTAAGGATGTCAGTAAATGGTTAACTATTTATTAATTTTTTTTTAAAATGCTGTCACTTTTTTTTATCACGTGTTCTATTTTGGTAACTATGGGGGCCACGGAGGGGGCTATTTATTTAATTTAATTTACATACTGTAAAATGTAGTGTAAAAGGTATATTTCATTTTCTTTTTTTACCACTACATGTCCCCCCACACACTATTCTGTGTGCTCTGAAGAGAGTTCAAAGCACACATACAGTGTTGTTACAGAAAGGATCAATGTCTTCTCATTAAAGCTATGATCTTTCCATTACAGGTACTTTGATTGGCTCAGGGTCAGGGAACACACGTTTCCGTTCACCAATCCAAGATGTGTCAGTCTCAGTAGGAATGCTTGCCGGGAGCACACACATGTGTGCACGGTGGCAGCATAGGCAGGCGTCATTTTAAAACATCTGTTTGCCATCAACAAAGGCAAACTGGGTATTTTACACAGCGGTCAGATAGTGGTTAAATGAGGGAAATGTATTTTACTTATTCATATTAGTTCAGGCTATATTTACTAGCAAGACCTAATTGTTTAAGTATCTTAAAACCAGCACTATAGATGTCACAAGACACCACATGTAAAAATTGAAGGCTTACCTGCAGTTGCAAACCCAAATCATAAAGTTGCACTAGAGATACTAGCAGGCAGTACGGTTTAAAAAAAAATAGCTTAGTAAATGTAAATGTTTATGGCTCCTATTATCTCTGATACCTCCCCATATGCTGTACAGGGAAACCGGTCAAGTGGGAGACTATCAGCACCAGATCTAATTTTCACACACAATCTACTAGCGGTGTACTCTTGGCTATGGGTCTCCAAATAAATGAGTGATTGTTTTATCCATTTTAATTGTTTTATTAGATTTTATACTATCAGGAATATGAAAACGGTTTACACTTAGAGCTGTATATTTGCTTTGTTTACTGGATGGATGATTGGGGTCCACATGAATGGGAACCAAATACGTGGACTGAACAATAGTAACATCTCAAGTAAATAAAACTGATGCCATCATGCCATCAGAAAGTAATAACCCAATTACTTGTACACACCATACACAGATTAAATTCCTATTTTTCTACCACTGCTGTATACACTGCTGCATTAGACTGTATTGACAATCGAATGGAATAGTCACCCACCCATAAGTGTTACATAAAGTTAATGTGCTAGAGAGTTTTTAAGAACCAAAGTCAAGTGTGGTAGTGCTTATTTCAAAAAATATTTTTTTGGCAGTTATAAATATCTCAGCAGAAATCTATGAAAAAAAAAAAATAACGCCATTTGATGTACCTTCAATAAAAGCAGAATTTAACAGGATCACCCGCATACCTTTATTTACCTACAACTACTGTTATACTCAAATCATACAAATTGGCTTACATGGGTGGTTAGCTGTCATTACTTTGATTAGTTTAACATAAAACAGTTATTTCTGAGAATTCTAGTGCACCTGGAAACACATGATAGCTTGGTAGTACAAACCAAAATATTTTCATTCACTAAGATCTAGACTATTTAGACCTTCAAAAATACACCTCTTAAAGTGTTAACTCTAGTATAAATATATCACCAAATAATACAATCTTTGATTTACACCTCCGATTAAAAGTTATTGTTATAATACATTCAACTTAAAGAAGGTATTTTTTTCATATAGAAAGCTTCACAATCTCATTTAATTATAAGTATCTATGGTACAAAAAGTTCACTTGCAGCAAGGACCTCCAATCATCCTTGTAGCTTTGTGTTTCAGTTTGCTAGGAAGTTTACCACTTGCAAAGTTGCTAGTAAGGAAAACATAATTCAGTTAAATGGCATAGCTTCTTTTGGCCCCATTGCTAAATAGTTCTAAGTATGCTGGCATGGCATTATCACTATCTATTCTGTCTATTCTTGCATAGAGAATTGAAACATCATTTGTATTTTCTCAAAGGATGGATTAACAAGATCGGGCTTGACATGATTTGATTAATTAATGAGACCAGAGCATTCTTTGATCCTACTGTGATGCTCTTGAACTTTTTAGACAGGAAAATAATTCTAACCTTCAATACTTTAGAAACCAACTGGGTAAAGAAAACTTCTTCTATGACCTTTAATAATAATATAACCAAATTCCATTGGAAGATGTATATCAAGTATTGCACTTGACTAGTTTTAAGACTCCTGGTGCTAGCATGCATATCTGTTACAGCAATAAACAGCAGTGAGGCTGTCAGGACACTAGAAATTAAGTTGCAAATTTACAAGTCTCACCTTGAGGCAACATACAGTACATACTACTTTTACAGAGGAAAAAAAAAACAGAAGTTTCTTGATTGGCCTCTATGTGGTGTTCAAAATTTGCAGCACGCTGCTTTAAGCGTAGAATTTAAGTTATCTCTTCTTTTTTTATTGAAACATATAATTTATATATTGATATGTTTCCAAGTTATGACATTGCAAAACACGAGCTAACAAATCTGTGTCTGTTGAGAGACGCAGATATTAAGGAAGGCATACACAGTGGGAAAAGAGCTAAAGTTTATGATATACTGAGGAGACTAGCATATGATGAAGGCTGAGAGATGAGATATGAGTAGAAGAAACACAGGAGACACAAGGCACAGAAAAGGCTGACAGGTAATAAAAATATGGTCCATAGCATTTTAAGGTATGCTAAGAGATGAATAAATTTGCCGTTGACCCAAGTCTCATAAGTATTTCTTACATTTCACAAATGTATGTCACTCACAGTTTCTCAGTTTTTCAACCAGGAGGCTTATAATGGATCCAGTTTTGCCCTCGAAGTTGTATATTTCAGACAGCCAAAAATTACCAATGGCACTGATTTACTATAAACAGTAGCAGTAGCTGTCAATATGAATACCTGAAAAGGACATATCCTCTGTAATAAAACCTAAATGTCCCTGCGCGATCCGTCCTGTCCCTGGCTGTGTGTCCATGGGTCTTTTGTACTGCGCATGTGTGCAGTACAGACAGCCATTGGGACAGGAGGACAGGCCAGGGAGCCGGGCGGACGGGTAAACGTGTGGTGAGCGGGTGGGTGGGTACATGCGCGCACTGACTAGTGGCGGTGGCAGCGGCGGCATGAAGAGACCTAGAGCCTGTTTTTAAACAGGCTTGGGTCAACTAGTAAGAATATAAAAGGACAACAGCAAAAAAAATGATCTTGTAATTTTTCACTAAGGTAAATATAGTAAGTGTATTTATAGGATTATGACCTACACATAAAAATACAATATATAAATACATCAGAGATTGTCCAAGCCAAAACATAATAAGGAGAGAAATGTCATTTTATGATGTTGATGATGATGATGTCAACACCAGGCAGGACCGGTTTAGGGGCCCTGGGGCTCCAGGGCAAACTTAATCTGTGGGGCCCTCCTTCCCCCCACAGTTTCCTCCTGACTACTAATAATAATAATTTGCCTCACCAGGATTGCACTTTTATTTAGCTTTCCTGTATGACAAGAAGACACCCAGCACTAGAAGAAGAGGGAAAGAAAGGTGAATGAGGGAGGGCTGCTGCACACCAAGAGGGATTCTGAGCATTTTTCAAATCAACAGTGATTTGAAAAGCGCTTGGCTAATGTTACCGTATGACGGTGTTCCCACAGCAGGCAGCAGAGTTGTGATTTTTTCAAAATCACAAGTACACTGCATATAGCATTTTTTGGAGCGATTCATTCAAAAATCGCTCTGAAAAATCGCTTCACAAAATCACACTCACAAATTGTTAGCGATTGCTATTGTGATTTTGGCGTGCACTAGCCCAGAGAGAGGAGGAGTTGAGAAATTGAGAATAGCCTGAGATGGAGCAGAGAGCTTATCTGTATTGCAGTCCCACATTACACAGAGGCTATTTGCCTGTAATATGGCTCCTGTCCCTGTCAGTCTCTCACACAAGTCAGAAAGCAGCCCCCATGGAGTCTAGGGACTGTCAAAAACTTTTCATCCTGTGAAATACCTTATGTAGCCGTCCACATCAGTCTTTACAATAGTGAAAGAGCTGAGTTTTTCCCACAGACCCTGCAGGAGGCAAGCCTCTGTATAGTTACCAGCTTGCCGCTTCAGCAATTTCAGGGAATTTTTTTTAAAGGTACAGGAGGTATTCCAGACACCCAGCTAAATGCGCCAGTGATGTCTCTCACCACCCATTCACCTTTTCTTGCACACAGTCACAGCATGTCTCTATCCCTCAGCAGCTGATAGGCATTATGGGGTTAATGTATGACCTGCATGACTTTGCACATGCTCAGTAGCATTTGTATGCTATTTTGCGGGGTATGCTAAAATGTTGGAACACCCCTTTTCCCAGGAGATCAGGGGACATCTGCAGGCTGATGCTGGCTGGCAGATAACATGCAATGCACAGTGAGTTAGACTCACCCATATGTGTCTGTGGTACTGGCTGCTTCCAGCCTTGTCAGCAGCACACACAGACACAGCATGGATCCCTCCCTCAACCCCCCTCTCCCAGTGCAGTGAGTAACACAGACTCACTTAGATGTGTCCATGCTCTGGACTGCTTCTGCTTCACTGCCCCCTGCTTGTACACACACACACACACTCTTTAGTATCACTATACCTCACAGATCAGCAGCAGCTGACTGCTGAAGGCCTGGGGGTGGGCAGCAGAACTTCCTGAAGTGTGCTGGTAGGCGGGGCAGCCTGCATACACTTGGCTTGAACTTTCAAGCCTCTTTAGTAAAAACACATAAACAGCAGTGGGGAAAACAACTCTGTCAGCAGGGGGCCTTTGAAGTGGCGGGGGCCCTGGGGCAAATGCCTAGTTTGCCTGAATGGTAGCGCTGGCTCTGACACCAGGGTGCATTCACATAAAGTATAGCCACTCACATTATTCACCTCATCTGGTAGTGACATAGAGAGTCACTCAGTAGTACAACAATCAATGGCTCACTCCTACTTAGCCTGTCTTAGCACATGCATAGGCCTTTTTTTTTTTTTTTTTGTTCAACACAAATTTTTATTGATTTTTTAAAGGTAAAGTTACATGCCAATATCATCTGAAAAAGCATCCATATTTGAAGATTCTGTGTGTCCTTACATATTAATCTCGTCAGGTATAATAGCAAATTATACAGCATAACATATGGGTTGGTTAGCATCTTATTTTCAGGTTATTGGGGAGCTAAACAAGTAACCATTTATATTATAACAATAAAGGTGGGAGAGCTAGAGAGAAATACTAGAAGGAACTGTGGGGTAAGAGGGTAGTTGGATAGGAGAAAAGAAGTAGGTATGAAACATAGATAGAGAACAATAATATTAGACCGGGTTTGTCCTCATATAGCCCAATGTGTTGTATTAAGCAAGTACAACAGGTCCCAAGAGGTATGATGTGGGTCGGATTCTTCTACATAGGTAGGCTTGTATCAGAGATGTTGTCACCTTCCTGAAGTATATATACTAGGCCTTTAGCTGATAAGGTATTTTATTTGTTCATGGGGGGTCATAGTTCAGAAAGTAAGTTTCCCATGGGTCCCATATCTTATTGTGTTTGAGCTCTGTATCTCTGAGAGCAGCCGTTAGGGATTCCATTAGTTTGGTCCAGTTAATTTTAGCACAGATTTCAGACATCCTAGGAGGAGATGAATTGCGCCAGCAGGACGCTAGGGAAAGTCTAGTGGCTGTCAATATGTGTGTAATTAATCTCATAGAAGATTTTTTAATTTTGGGGATAGGTTTGCCCAGTAACATATATATGGGATCCATGGGAACCGATGTTCCCGTTATATTCAAAATCATCGATTGGATATTAGCCCATAGGGGTTGTACTTTAGGGCAGTACCAAAAGATATGCTCCAAAGTACCTATTTGGTCGCATCCCCTCCAGCATCTATCAGTGACTTCAGGATAAATTTTAGATAGTATGTCAGGTGTTCTGTACCATCGAAAAAGTATTTTGTAAATATTCTCCTTTACGTGTGTACACATGGAGGTGAGCTTAGCATTTTCCCATATAGAGCACCATTCTTCTGGGCTTATGGTTTGGTTCAGAGCTCGTTCCCATTTGGTCATGTATACATGATTAGGTTTAGTGGATCCAGATTTGTCCATAAGTAGCAGATAAATTGAGGAAATAAGACCCTTTTGGTGTCTTCTGGTGTCACATAACCGTTCAAAGGGGGTATAGGAGTATAGGGGTTTTATTCCTGTCAACAAGGACCTTAAGAGATGATAAATTTGGTTGTATTCCATATGAATTTTAGGGTTAAACTGGATCTTGTCTCCAAGGGAATCCTTAGTGAGAATTTTTCCCGAGGACAGATCTATCCACTGACTAAGATTAGTGTACTTAAGACTATACCATCTGCCCATGAATTCCTCTGACATCCCAGGAACAAAAGCCGGGTTCCCTAAGATAGGATATAGTGGAGAGATCTGGGACCTGAGATTAGCTGTTTGTACTGTGGACCTCCAAATTTGCAAGGTAAATTTCATGGAAGGGAGTAGTTGAGATAGGGGGGTCCTAGGGGGAGTCCGAGGCCAGATCAGAGCTGGCAAAGAAACAGGGTATATACTCATTGCTTCAATGAGACCCCATTTAGTACGTAGTTTTAAATCTGACCATTCTGGCAATTGTCTGAGATGAGCTGCTTGATAGTATAGTTTTAGGTTAGGCACTCCGAGTCCTCCTTGTTCTCGGGATGTCATTAGGATTGAGGCACTAACTCTGGGACGAGAGTTATTCCAGATAAATTTTAGAAAAGCTCGCTGTAGTATTTTAAATTGTATGGGTGGTACTCGAATTGGCAGGGTCTCAAATAAGTATAATATACGTGGTAGTATGTTCATCTTGAGGGAGTATATCCGTCCTATCCAGGATATTTTATATGCTGTCCATTTGTGGAGGTCCTGTAATATGGATTGTATTAAGGATGGGAAGTTTGCTTTATATAGAGTGGAATAGGTATGAGTTAGGTGGATACCTAGATATTTAATGGAGGTTTTTTTCCAATTGTAATGAAAGGTTTGTTGGAGAGTAGTGAGTAAGGCTTGCGGAATTTTAATGGGGAGGGCTTCTGTCTTTTCTTGGTTGAGTTTAAAACCTGAGATGGATTCAAAATCCTTTAATATTGCGTGCAGTATGGGGAGCGAGGTGAGGGGTTGGGTCAGGGTGAGGAGAATATCGTCTGCGAAAAGGGAGATTTTATATTCTTGGGATCTTTGTTTAACTCCTAGTATGTCTGGATTTTGTCTAATGGCACACGCCAGGGGTTCGATGCTAAGAGCAAATAGGAGAGGTGAGAGAGGACACCCCTGACGCGTGCCATTAAGGATTGGAATGGGAGTCGGAGATGCGAACGGAAGTTTAACTGAGGTGGATGGGGAAGAGTAGAAAAAGTGTAAGATGGATAGGAAAGGGCCCGCAAATCCCTGGTGTTCGAGGACTCTAAACAGAAATGGCCAAGAGAGCCTATCAAAGGCCTTCTCCGCATCTAGACTCAGAAGCAGAGAAGGTTGATTTGATCTATTCATCAGTTCTATGAGGTTTATCGCTTTTCTAGTGTTATCACCGGCTTGACGACCCATTATGAAGCCTACCTGATCATTATTGATCAAGGATGTTAGGATAGGGTTCAATCGATTGGCTAGAACTTTTGTAATGATTTTGAGATCTGCGTTTAGGAGAGAGATTGGGCGGAAGCTCTGCGGAAGTTGCGGGTCCTTTCCCTCTTTGGGTATCATTGTAATAAATGAATTTAAGAATGAAGTTGGGGCTGGTTCTTTATTCATTAATGCGTTGGCTAGGAGAGTGAGGTAGGGAGAAAGTATAAATCTGAGCTTCTTATAGTAGGAGTAAGGAAGACCATCTGGTCCGGGGGCTTTGGAATTGGGTAGAAGTTTAATCACTTCTAGAATTTCTTCCTCTGTTATCGGGGAGTTCAGGATTTTATTGTTGTCTTCTGTTAATTTTGGTAAGGTTAGTTGATCTAGGAACTCATCTATCCTAGATAGATGTGTGGGTGGGGGGAGGGTCTGGGGGAGGTTATATAGTTGTTGGTAACAGTTTGTAAAGATTTGGGCAATTTTTTGAGGGTGGTAGTGTATGGTCCCTTGAGGGTCTTTAATAGAATATATATGCTGCCGAGATGAGTTTGGGTTTAATTTACGTGCAAGGATGGTGTGTGGTTTGTTGCCTCGTTCAAAGAATAGTTGTCTGGTCCATCTCAGGTTTTTCTCTAGTTGTATAGAGTGGATCTTTTGTATTTCATGTTTAATAGTCTGTATAGCTGAGTAATATGCTTGGGAGGGGTCATTTCTATATAGGGTTTGCGCATGTTTAAGTTTTGAGTGGAGAGTTGAAAGTGTAGATGTCATCTTTTTTTTACGTTTAGTAGCTTCTGAGATAAATAACCCTCTAATGAAAGCTTTGTGGGCTTCCCAGATAGTCCCAAGGGATGTGACAGAGCCTTGGTTAGTTTTAAAATAGAACTGCAGTTCTTCTGTAAGTTTAGATAAAAGGTCTTTATCCTGTAACAGATTTTCGTTTAGTCTCCAGAAGTGTGGCTTATGTGGGCAGGAAAATAAGTCAATTTCCGCTACTACTGCTTGGTGGTCTGACCATGCGATCGGATGTATTTCAGCTCCTCTCAGCTGGGGGAGGGTGGAAGCTGTAGCCAGCAGATAGTCAAGGCGGGAGTGGGATGCATGAGGAGGGGAGAAAAAGGTGTATTCTGTGGAGGTGGGATTGGAGATTCTCCATAGATCCAATAGTCTGTATTTTCTTAAGAGGATTCTAAATTTGCGAGAATTGCGACTATGGGGAGATTTCTTAGTCCTACCAGGGGGGTGTATCTATCTTTAATATCTGAAAATGCCAGATTAAAATCCCCTCCTATTATCAGAGTGCCTAAAGCCACTTTAGATAACTTTTTGAGGAAGGCTGTTAAGAACGAGATTTGGTCTTGGTTAGGGGCATAGACATTAGCCAGTGTGATAGGCCTATTTAAGAGGGTACCTATAATGATCAGGTAGTGACCTTTAGGGTCAGGGATAAGTTTAGAAATTTGCAGTGGGAGAGTCTTTCTATAGAGTATAGCTACCCCAGCTTTTTTCTTGGGACCTGAGGCTAAACACACCTCAGAGAAGAGTCTATTGTACAGTCGAGACTGGTCCTTTTTACAAAAATGAGTCTCCTGCAAGAAGGCTAGGTCAATATTTAGTCGTTTTAGATCTCTAAAAAGGGAAAATCGTTTCTGAGGTGTGTTTAAGCCTTTAGTGTTTAAAGTCATAAAGTTAACCATGATCTAGTAGTAGTTGATTATGCATATATGGATTGAGGACAAACCCAGCATACCTAGAAATATCAGGGAGAACATAGGAATATAAACTAAGAAAAATAAAAACATACGCTTCATAGATTATGGCATACTCAAAGTCTCGGAATATTAAGCCACCAATTGGTTGGTGGTGAGATGTAGGGGCAGCATAAAACTGCTGCCTATGTGGGGATCGCCTCAGGTTAACTGTCTGTCGAGCCAGACAGAGAAATTGAGGGGAGAGCCCCCTGAGGTACATGAGGAGTCCCAAAATGAGCCACCTAGCTGTCCACATAGGTGATGGTATCTAGAGATATTGAAGAGAACTAAGATCCGCCGCCTTCTTCAGAGGTTTACTATCAAGATAAGGTATGAGTTCTGGGTGGAGATGCATGGTTGTTGTTAATTCCAATTTCTGGTTGGGAGCGGAGTAGTGTAATTGTACATTTAAGGAGCGGCCACTAAGATGAGAGCAGTGAGTTCATTGACTGTGATTGAGTGTCCCCCCGCAGTGCTTTATAAAGGATCCAGGGAGATCTTGATGCCGATAAGAAATTTCGTGTGCCCCACGTCATACCCCAGACGGTTGGTCCTCCATGTCATCTGGTTTATCTGGATAGGTGATGCTACGAATGGAGCGTTTGTTAGACCATTCTGACACATGGCGCACCTTTCTTGGCGGGGAGGATACGGGTGATGTGCGAGACCGGGGGTTGGAGTTGTCTAGAAGTTTAAGGCCCATCTGCTTGAGGAATAGGGGGGCATCATCAAAATCAGAAAGAGTGAAAGTTAGGCCCTGTTTGTTCACTATCAGCCGAAACGGGAACCCCCATTTATATAGAATGCCAGCTTCTCTAAGCAGTTGTGTGACAGGTCTGAGAGCTCTGCGTTTCGCCAGTGTTATCAAGGATAGGTCGTTATATATTGCAATGTCATCTCCCTTGAATGAAATAGAGGATTTATTTCTGAGGGCTTTGAGTAAAGCTTCCTTGGCTTCATAGTAGTGCAATCTTGCAATAATGTCCTTTGGCCTCTGAGAACCAGGTCGCTGCTCCCCTAGGGATATGTGGGCTCTATCAAGCCTCCACATTTCCTCTGTCATGTCAGGGAGTATTGTGTGAAACAGTTCTTTGAGGTGGGCTTCTATGTGCTCGTTCTTTAGTGACATGGATACCCCTTTGATGCGCACATTCTGCCTCCTTTCCCTGTTTTCCATGTCCTCTTGTGCTGCCCGCATTGCCTTTATATCAGATTGCATAAGCTGTTGTTCCTCTGCTAGATCAGCTTGCTTAATGGCCATGGTTTCCACCCTATCTTCCAGGGCCTGCGTTCGCTCCCCTAGCCCTGATATATCCGAGCGAAGATCTTGCACTGCAGCTAGGATCATGCTCTGCAGAGAATTATGCAGGGTGTGATAGTGCTTTTCTAGTGTCTGTTCTAATAGTGCAGCTGTGAGGGGCTGTGTAATTCCCCCTGTACTCGCCTGATCCACTGGAGGCATTTCTGGCTGTGCTGCGTGGTCGGCGCCATCTTGGCTGGAGGGGGGGCGCAGGTATCTGTCCATTGCGCCCGCTGTGGAGGTGTTTTTTTGGGCTCCCTTGCTGGTCATCTGGCTCTGGGGTGTAAGCGGAGGTGATCCACTCTGGAACCGCTCGTCTGTGAGGTTGCGGTGGTGGGTAGTGAAGCGGAAAGTGGCGGCGGCGGACGGAGCTCTCCTCTTATGCGGCCATCTTAGGAAGCTCGCGCATGCGTCCTATGCATAGGCCATTTTTATACTCAACATGGGAACCATGAGTATATGTGATTTTTTTGAGGGAATGGAAAATAATCACCACCTTTAAAAAAAATATTTCCATACATGTTTTTTTGCAGCCTGTAATGAAAACACATTATATATATATATATATATATATATATATATATATATATATATATATATATATATATATATATATATATATATATATATATATATATATATATATATATATATATTAGTTTCTTTTCAATTGAAGAATTACAATTAATTTTTCTGATTGATTTTTACATTTGAAAAATATGACCAATGTATCATGCAGATGTGATAATTTTTTACCCAATTATAAAAAAAAAATTATTGAAAACTCTGAAAATATTGCTTGGATCTATACAATAAAAAATTGACAATCTACCCTACACCATTCAATTTTACATAAAAAATGATCAGAAAAATAAAGAAAAGCTTTAGATTTTTCTGTACAACCAATCCTTTTTATCAAATTGTTATACAATGAATACTTTTATTGTATCCTGTACAGCCATCTTTAGATAGATAATGGATGAATCTCATGTCAGTTCTTTGTAGAATCACCACTTGCTTTAATAATAGCCTTGAGATGCATGATCTACATGCAGATTGTGCCATATTTGTTCACTCTTCTTTAAAAAACCTTTCAAGCTCATGACTATTGGATAAAAATTCTAGAGTCATTCCAGAATTTTCAATAATGTTTAAGTCCAGACTTTAATTAGTCAATAAAAAAAAACAGTTACCTATTTCTCCTCCAGCGACTGTGTGGTCAATTTTGCTTTCTGCTTCAGGTCATTGTCAAGTTGAAAGATGAACATTCTTCCCATTGAGAACTTTCTGGCAGAGGGCACCAGGTTTGGTTTCCTACAAACATTCAATTGCATTTTGCACCATGTTTATTTTATGCTAACAAGTGTCTCAGAAACTGTTGAACTGTTGCAGAGAAACACCTTTTCAGCAAGCTACTACCACCACCACCCAAGCATTCTGTAAGACTAAATAACCATACGTCCACAATGCATAGACCCAGCAGGAAAAATCAGCAAGGCTCTGTGAATGGAGGCTGTTTTGTGTAATAATGAGGGATATGCTGTTGCCACATCACTGAGTTCTAATTTTGAAGTTCAGTCTGTTGAGAGGAAGTGAACACAGGTAAGTTTAGTGATCTGGAAGGTGATCAGGGTCATCATTGTCATTATTATTTAGGTACCACTTAACTCTTATGATTTGGGTGAACGGAGAGCACATTGTGTCATTAATTACTTTTTTTTTTTTTTGGGGGGGGGGGGGGATACCATTTCATATATTTTGAGTGTTTTATGATGCTTTATTTTATATGAGGCAACTATTTATATTATGAGAGTACATGATATTATTGTTTTGGGGAACAGTCTGTCTAATGTTTTTTTGACGTGTACACGCTGCATATTTCTGTTGTTTTGGAGGACATGATATCTAATGTTATACGGGGTACACACTGCATAATTATGTTGTTTAGGAAGACAAGTTGCCTATTTTGGGGATACACACTGTAAATTATGTATATGGTATATATTGTCCAATATATACCATATACATAATATGTTATATATACACTAGCCGACCCGCGGCATAGCATACGCCGCATAAGAGGGTAGAGGGCAGGAAGGGGGTATTGGGCACAGTGGCGGGGAGGGGGGTTGAAGCCCCCTCAACTGGGTCCCCCATGTGCGCTCCATCTCCTGATTAAGCACAGTAGCAGCCGCCACTATTAGTAAGAGGCAGCGGGCGGGGATGACTCACCTCTTCCGTCTTCCATCGTGCGTTCCACTGTCGTCACTTCCTGCAATGCCGCACACTGTATTGGTGTAATTTGCCTTTTTAAAACAGAAGGAATTCTGCAATAATTCAGCTATAAGTGAACATTTGTGGTTACCCACAATGCACTGCTACTAAATATGCAAATTACCCCTTTTCCCCCTTGGTAAGCCAAGCAAGCATCCAGAGCCGTTGGTGTGTAGCAAGCATATAGCTTTAAATTTTACACAGTCATATCAAACCCACATGTAGACAGCCTGTTTCAGACTTTTGGACCTCATCAGTACATGGCAGGGATTGATATGGCTGTATGAGATAGGGGTTGGACCAGTACAACAGAGTAACCAAGCAGCTCAGGGTGACCCAAACCACTCGGAATGTATAGGGGGATAAAAGGGACCGAAAAGACCTCCTACTAAAAAAAAGCAAAGCTTGGTGTAATTTGCCTTCCTAAAACAGAAAGAAATCTGCAATAATTCATCTATAAGTGAACATTTGTGGTTACCCACAATGCACTGCTACTAAATATGCAAATTACCCCCTTTCCCCCTTGGTAAGCCAAGCAGGCATCCAGAACCACTGGTGTATAGCAAGCCTATAGCTTTAAACTTTACACAGCCATATCAAACCCACATGTGACAGCCTGTTTCAAACTTTTGGTCCTCATCTGTGCATGGCAAGGATTGATAAGGCTGTATGAGATAGGGCTTGGACCAGTACAACAGAGTAACCAAGCAGCTCAGGGTGACCCAAACTACTAAGAATGTATAGGAGGATAAAAGAATCCAAAAAGACCTCCTACTAAAAAAGCAAAGTTTGGTGAAATTTTCCTTCCTAAAACAGAAGGAAATATGCAATAATTCAGCTATAAGTGAACATTTGTGGTTACCCACAATGCACTGCTACTAAATATGCAAATAATTCCTTTTCACCCTTAGGGCCCTTTGACACCAGAGGACTTTTTCGGCGTTTTAACGCCACAGCCGAAGTTGGTGTTTTCTAAGGTAAATCCATAGACTTTCATTTTACCTTTCACATCTAACTCGGTGTTTTGGAGCGTTGCGTTTCAACGCTCCCAGGAGCTTTTTTAGGGCTGACCGCGGCGTTTCTCTTTACAATTGATAGTAATGTGTTGACGCTAAACTCCTTGAAAACACCTGCAGCCAAAATGCAGCGTTTTTGCATTTTTACCGCTGTCTGTAGTGTGAAAGAGCCCTTAGTAAGCCAAGCAAGCATCCAGAACCACTGGTGTATAGCAATAGCAAACCCACATGTGACAGCCTGTTTCAGACTTTTGGTCCTGATCTGTACATGGCAAGGATTGATATGGCTGTATGAGTTAGGCCTTGAACCAGTACAACAGAGTAGCCAAGCAGCTCAGGGTGACCCAAACTACTAAGAGTGTATAGGAGGATAAAAGAAACCAAAAAGCCCTCCTACTAAAAAAAAAAAAGCAAAGCTCGGTGTAATTTTCCTTCTTAAAACAGAAGCAAATCTGCAATAATTCAGCTATAAGTGAACATTTGTGGTTACCCACAATGCACTGCTACTGAATATGCAAATTATCCCTCTTTGCCCTTGGTTTGATATGACACTACTTCTTCTTCTTGCTTGGACCAGCCCCTTCTTCTTGCTTGGACCGGCCATGGGGGCAGGGCGCTACTTCTTCTTCTTGCTTGGACCAGCCCCTTCTTCTTGCTTGTACCAGCCCTGGGGGCAGGGTGCTACTTCTTCTTCTTGCTTGAAGGTTGAGGCACTTACTCTATTATATATATAGATTGTTGGGGGACATTCTGTGTAAAAAACATACAGAGAAGTTAATTGATTTCCCTCTAAATTGGCCCTAGACTAAGATATAAAAATATGACTATGGTAGGGGTCAGATTGGGAGCCCCTCTGAGGGACAGTTAAGTGACAATTCAATATATACTCTGAACAGTGCTGCAAAAGATGTCAGCGCTATATAAATACTAAATAATAATAATAATGATTATAATGTTGGGGTATATGTTGATTAATTATATTAGGGAATAGGCTGCACAATTATGATGTTTTGAGTACACAACGCCTAATTACATTATTTCTTTGACATGACATGCTGCCTAATTGGTGTTTTGGGGGATATGCCTGACTGATCTAAAGGAAACTATAAAACAATCCCAGATTTGAGTGCCAGACCATACTGATAGTACAATATCACCATAATTTCTAACACTAACCCCCACCTTTACCTACTCCCAACACTAACCTGCCCCTACTTACACTTACACTTAACCCTTTGTTTTCCTGGAAAGGGGCTGTAAGGTTTTATTTAAGACAGACACCAGGGGCCATATGCAAATCACTTTTTCTCTTGTGTTTTCTCCTAGGAGATAATTTTTCATCTTCTATTTAAAATAACTTTTCAGCACTTTGCAATTGAAAAAGTTCCAAAAAGTAGGCAAAAGACAATATCTAAACTATTTTGAGCATTTTCTTGCTTGCTGGTGGCTTAAAAGGCATTTTATTGAGAAGTTTAAAAATATCACCTAGGAGAAAACTTGGGAGAAAAAGTTAATTGCTTATGGGCCCGGAGGCCTTATTCAATTGACTTTTTCACCTGAATTTTCTCCTAGGAGATAATTTTTCATCTTCGATTTAAAACTACTTTCCAGCTTTTTTCAACTAAAAAAGTACAAAACAGTAGGTGAAAAGGGACTAACAAAGTCATTTTGAGTATTTCCTTGCTTTTTGGTGGTTTAAAAGGCATTTTATTGACAAATTTAAAAATATCACCTAGGAGAAAACTCAGAAGAAAAAGTGAATTGCATGTGGGCCCCGGTTTAGATAAGTGACTTTCTCTGAGCAAACTTTCATGCAAGGCTTTAATCATTTATTTACATATTATGTATATTTAAAATAAACATGACACTTATCTGGTAAATGGTTTGCCATATGTTAACATAATGGTAATGAAATTCTTCCAACATCGCATGCATATTTCACAAAGAGATGAAACCCCATGCCTAATGTATTCCCTCATCTTTTACATAATGGATAAATATTAAAATAGTAATAAAGTGCTCAGTTTTACTAGGACAGCTCTTAAGCTTTTCATACAATACAAGATACCGTATGTAATATTAGTTTTACATTCAAAATTAAGAGAAAAATAAACCTACTGTATCTTTGTTTTTTTGTCCACAACTTGCATATAATTTTAATTGTTTCCCATGACCCGTTTTCTAGGAGAGCGCCCTTTTCGCAGAGGACTGAAAACTTAACAATTCAGTAGTATAAAGTTTGCTAGGCATGTAGCTTCCTTAAAATCTGCACATGTTTAGGAGGAGAATATCAGTAAATTAGAATCAGTGTATTATTTTTGCATTAATCTATTAGTGTCAGGCAGATAAAGTAATTAAAGCAAACCTGAAGCAAAAAGCACAAAAACAAAACAACAAACAAATGTATGATATAATGTATTGCATGTGTAGTACAGATAATGAATAGAACATTCATAGCAAAGAAAATAATCTGTTATTTTTATTTTCAGTTATATAGCTTTTTTATACCATTGCATCATTCTGTCATAACTGCAGTTTATAAACCACACTCTGTATTTTAAACTATAAAACAGATCAGAGCTATTGACTTTTTGAATTTCCCTGCAGTAAAGCTTTATATCAACCTGTTTCTCACTGTTTCTTGTTTAAGTGCTTCAGAAAACAAGACTGTGTTCGACCAAAGTTGGGTCAGAGAGGTCAGAAAAGCTCTTTTGAAACAACTAAAGTTTCTTAACTCTTCCTGTACTGTAAAAGAATATGAGACTTTTTTCTTTGCTACTAATGTTCTATATCTTAGCTATACTACGCATACAATTCATTACCTCATAATTTTATTTTCACTCCAGGTTTGCTTTAAGCAAAGGATTGCATGAGACTTGGTGTTCTAATAGATGTGATGATGAATGTCATGCAGTAGTAAGGTGGATGTTGTGGCTATATATTCAGACAGAAAGACAGGCATGATTGCTTTTAGACTGACAAGTATGTCAGTAATGCTAATCAGGGTGATCACTACATTATATCATGGGAAAATAAATTGTATTGTAAAATATTTTATGTACCTGAGTGGACAATCAATTAATACAGTGGTTTGCAAAAGTATTCGGCCCCCTTGACGTTTTCCACATTTTGTCATATTACTGCCACAAACATGAATCAATCTTATTGGAATTTCCCGTAAAAGACCAATACAAAGTGGTGTACACGTGAGAAGTGGAACGAAAATCATACATTCCAAACATTAAAAAAAAAAAATAACTGCAGTGGGGTGTGCGTAATTATTTAGCCCCCTGAGTCAATACTTTCTAGAACCACCTTTTGCTGCAATTACAGCTGCCAATCTTTTAGGGTATGTCTCTACCAGCTTTGAACATCTAGAGACTGAAATCCTTGCCTATTCTTCTTTGCAAAACAGCTCCAGCTCAGTCAGATTAGATGGACAGCGTTTCTGAACAGCAGTTTTCAGATCTTGCCAAAGATTCTCGATTGGATTTAGATCTGGACTTTGACTGGGCTATTCTAACACATGGATATGTTTTGTTTTAAACCATTCCATTGTTGCCCTGGCTTTATGTTTAGGGTCGTTGTCCTGCTGGAAGGTGAACCTCCGCCCCAGTCTCAAGTCTTTTCCAGTCTCAAGTCTTTTGCAGACTCCAAAAGGTTTTCTTCCAAGATTGCCCTGTATTTGGCTCCATCCATCTTCCCATCAACACTGACCAGCTTCCCTGTCCATGCTGAAGAGAAGCACCCCCAGAGCATGATGCTGCCACCACCATATTTGACAGTGGGGATGGTGTGTTCAGAGTAATGTGCAGTGTTAGTTTTCCGCCACACATAGCATTTTGGCCAAAAAGTTCCATTTTGGTCTCATCTGACCAGAGCACCTTCTTCCACATGTTTGCTGTGTCCCCCACATGGCTTGTGGCAAAGTGCAAACTGCAAACTGAACTTCTTATGCTTTTCTGTTAACAATGGCTTTCTTCTTGCCACTCTTCCATAAAGGCCAACTTTGTGCAGTGCATGACTAATAGTTTTCCTATGGACAGATTCCCCCACCTGAGCTGTAGATCATCCAGCGTCACTATGGGCCTCTTGACTGCATTTCTGATTAGCGCTCTCCTTGTTCTGCCTGTGAGTTTAGGTGGACGGCCTTGTCTTGGTACTTTTACAGTTGTGCCATACTCCTTCCATTTCTGAATGATCGCTTGAACAGTGCTCCGCGGTATGTTCAAGGCTTTGGAAATCTTTTTGTAGCCTAAGCCTGCTTTACATTTCCCAATAACTTGATCCCTGACCTGTCTGGTGTGTTCTTTTGACTTCATGGTGTTGTTGCTCTCTTAGACAACCTATAAGGCTGTCACAGAGCAGCTGTATTTGTACTGACATTAGATTACACACAGGTGCACTTTATTTAGTCATTAGCACTCATCAGGCAATGTCTATGGGCAACTGACTGCACTCAGACTAAAGGGGGCTGAATAATTACAAACACCCCGCTTTACCTGGTCAAATCAACTCAAAATATTATTTTTTAAAAGTTTTTTTTTTAAATACATGTATTAAAAAGTGTGTCAGTAATGTTTATAAAAACATAGATAGGCTAGGCAGGGAAATAAATTTAAGAGGAGGAATATATTATAGATAAAAAGAACCCCCAGCATTCAACTGTTTGGCACTGATTACTAAAGAGCCAGTGCTCCTAAAGTATGTTATAACTTCAAACCATAACAGCAGAAAAAGCAGTTATTTATTTGTAAAAAAAATGTTTGGAATCATGTCTGATTTTCGTTCCACTTCTCACGTGTACACCACTTTGTATTGGTCTTTCACGTGGAATTCCAATAAAATTGATTCATGTTTGTGGTAGTAATATGACAAAATGTGGAAAACTTCAAGAGGGCCGAATACTTTTGAAAACCACTGTATATGCTTTAAAGGAATACTGTAAGGGGTCGGGGGGAAATGAGTTGAACTTACCTAGGGCTTCTAGTGGTCCCCCGCAGACATCCTGTGCCCGGGCAGCCACTTACCGATGCTCCGGCCCCGCCTTCTGTTCACTTCTGTAATTTCAGACTTTAAAGTCTGAAAACCGCTGCGCCTGCGTTGCCATGTCCTCGCTCCTGCTGATGTCACCAGGAGCGTACTGCGCAGGCCTAGTATGATCTGCGACTGCACAGTACGCTTCTGGTGACAACAGCGGGAGCGAGGACATAGCCATGCAGGCATCGTGGTTTTCAGACTTTAAAGTCTGAAATTCCAGAAGTGAACCGGAGGCGGGGCCGGAGCATCGGTGAGTGGCTGCATGGGCACAGGATGTCTGAGGGGGACCACTAGACCACAACTCATTTTCCCCCGACCCCCCTACAGTATTCCTTTAAACACTATTCAGTAGCTGTGAAATAATTCTACAGTGTATAAATTGAATTAACCATGATAGTTCAGTTAAAGAGGAACTTTGGACTGCTAGAAACATTTTTATAAACATTACTGACACACTTTTTAAAATCTGTATTCAAAAAAACCTTTAAAAAATAATATTTTGCGTTTATTTGACCAGCAGGCATGGGCTTCCGGAATTCCGCGGAATCTAAAATTCCGAATTCCGTCGGAATTTGGGTTTCCGGATCGTTCTGCGGAATCCGGAATTTACAATCCGGAATGCGGAATTCCGCGGAAATCCGACCAAACGGAACCGGAATGAATTGACCAATGAGGAGATGCGGAATGAGTTGACCAATCATGATCAGAGGAAATTTAGCGCGGTAAAAAAAAGCGTAATTCCGTGTATGTAATGCGGAAATCCGTATAAATATACGGAAATTTGATTTAAACGGAAAAGTACTGTCCAATAACTGTCCTCATAAATTTACACCAATCACAGGCCCTAGCAACCACATCCTAGCAACCTATCAGAGTCTATCCCACCCCTCTAGTATATAAGACAGGCTTATGCTGATGTCATGTGTGGGTTTTAGTTAGAGGAGAATTGTGAAAGAGAGAGCTCAGAGCTGCATTATTATATTGTGTGCTGTTGAGACATTTTTTTTCACTGTGATTGCTATTATTGCTATATATATTAGATAGATACTAGTAGTAGTGAGAGATAGATTAGATTGTAGTGTGATTGTAGACAGTGTGAGAGCAGTTTGAAGTTAGATCAGGCCTGTATTAGTAGTGTGAGTGAGAGACAGATTTAGTGTGATAGATATAGTATTGAGTGACAAGTGACTGAGAGTATTTTGAAATTAGTAAGTCAGTGAGAGTGGTTAGATAAAGCTAGATAGTGTAGTGTATTTTATTTCTTTTTCATAGTGTCAGTTTTTCATTTATACTTTTTTTCTTCATTTATTTCATTGATTTTCTTCATTGATTGCCTGTAAGTCCCCTCCCTTCTTCTTTAATTTCATTACTGTCCCCGACCCCAAAAAAAAAATTTAAAAAATGAGGCACATCAAGAGTGTTGGTGGACGAGGTGGCTCCTCCTCATCAGGACGCCAGCAGCAGGCAGGGCCCAGCAATGTAGCAGAAACAGATCAGGTTGAGGTTCTTCCTGGGCGCAGCAGGGGAACTCCCCGGATCACTTCTATGTTCCCAACCACTAGGCGCCGCATCATTGGCAAGCAGGATGCGGCCTCATTGGTTGACTGGATCGGTGCGGAGCCCTCCACCCAATCTGAAGAGCTGATGTGCAGTGGCAGCAGTGCAAATAGCAGGGAAGACTCTGTGGCAGCTGGTCATGTTGCAGAGTCTGGCTTCTCCCCCAATCTTTTTGAAGGTAATGCTGACGAGGGTAATATTGGACAATTGTGGGGAGAAGCCCTGCATGAGACTATGGGACCCAATTCACAAAGTTTGGTGGAGGATGTGGTGAATGAAGTGGGTCCAGTTTTTTCTCCATCCACTCCACCAAGAAATGCCCCAGTCACTCGTCGTCGGGAATTGTCAAGTCCCCATTTGGAGGACGATTTGTCTTGTGTGGGTGATGATGAGGTGGCCGACAAAAATTGGACGCCAACTAATTCACCGAACAGCAGCAGTGAAAGTGAACCTGTTAGGCGTCCATCGGTCAGGAGGGTGCATCAGGTGGAGTCTAGGGGGGGCATGGACTCCGCTGGTGGTGTGATAGGCAACAGCAGCAGCATGCTTAATCAGCAGGGCCAAACACAGCAGCAGCAGCAGCTTGTCCAGCAGCCTGCAGCACCATCTGTGAGCACCCAGTCCCATGCTGGTCAGCGACCGGTCAACACCAAGAGAAAGGGCCGGACCTCCCAAGCATGGGACTATTTCACTGATCACTCACAGGATCCTTCCCGTGCAGTGTGTAACCTGTGCAGTGTGACGGTGAGCAGAGGGAAAGCAGCATCTGGGTTTGGGACATCAGGTTTGCGTTCCCACCTTAAAACAAGTCATATTGTGCAGTGGGACTTAATAAAAAAAAATATCAGCCAAGGTAAAGGCAGCAGTGCACAGAGTGCGGCAGGAGGAGATGCAGCAGTTCCTCTCAGCCGTTCCTCTGTGCGTCCTGTGCAACCTGCGCAGTCCCACTGCATGGCTGTTCCCTCTGCACGCCAGGCTGGTGGCGGCAACCAGACCTTGACGGTGTGCTCATCACCAGCTGTATCCTCCCCACAAAATGTTGCCGTCCAGCGCCAGGCCTCTCTCACTGAGATGGTTGCACGGAAGAGGCCTCTCCCCCCTAATGATCCCATAGCGCTACGCAACAATGGGCTCGTGGCAAAGCTGTTGGCCCAACAGCTCTTGCCCTATCAGTTTGTGGAAAGTGCCCCCTTCCGCCAACTGATGAGCTGTTTGGCTCCACAATGGCGGGTCCCCAGCCGCCATTACTTTTCCCGAGTTGCTATCCCTGCCCTACACCTGGATGTAGCTGGGCGTGTATCCCTTTCGTTGGACTACGCGGTTTGTGGAAGGGTGCACCTCACTACCGATGCCTGGACCAGCAGGCATGGGCAGGGACGCTATTTGACTGTGACAGCTCACTGGGTCACCCTTCATGGCGCTGGGGAGGGTATGAGCTGTGGGGCTCTGGTGGTGCCGCCCCGGGGGGTCAAGGGGAGGCCCGTCTCCCTCCCTTCTGCCACTTCTTCTGTAGCAGGTCAGGCCGCTGCTGAGCCTCCCAGCAAGCGGCCACGCTGTTACGCTAATCTACAGCACAAGCGCTGTCAAGCTGTGCTGAGGATGGAGCCAGTGCAACACAGGAGTCTGACGGGAGATGTGATCCTGTCTGTCCTACAGGAGCAGATCCAGCATTGGCTGACCCCCCGAGATCTGTTGACAGGTAATGTGGTGTCAGACAATGGCACCAACATTCTGGCCGCCATTCGTACTGGTGGCTACACACACCTGCCTTGCCTCGCACATGTCCTCAACCTCATCGTGCAACGGTTTCTGCGAACCTATGAGGGTTTGAGTGACGTCGTGCTTTTGGCACGTAAAGTGTGTGGCCACATTAGACGCTCCGCAACCGCCACCGCGTCCTTGGCCAAACTGCAGCGCATCCACAGCTTGCCGCAGCACAAGCTGATGGTTGACTGCCAGACGCGGTGGAACTCCACACTGTACATGTTGAGAAGGTTGTTGGAGCAAAAAATGGCGGTCATCCATTACCTGTCTTCAGCCTCCTCCTCCCATTCGTCAAGACCACCTCCGGAGAATCTGACTGGGGACCAGTGGCGGCAGATCAGGGAGGTCTGCAATGTTTTGGCGCCTTTTGATGAGGCTACTAAGGTGGTCAGCATGGAGCACTGCAACATTTCAGAAGTGCTCCCCCTTGTGCTAATGCTGGACAGGACACTGGGTCACCTGATAGAATTGGCAGAGGAAGTCCATGCTGGGGCAAGTGGTGGAGAGCCCCAGGATGCTCAGGCCCAGGAGGAGGAGGAGGAGGAGGAGGTGGTGGTGACAGAGTCAGGGCCTGAACATGCGGGAGAGCTAATCGTCCGGGGGTGGGACGACCTTAATGAGCAGCAGGAGCATGAAGCAGAAAATGCCCTTTCTGACAGCCAGGAAGAGGTGGAAAGCGGTCATCTTTCCCACATGGCTGCTCACATGCTCCTCTGCCTCAGGAAGGACCCCCGGATAATCCGACTGAAAGCGAGGGATGATCTGTGGGTGGCCACCATATTGGACCCACGCTGCAAGGGGAAAGTGGGGGAGTTAATGGGATGTACCCAACAATTTAGCTCCCGAATGTCAGCGATCCGGCAGGATTTAATCAGGCGAGTGGAGCAGGCCTTTCCACCACCACCTGAACCTCCGCTTTCCCATACTACTCAGCGACAGCCAGCTAGTCACAGCCAGCAGAGGTGTGGTGGCGGTAATACGAGCACCAACCCCACCCGACCTGTTAATCTGCTGGCTGTGATGAGGGGATTTTATACGCCCCAATCACCCAATACTCCCACCAGCAGCAGCACTATCGGCAGCAGTAGTCATCACCACCAACGGCTGGTTCGCATGGTGAATGACTACTTGGGGTCATCCAGTGCAACAGACAATATGGATACAGATGACCCCATGGAGTATTGGGTGAAGAAGCTGGACACCTGGCCTGAGCTTGCTCAGTACGCACTGCAGGTTCTGTCATGCCCCGCCTCCAGTGTGCTTTCTGAGCGGGTATTCAGTGCCGCAGGTGGGGTGGTCACCGACTACCGGACCCGTCTGTCCGCAGAAAATGTGGACAGACTCACATTTATTAAAATGAATGAGTCCTGGATCAATGACCAGTTCAAAGGCCCTGTCACTGATTCCAGAGAGTGAGTAAAAGGGTCTGGTCATAATCCCTCGCACGCTCTCCCGCAAAATTATATATTAATTGGATACAATCTCCCAAAAATTTTTTAATGTAAAGCGGATCCGAGATGAAAAACTAAATATAATAAGTCACTTGTCTATATACTCTATCTTGTCTAAAGTTTAGATGGTTTACACAGCAAATCTAGCTGTAAACAGCTTCAACGGTATATTTTTCATCAATATTATTTTTTCCTGTGATACAATGTGAGCAGAAATGTTTTCTGCTTGTCACTATTACACAATTACACACATAGGCAGGCACGCTTATCTGTGTCTAGGCATGCAAATCTGCATATCTGAATTTTGTGAGAAAACTGCACTCCTATTTCCTCCATTACAAAGGCAATTGATCTGTATCTGCACTTCATCTCTCAGATTGTGAAACTATGCCTCTGAAAGCTATAGATATTAACACCTTTTTCACCTGCCCAGACTGAAATTCCACAATCCCTTGCAAGCGCCAAGGTTCTATTAAGAAGTTGTGTGTGTGCCTTGTTTAGTTTATAGGAAATTAGGGTATTTAAACAAAACAAGTATATTTGCCTTAAAGGGAACCAGAGACGAAGCACCCTTGTGTATTTTACCATATATATCAGTAAGAACATGAGAGAAAACACTTACCATGCTCTCTGTTTCATCATCACTGCTAAAAGTGTCTGTTATCTGCTGTGATAAGAATCCCGGACTGAGCATTCACTCTCTCTTTGCAGGGAATAATTATAGCTCAGTCATTATAGCAGAGCCACAAGGGGGCAGGCTTGGGCTTGAAAAGACACCAGAGAAGACAGACTCGGCTATAATCTTTCCGTAGCAAAGCTAGACTGAGCTCAGTCGGGGATTCTTATCAGAGGTGATAACAGTCAGATTAAACAGAGAACAATGAAACAAAGAGCAGATTAGGTGTTTACTGTCATTTTCCCACTGATTTATAAGGTAAAATACATGAGGGTACTTCATCTCTGGTTCTCTTTAAGGAATGCCCTTTAAACTATATGTAACAAACACAATTATGCAATGAGAAAAAGTTCATCTCGGATCCACTTTTATCCAAAAAACATCTATTGCAGCATTTATTTTTAAAAAATTCATAACTCTATGCGGTGTCCAGGTAGAAAAATAGTGATGTCCCACCTGTGGCAAGGGCACAACTGGTGTAACAAATTAAAAGTAAAAAGAAAAAAAAAAAAAAAAAAAAGGCTTGGGTGCTACAATACATACTCGGCTGTCCAAAAAAATTACTCCTGCTGAACCCAATTATTTTGTTATAAAAATAAGTGCCGTGGTACCACAGTGAGGGTTCACGGCCTGCTGATACTACTCCAACACTGTCTGCTGACTGCTGCTGCATTTTAAAAAAAAAAAAAAAACTCTGTGTGTTGTCCGGGTTGAAAAATAGTGATGTCCGAGCTGTGGCGAGGGTCGAACTGCGGCTTCGCAACCGCTGCCTGGCTGGAACTAATGTATTTTATTTAAAAATAATTTCTGCTGCCTCTAACCAAAACAAAATTACTTCTGCGGCCGCCAACTCAGCTACCTGACGTTATACTTTTCTGCCCAGGTCTCTAGTGTTTGAGGGCCTGTACTGCTGCCATTACCTGCTGTGTCAAACCTCATGATACCTACAACTGCTGCTGTGACAACTTCAACTTCTGGACATTATAGCCTTCAATCCTGGTCTCTCTTGGGTCCGAGGACCTGTACCGCTGCTGACATTATTACCTGCTGCTGTGTCAAACCTTGCGATACCTATCGCTGCTGCTGTGACAACTTCAACTGCTGGACTTTATAACCTTCAATCCAGGTCTCTCTAGGGGCCGAGGACCTGTACCGCTGCTGACATTATTACCTGCTGCTGTGTCAAACCTTGCGATACCTACTTCTGCTGCTGGGACAACTTCAACTGCTGGACATTATATCCTTCAATCCAGGTCTCTCTAGGGACAGAGGACCTGTACCGCTGCTGACATTATTACCTGCTGCTGTGTCAAACCTTGCGATACCTATCGCTGCTGCTGTGACAACTTCAACTGCTGGACTTTATAACCTTCAATCCTGGTCTCTCTTGGGTCCGAGGACCTGTACCGCTGCTGACATTATTACCTGCTGCTGTGTCAAACCTTATGATACCTACTTCTGCTGCTGGGACAACTTCAACTGCTGGACATTATATCCTTCAATCCTGGTCTCTCTTGGGTCCGAGGACCTGTACCGCTGCTGACATTATTACCTGCTGCTGTGTCAAACCTTATGATACCTACTTCTGCTGCTGGGACAACTTCAACTGCTGGACATTATATCCTTCAATCCAGGTCTCTCTAGGGGCCGAGGACCTGTACCGCTGCTGACATTATTACCTGCTGCTGTGTCAAACCTTGCGATACCTATCGCTGCTGCTGTGACAACTTCAACTGCTGGACTTTATAACCTTCAATCCAGGTCTCTCTAGGGGCCGAGGACCTGTACCGCTGCTGACATTATTACCTGCTGCTGTGTCAAACCTTGCGATACCTATCGCTGCTGCTGTGACAACTTCAACTGCTGGACTTTATAACCTTCAATCCAGGTCTCTCTAGGGGCCGAGGACCTGTACCGCTGCTGACATTATTACCTGCTGCTGTGTCAAACCTTGCGATACCTACTTCTGCTGCTGGGACAACTTCAACTGCTGGACATTATATCCTTCAATCCAGGTCTCTCTAGGGACAGAGGACCTGTACCGCTGCTGACATTATTACCTGCTGCTGTGTCAAACCTTGCGATACCTATCGCTGCTGCTGTGACAACTTCAACTGCTGGACTTTATAACCTTCAATCCTGGTCTCTCTTGGGTCCGAGGACCTGTACCGCTGCTGACATTATTACCTGCTGCTGTGTCAAACCTTATGATACCTACTTCTGCTGCTGGGACAACTTCAACTGCTGGACATTATATCCTTCAATCCTGGTCTCTCTAGGGACAGAGGACCTGTACCGCTGCTGACATTATTACCTGCTGCTGTGTCAAACCTTGCGATACCTATCGCTGCTGCTGTGACAACTTCAACTGCTGGACTTTATAACCTTCAATCCAGGTCTCTCTAGGGGCCGAGGACCTGTACCGCTGCTGACATTATTACCTGCTGCTGTGTCAAACCTTGCGATACCTACTTCTGCTGCTGGGACAACTTCAACTGCTGGACATTATATCCTTCAATCCAGGTCTCTCTAGGGACAGAGGACCTGTACCGCTGCTGACATTATTACCTGCTGCTGTGTCAAACCTTGCGATACCTATCGCTGCTGCTGTGACAACTTCAACTGCTGGACTTTATAACCTTCAATCCTGGTCTCTCTTGGGTCCGAGGACCTGTACCGCTGCTGACATTATTACCTGCTGCTGTGTCAAACCTTATGATACCTACTTCTGCTGCTGGGACAACTTCAACTGCTGGACATTATATCCTTCAATCCTGGTCTCTCTTGGGTCCGAGGACCTGTACCGCTGCTGACATTATTACCTGCTGCTGTGTCAAACCTTATGATACCTACTTCTGCTGCTGGGACAACTTCAACTGCTGGACATTATATCCTTCAATCCAGGTCTCTCTAGGGGCCGAGGACCTGTACCGCTGCTGACATTATTACCTGCTGCTGTGTCAAACCTTGCGATACCTATCGCTGCTGCTGTGACAACTTCAACTGCTGGACTTTATAACCTTCAATCCAGGTCTCTCTAGGGGCCGAGGACCTGTACCGCTGCTGACATTATTACCTGCTGCTGTGTCAAACCTTGCGATACCTATCGCTGCTGCTGTGACAACTTCAACTGCTGGACTTTATAACCTTCAATCCAGGTCTCTCTAGGGGCCGAGGACCTGTACCGCTGCTGACATTATTACCTGCTGCTGTGTCAAACCTTGCGATACCTACTTCTGCTGCTGGGACAACTTCAACTGCTGGACATTATATCCTTCAATCCAGGTCTCTCTAGGGACAGAGGACCTGTACCGCTGCTGACATTATTACCTGCTGCTGTGTCAAACCTTGCGATACCTATCGCTGCTGCTGTGACAACTTCAACTGCTGGACTTTATAACCTTCAATCCTGGTCTCTCTTGGGTCCGAGGACCTGTACCGCTGCTGACATTATTACCTGCTGCTGTGTCAAACCTTATGATACCTACTTCTGCTGCTGGGACAACTTCAACTGCTGGACATTATATCCTTCAATCCAGGTCTCTCTAGGGACAGAGGACCTGTACCGCTGCTGACATTATTACCTGCTGCTGTGTCAAACCTTGCGATACCTATCGCTGCTGCTGTGACAACTTCAACTGCTGGACTTTATAACCTTCAATCCAGGTCTCTCTAGGGGCCGAGGACCTGTACCGCTGCTGACATTATTACCTGCTGCTGTGTCAAACCTTGCGATACCTACTTCTGCTGCTGGGACAACTTCAACTGCTGGACATTATATCCTTCAATCCAGGTCTCTCTAGGGACAGAGGACCTGTACCGCTGCTGACATTATTACCTGCTGCTGTGTCAAACCTTGCGATACCTATCGCTGCTGCTGTGACAACTTCAACTGCTGGACTTTATAACCTTCAATCCTGGTCTCTCTTGGGTCCGAGGACCTGTACCGCTGCTGACATTATTACCTGCTGCTGTGTCAAACCTTATGATACCTACTTCTGCTGCTGGGACAACTTCAACTGCTGGACATTATATCCTTCAATCCTGGTCTCTCTAGGGACAGAGGACCTGTACCGCTGCTGACATTATTACCTGCTGCTGTGTCAAACCTTGCGATACCTATCGCTGCTGCTGTGACAACTTCAACTGCTGGACTTTATAACCTTCAATCCTGGTCTCTCTTGGGTCCGAGGACCTGTACCGCTGCTGACATTATTACCTGCTGCTGTGTCAAACCTTATGATACCTACTTCTGCTGCTGGGACAACTTCAACTGCTGGACATTATATCCTTCAATCCTGGTCTCTCTTGGGTCCGAGGACCTGTACCGCTGCTGACATTATTACCTGCTGCTGTGTCAAACCTTATGATACCTACTTCTGCTGCTGGGACAACTTCAACCGCTGGACATTATATCCTTCAATCCTGGTCTCTCTTGGGTCCGAGGACCTGTACCGCTGCTGACATTATTACCTGCTGCTGTGTCAAACCTTATAATTCCTACTTCTGCTGCTGGGACAACTTCAACTGCTGGACATTATATCCTTCAATCCTGGTCTCTCTTGGGTCCGAGGACCTGTACCGCTGCTGACATTATTACCTGCTGCTGTGTCAAACCTTGTGATACCTACCGCTGCTGCTGTGACAACTTCAACTTCTGGACTTCTGGAAGGGCATGTCTACCCTGCAGCCGTTACCTGCTGCCTCAAAACCAATATTGACTTACGCTACTGCCAAGCCATCTTATGGAAGTTATACCCTGTGCCTCGAACAACGAGTGATGTCAGAGATTTATTAAAGTGGATCCGAGATGAACTTTTACTCATTGCATAATTGTTTTCATTACATATAGTTTATAGGGCATTCCTTAAGGAAAATACTTGTGTTTTTTAATACCCTAATTTCCTATAAACTAAGCAAGCCATGCCCACAGCTTCTCGAAAACGCCTTGGTGTTTGCAAGGGATTGTGTGATTTCAGTCTGGGTTGTTTAAAAAGGGTGTTGCTAGCTATAGATTTCAGGGGCAGAGTAATCACAATCTGAGAGTTGCAGTGCAGATACAGAATACAGCTCAGTGTTCTGTGTAATAGAGGAGATAGGAGTGGAATATTCAAAGAATATGCAGATATGCAGAATAGCATGCCTAGATACAGATAAGCTTGCCTTGAGTGTAATTGTGTAATATTGACTGACAAGCAGAATACATGGTTGATCCCATTGTATCACAGGAAAAAATAGTACTGTTGAAAAATACACTGTTGAAGGTGTTTGCAGCTAGATTTGCTGAGTAAACCATCTAAACTTTAGACAAGATACATAGACAAGTGACTTGTTATTATATTTACGGTTTCATATCGGATCCGCTTTAAACAAAATCATATAATATGGCATGAAAGATTTTGTTTAAAAATCTGAACAAAGACTTTACATCTTGGCTACTTAATATTGTATCCAAGGGTGAATTTTGATATCCTTAAACAGGATAGGGCGCCTGGTAGAGCACATATATACACACTTCGGCGACAAATAATGCACCAGGTGTAGCCCATATAACAACTTCGGGTCTGGCCATGGATAGCGGGGATTGAAATAATTTGGGCTTGTAGCCTATATCAAAACTCAGGTGCACTTTTAGACACCTTGTAGAAGCCCATATTTCCAGAAATAACTTTGATCTCTATGGCGTCGCACTTTTCATAGATGTAGGCCAGGTGCCCTTTTCAACCGATACAGTGAATTCTTTGTTAATAACTAGGAGAGGTGTTTGACCCCCATATCATCAAATTTGATGTAAGGCAAGAAACAAATTATGCTTGAAAAATATTGCAAATCTCTAAACCTTGACAAATGAACATTTGTGTGTTACAGTAAATATATTTTGTGGTGCATACAACCGACATAAAAATATGCCAGGCAAGCAAGAGCCTGATGGTTATCAATCGTCACCAGCTAGTAGTTATACATACATTGTTCAATACATAGAATCCAACAGTGAACATGTTATAATAAATATTTTATTGCAATTTGCAACAACTTTGTTAAACTTTTTTTTAAAAAGTGAACAAATATAAAACACATAAAACAAAATTTAAACTTTTGTTTCTTAAAACAGAAAAAAATAATAATCTGAGGGAAGTTATTTGCCCATAGACATTACTTGATGTCTGAGTGCTAATGACTAAATAGAGTGCACCTGTGTGTAATCTAATGTCAGTACAAATACAGCTGCTCTGTGAGGGCCTCAGAGATTGTCTAAGAGAATATTGGGAGCAACAACACCATGAAGTCCAAAGAACACACCAGACAGTTCAGGGATAAAGTTATTGAGAAATTTAAAGCAGGCTTAGGCTACAAAAACAATTCCTATGCCTGGAACATACCACGGAGCACTGTTCAAGCGATCATTCAGAAATGGAAGGAGTATGGCACAACTGTAAACCTCCCAAGACAAGGCCATCCACCTAAACTCACAGGCCGAACAAGGAGAGCGCTGATCAGAAATGCAGTCAACAGGCCCATGGCGACTCTGGACGAGCTGCAGAGATCTACAGCTCAGGTGGGAGACTGTCCATACGACAGCTATTAGTCATGCACTGTACAAAGTTTGCATTTATGGAAGAGTGGCAAGAAGAAAGACATTGTTAAAGAGACACTGAAGCTTAAAAAAAAGATGATATTCTGATTTGTATGTGTAGTACAGCTAAGAAAAAAAACATTAAGATCAGATACATCAGTCTAATTGTTTCCAGTACAGGAAGAATTTAGAAACTCCAGTTGTTATCTCTATGCCAAAAAGCTAGTAAGCTCTCCCACTAACTTAGTTGTGGAAACGGCTGTTATCTGACTTTTATTATCTGAACTGTAATTGAACTGTTTACTTTTCCTCTGCTAGAGGAGAGTTCATTACTTCACAGACTGCTCTGAAAGACTCATTTTGAATGCTGAGTGTTGTGTAATCTGCACATTATTATAGGATAATGTAATCTGCGAAAAAACACTATATAACTGAAAATAAAAATATGAGAATATTTTCTTTGCTGCTAATCTTCTAGTAATTATTCATAGTACACAACCAATTCATTATATCATATATATTTTTTTCGCTTCAGTGTCTC